>NC_137893.1:123048304-123648304 GCF_963455335.1 Martes martes | reverse complement strand
TTTGCTACAATCTCCGATAGCAATCTAAAACAGTAAATGTGTAGTGAAGATCTGGTAGTACTAAAATAGAAAATCATGCACACAGGAATGTTCTATTATTAATAGCCTAGAGCCAACAGAAGCTTTCTCAGATCTTGAAATTCAAATATGATTTTCAGTTCTCTGACTAAAGGGAATGTTGACTTTGCTTTCAAAAGTAAAATGCATAAAATCAACACTATTTAAAAATCCAAGGATCTACTGTGCTGCGGCGAAGACGTACACTGTCCGTATCAGCTGCTTTTTGCCACATGTAGCTGATAGTAATTGAGATCTTCAGCAAATGTTAAATACACACAAAAGTCTGAAGATTTAGCATGAAAAGAGATAAAATTTATTAATATGTTATCTATTACATGTTGACATCATCATGATTAGATAAATAAACACATGATTAAAATTAATTTCAACTGTTTCTTTTTACTTTTTAATGCAGCTAATAGAATATTTAAAATCATGTATGTAGACACTGCTGGTTTAGATTTTAAAAGATTAAAGAGACATAACAAATTGTGATGATCCTAGATTGGATCCTTGTTTAAAGATTTTTTTTTTTATTTATTTGACAGATGGAAATCACAAGTAGGCAGAGAAGCAGGCAGAGAGAGAGGAGGAAGCAGGCTCCCCGCTGAGCAGGGAGCCCGATGCGGGGCTCGATCCCAGGACCCTGGGATCATGACCTGAGCAGAAGGCAGAGGCTTAACCCACTGAGCCACCCAGGCGCCCCTGGATCCTTGTTTAAAAAAAAAACAATAAAAACATTTTTGAAACAATTGGAGAAATTTGAATATGGACTGGTTACTGGATATAAAATTGTTGAATTTCTTAGTTGTGGTACTGGTATTATAGTTATACAGGAGATTGTTTTTACTTTTAAGACAAACATCTTGTAGTATTTGGATAGCTAACTTACTTTCAAATTTTCAAATATTTAGCGACATATATGTTTATAATTTAATATTTTATCATCATGGTAGGTATATCTTATTTAAATATTTTATTTATATTATATAAAATGATATATTTATTTAACTCATAAGTACTATATTTATATATTTTATATTTACATATTTGCCTCTAGTAATATGTATATACATTTCTGTGTGTATACATAAATAGCAAAATAGTAACAATTATTGAATCTAGACAGAATTAAAATGGTTTTTATTATACATTTCCATACATAGCGTTTCTATAAGTTAGAATTTTTCATGATAAAAAGTTGATGAAAAGTTTATGACCTCCCCTTGAAAAAAATCTTTTGACTAAAACCCAATGACAAAATTATACCATAGCGACAACCACTTGGAAGACAGCCTAAAAAAAAAAGTCACAATTCAGAGAATCAGACTATAAATGACTATTATAAAATAATGCATACATTTATAAAAGCTTACAAATCTTGTGAAATTTAGTTTTATTTTTTTCAGTGTTCCAAGATTCATTGTTTATGCACCACACCCAGTGCTCCATGCAATATGTACCTCCTTAAGCTTACAAATTTATCTCTAATAAATTTATCTCCAATAAATCTCTAATAAAAACTCCCTTGAAGTCCTTTGCTTTCTTTGCTTTGAAGAAGCAGCCCATTAAGGAATATTCTAAATCCAAGACAACACTTTACCATTTAGAAATGGTTATCTGTTCCGGAGAATAGAGGGGTGAGATTTCACCTTCTGTGGATGGTGACCCTTAGTCCATGCCTTTGCTATCACATATATATATCTTTGGAACCACACCTGTGGCCTACATTCCCACTGTGGCAACCTTTCTCAGTTTGATTGACAGCTCCAATTTTCACAATCACACCTACTTCCAGAAAACATAACTGATGAGCTAGTCTTAAATGTCCTGAGGGTTTCTTTGGGAGGGTTATTAGGATAACATGCAAAACAGGACTTATACAGTACGAAAGACTACTGACACTGTGTTTGGCAGGTTTAGAGATTGAGTAACATTAGTTGTGAAACAGAAGTCGTTTTTTTGGTAGCATATTTATTTGGGAGCACAGATATGATATTACCACATTCCCTGACTCAGGGAAAGACTCTCAACACCATTGCAAATGTAAAATGTCAAAAGAGAACACTGCATTCTTATATTTGTTTAAATTTCTTCAAGCACACACAGATATTTCATGTTCTTTAATAAGAAAAATTTAATGTAGCCCCCAAAATATGTCTTTGTGATATCATAGTCATCAATTTAATTCCCAAACAGTTCCAGCTCTTGGGTATTCATGAGATCATATTAGAAGCCCACTCAAAGGAAACGGGATAAGATCTGACACCCTAAAAGAAAGTTCAAATGTAATCAGAATGTTTGGAAGTTAGTAAACATGTAAATTACATGTTCAATATACAATGTCAACATTTTGCTAGGGCTGCCCCAGTATTCCTGTCCATTCTGAAGTGCCCATATTTTCTGTTCCTTGCGTCTCTGTGATGCTTTCCTTTTTCCCTTAAGAGGACACTGGACCCATTAGTTCCTTCTGCCCACCAAGCTTGCCCTAGAGCAGAGCTGAGCATTTAAAGCCCTAAATCTTTGCACAGACCTGACTCAGCATAGGTTCTCAGCAAATGCTTGTAGAAATGACTATCAACCTGTTTTGACTGAAATCCACAGTCCCAAATACATTTTGAGTACAACACAGTAGACACACAGAGATGACTCTATATAAATTGGAACAAAAGTTTTGTGGAAAAAAATAGTTAATCTTTCTATTTACCATGCATAGATATTTCCTAGTGTACTTTTTTCATATTTTATAAATATTAGTCAAGACCATTAAATTGATTTCAAACTTATTAACTGTACTTTTAAATTATAGAAGTTACCCAAATGCTCATGATCAGTTAATTGACTTATTTAGGATTGATGTAACACAAAAATAGTCCTGGAATCTGTTGTGGTTACTGCTGGTAGGTAAAAATTATTACTGTAAATATTCCATCAACTTCCTACCAATCTATTGCCCACTTAAGAAGGCTTGGTAGTGTCAGGCTTTGCATTGTTTACTCTCCCCTGTCCTCTACCGTTACCACCAATTTAGGCCCTTGAACTTGCTTGCTGCAGATCCCTGGGCCAATTCTGAAGAAGAAATGAACAGAAACTTTAGCCCCACCATTCAGTAGAATTGGAGACTGAATCACCAACCTTAGATCCCAGATTAAGAGGCGTGGTCTTATCTCTTCCATGTCCTCTGTGCCCAAACAGCCATTTGTTGCAAATGTCCACAGAATCCTGCCTCAGTACCTTCTTTGATCCTTTGTTCTTTAGAACTTGGGTCTAGTCTAGGATCCCAAAGAGAAGCTAGGAGCCCAGTTAAGCCTTGCCAGCCCTCCTCTTACTTGGTTCTCAGCATGTTTCAGGTATTGTGCTGTACTGGCAATGGAGTGAAGAACAAGACCCTCCTGCAGTGGTTTCTCTCATGGTAACCAGCTATTGGTCAGAATATAGACCTATTGGGGCCCACCCCACTCAGGCTAGGTTCCCACATAGACTGCTTCCTCGAGTCCTGAGCAGCCACATTCTACTCCATCTGACCACTTTGAGCTGTGGCCTTGCCTGACTAAACCCTCTGTTCTGTGGTTTGGAAAACCCACCTGTGCTGTCCTTGGGCTCTGTCCCTACAAAGTCCCAGGTGTAGATGTAGGCCTGTCCGAACTTTGCCCTGCTCCCACAGAATTAGTGTTGCAGGGTCTCAAGTCACAAGCACAGCCCCAAGACCAAGGGATTAGTGATAGAATTTCTGTTCCAAATCCTTCTCTGGAGGAAGAAAAACAAGGAAAGTAGTGATTTCTAAAGAAGCCCATGGCCACATGTCTTCTTCAAGAGAAACTGTGGTTGAAATACCTTACTTAGGGTAAGATCATGAAGCCAGTCCTTTCTGACTTCAGTTTTCTCATTTTAAGTTTAGTTAAGTGATTAATGTGGAGAGGCACACAGCAGAATGAGCATAAACTCGGGATCTAGGCTGTGCGGCCCGGGTCTCACTCTGCAACTTGCTCACTCTGTGATCTTGAGTATATTACTCAACCTAGTTTCCTGATCTGTGAAAGGGAGAACAAGGGTGACTACCTCCTGGGTTGTTATCGGGATAAATGAGTTAATGAGTTAACAGGCTTAGAATGGCACCCAGGCAGGAGAGCACATGAGAAAGGACCACTGAAATCTCCAAATGAAAGTCATCTCAGGGGTTGCAGGATACAAGGGTCCAGGGAGTAAACAAGCCCAGGGTTCACATCAGGAAGAAATATGAGAAACACTAGGAACTTTTGATCCTTTTCTAGCTGAAGTTTTTTTCACTCTCTTTTGTATACTTTAAAAGCATTTGCTAAGTAGGATATTCGTTTAATCTGGTCTGTAAGAGATAGCGAAGAAGAGAATAAAAATATGCAAGAGGTGCAGGGGAGAGCATCCTGTACTGACTGCCTGCACCCTTCCTGACCACAGGGCAGCTGAGATGTGTTTAGATGACCTTGGTGCCCCTTTCTGGTGTTTCATCTAAAACGTGCTCAGTAAGGAGGAGGGGAAAACTAATATTAATTAGCCACTTCTCGTTGGTCATTAATCAAAATCTTCAAAGTAAGCCTATAATAGAAATTCTAGTTTCATTTTACAGATGAGGAAACTGAGGCTCACAGGGTTACAAAACTTGTCCAATATCTGCTTGCTATTTAGGGTAGAGCTGGGAGTCAAGCTCATCAAAGTCATATTTGTTGACTCCAAACATTTTATCTGCCACAGCTTCGCCCTTTACAGAGAGATGTATTTCCCTTAATACATCTTTCCATTCCATTCAGGATAATTTCAGAGGTAACAGGGCATCGTCTTTTACTCATTCAAGTGAGGTAAGTTTATGATTTATTCTGTTAACAAAAAAAGGAGCAATGAGAAATTTTTCTATGTTTTTGAATTTTTTTTATTTTATTTATTTTTATTTTTTTTACTCCATGGGTGGTTTTTGAGAAGCTTATATATGGTCACATCTGGAAACTCTTAAAGATTTGGGAAAATCTAACAATGGCAGTAAGTTTTGTCTTTAAGAGTGAGCTCCTACTTGCGCTGTGAAATGATTCCTTGCCTTATAAGAGAATTTTCTAGAAGACAACCTTTAAACAGAAGGCTTACCAAATGTATTTGAAATATGATTCAACTTCCAAAAAATCTGATTTGCTCACATACCTTTCCAGTGTTATCTCTGATGAGGAATCCATACCAACCAGTGGCAATCGTGTCTCTTGATTTTCAAGGTGAGAAAAAGGCCCTATGGGCACAGTGGCAGGCCAGCATGCAGCAAAACAAACACAGGCATTGGGCATTGGTATTTTTGCCCAGGCACTGCCAATCTAACCACCTCCTTCTGAAGCAATGGATGAAGGTCCAGTGCCCTTGAGAATTCAAGTGCACCTTCTGTCATGAATCTAGCCTAGTCACAGACACAAGCCCCAAAGGGACCATTAGGATGGATCTCACCCAGTGAAGATGAGGTGGTACTGTTGAAGTCAAATTCAAGCTCTTCTTATGCTTTCAACATCCAACACTATCTCAACTCAATCTAGCCTGTAGAGAATCTTAATTTTATGTACTTGTTACCATATCCCCACACTATCCACCACTTTGCAAGAATGGGGCTGAGCAACTTAGGAAACTTAATACCCCCACCACTCACCCTGGGCTGGGGATGGGACTGATGTTAAATCACTCTCCTCTACCTTCCTCTCTTCTGAGATTTGGCTATCCTTGCCCCATCCCTCCTCATGAGAATAGCTTCTCAAATGAGACCTGACTGAGTGGGCCAGGGTAGACTCAAGATTGAATGAAGGCACAGAAGAGTTTGAGAACCATTGAGTCAATTTCTGTGACGAGATCATGGCTATGGGACAATGGAGCAGCTTTGGGACAGGTGATGGCCGATAGTAACACTTGTGGTTTTCTAGACCTCTCCTAGCGCCAGGGTGTGAGAACCCCTGCCCCATTCCCAGCCAGGCCTGAACTCCTCTCCCCCAGTGAGCTCAGAGTAGAAGTAGTTACCTGAACCAGCCTCCTTCCCTTCCTCATGGTAGGTAGGAAGACCGGAAAGAAACTATGAGGAGGAGGAATTGGCACATTGAGTGTGACCACAACATTGAGAGCATCTTTGTTCCCAAAAAGCACTAGCAGCTGTTGCTTATGAATAAGAATAGCTCCCACTCCCTACCAGTCCACGATAGCAATGTATGTTGACCATGGTCTGGCATTATTCTACATACATGCTGCCATGATCATCAGATAGGCCCTGAACACCTGAACACAACAGGTTGCCTAGATATACATCCTAACCTCTTCAACCTAGTTTCTTCAACCATGTAATAGGACCTACATCACATTTAACTATCATTAAATTAGTGAATAGAGAACATTGAAAACAATGGTACATTGAAATTGCTCAATAAATATTACTTATTTTTTCCTTTTCATCTTACAGACAAAGAAGCTGTGGCTCAGAGGTATTAAGTAATTTGCCTGAGATCACACAGCTAAGAGCATGAGTGAGGATTTGGGGCCAGGTTTGTCTGGCCCATTGCATGTGGTCTCCATTAACTTGCTCATTCCATGTAACCCATGCCTTCTCTTTATCCACTCCTTTGTCCATTTGCAAAGAACAAACAACAGCTTCAGTTTCATTTGAACCCAGGTTAGTTCTGTTACAGCTTGGCTGTGCTCACAACTTGGCAGCTACATTTTCAAGGTAATGGAGAGGGAAGATAATATTCATGTTGGGCGCCTGAGTCCAGGGTGGAGACTGGATGACTCAGGTTCAGGATTTCTGCCCCCACCCAGCTCACATTAATAGTAAGGAATTTAAATTAAGAGCCCAGGAGATTAAAGGTGGAAAAAGCCAGCTAGAGTAGATTTTGAAGTGATTTTTTTTTCCTTGCACCAGAACATGGCTGATGTGTAAAGCCTTCCTTCTGAGAAAGCAGCTCTGGGCGGATGATCAGAAGTGTGGTTGATCAGGTCCCCTTAAATGTGCCAGAGAAGAAGCCTGCCTGGAAGCCATAAAATGCCCCAGGTGGAGCCTGGTCTGGCACATAAACTACTTAAGTATGGGGACAAAATATTTGCTAATCTGGGTGTTGGCATCTCTCTGTTCTTAAATATAGTGTATTCATAGAAAATTTGGGTATAATAAGGCTAACAAATCAGGATATGATTGCCATTGAAAAGATAGTTTGTTACTGGCAGATCTCAAGAGGAGGGGCATGCCATGTCATGCAGGGCCGCACAGGAAAGCACCAGGCTTGGTCAGGAGGTACAGGAAGCAAGAGGGAAACATGTTTTATTGTAGCTTCTGAAGGAAGGAACAGGTAAGGCAGGGTAAGCAGATTTATGATTAACTGGTTTGAATCATTTCAGCAGGCCCTGAGACAGGGGGACAGCCCTGGTTGTTCAGTCCCTGGTCCTAGAGTTAGGGGAGCAGGTACAGAGTGACCTAGAGTGTAAGATCCTGACAAAGGAGGTGATTGGGAGTGTGGGCTCTGGATTGGTTGTTTTGCACTCAAAGAGTGCATTCGAGGGTTTGCTATCTCTAGGACATGACTACCCCTGAGAGGGACAGGGACCTCCAGGGTCAACAAGGCCCCAGAGAGCAAACCATCAAATACAGATGATGAAAGATATAATTAATACACTTTGGCATTAGAATACAGTGTCCATGGTAGAGGTAAATGCTGCTTAGGGGAATCATGAAGTTATAGTCTGTTGAAAGTAGACAACTTCTTCAGGAAAAGGCAAAGCCTGGGTGAGTTACATTCCCTCTGGGTACCTGGCATCCTGTATGTGGGGGAAGGCATCACAGATCCAAGAATGTTCACTCTGGAAAGGTTCGCTTGTCCAGTCCCATGTGACACAGAGGCACTTTGCATGGGAATAGCCAGAACATGCCTAATAAGTTGCCTGTATCATCTCTGGAAGGGCAGTTCATATAATGTTTGCTATTTCACCCACTTTGCATTTCTTTTGCTAAAGATAGAAAAAGGAAGCCAGTAAGCTGGAGGCCATGTGCTGTGAACCACATACATTGTTTCATGGCTGCTTTGAGAACAGACATTAACAATCATTAACAATTTCTCCTTAAAAAAACAGGGAAACATGAAAAGAAATAAAAAATTAAAAAAAAAAAAAACCCAGGGAAACATAGTATAGTAGAAAGAGTGCTGGCCTGGACTGAGGAGACATGGCTCAGGTGACAGGTCTGTAGTAATGGTAGATCTACAACCTCAGGAAAGAGTTAGCTTCTCTTTGTCTGTTTCCTTATCTGTAAAATGGGGGTCTTAAATGGCCATCTTACACTATAATTTGAGCCTTCTGTTTGCACAAATGTGGAGTATTTCTTGTGCAAAATGTATTTAGACACAAAAGTAGTAGACACAAAAATAGTTTCAAATATTCTTCACCTATTTGGGAAACAAAATGGTTTTGAACATCATTTTTCTTCAAAGTACCAGAATTTAATTTCTGCAGAGTTGATTCTAACTAGAGGTTTATTGCCTGCTGAGTTTACAAAATGCTGTTTCTTCAAATGAAAGTTCCAAGTCTTCCCAGTTTAAATATTATTCCTTTAATGTGATCCATTCTAGTATAAATGCATTATATTTTATACATATGGGCAAAGATTTCATGGTTACTTATTAATATGATAGCATCCGAGCACAGGATCAAGTTAAGGAGAAGGTTTTTCAAAAATATCCAAGGGTGATATGCCCTAAAGGGGTCTTTTCTCCAACATAAAGGGGCACCAGCCTTTGGAAGCTTTCCACCCATCCCTAGCAGCAATCTTGTCTTCCTTCTACTTCAGGGTCAGGATAGTTTGTTTGTTTGTTTTCTGACTTTTATCACTGACCTAGTCAGTGAAGACTTCTGATATTCGCTGTGTAGAAAAAGAGTTGTGGCTTTTTCCTTCTAACTTACATTCAATAAATACTCTGACAAGACACTAGCTCACTATATAGATGAGGAAGCTGATCAGTGGGTCTACGTCTCTTGCATAAGCAGTGGGGAAGCTCAGAATGAGACAAATGTTTAAACTCCTCATCCACAGGTCTCTACGTGGCACCTTTTCCAAGGTAGTTTCAAAGAAAAGAGAATTTTGAATAGACTTGTGCTAACTAGGGAAGTGGTTGGACTATATCCACCAGAGAACTATGAACTGGAGCACTCTACTTCAGAAACTTGGTGGACTTAAAGAGCTTTCAACAGAGTTTCTGGACTCTGGGCTTTAAAACACCACATGCCCACCTGGCCCACACAAGACCATGCCATGCAACCTCTCTGCAGGTCCAGTGCCAGAAGGCAGAATGAAAACATCTTCAAACCTCATAGGTAACATGGGAATCCGGAAATAAAAAGTTAGAAAAAGCAGGAGAGAATGGTTGGAGGCCTACGTGCTCATATGCCAATTACATTCTCCCTTCTTCAAACCCAGAAATATTGTATATCTTGTTTCTTGAATTGTTTCATTATTGTTTTACCATTAAAATAGAAAAGGGAAAACTATGAAGACAGTTAAAAAAAAAAAAAAAAACGGTGGCTGCCTGAGGTTGGAAGAAGAGATGAATAGACAGAGCACAGAGAATTTTTAGGGCAGTGACAATGCTCAGCACAATACTCTGATGAAGGATATGTGTCATCATATGTTTGTCATAGGATGCATGATATCAAGAGTGAGACCTAATGTAAACTAGGGGCTTTGCTACTAATGATATGTCTGTGTGGGTTCATCAATTGTAACAAATGCAACACTCTGTTAATAGGGGCTAATAGTGAGGAAGGGCTGTTAATAGTGGGGAAGACCATGCATGTGTAGGGACAGGAGCTATATGATAAATCAGTACTCTCCCCTCAATTATGCTGTGAATCTAAAACTGTTCTTTAAAAGAAAAAGTCCATTAAAAATAATTTAACTGGTAATCATATTTTAAAATTTTAATTTCCTAATAAAGTTCTCTTCTAATACTGGATAATCCCTAACATAATATGAATTCACCAAGACTAGCAGATATGAGTTTTTCTTGGTGGTAAAGAGATGATTAGTAACTTGAGAATGTGTAGCTCTTGGGAGATACGGATGGCTCAGGGAGAGAAGGTAGCATCAGACCACTGACAGGAGAGAGGGCAGCAGGAGAGTAACCAGCAGATGAGCATTGCTGTGAACTGGCTGTCAGACACAGAGAAAAAGTCCTTCCTATTCTTTCTCTACCAAAACCCAAAACAGGGGCTCCAGGTATCAGTAGCTTAGTTTAAGTTAAAAAGAAGTTTATGTTCCAAGGCCGCACAGCTGAGCTGCAGGGAGGCATTTGCCACACCACATCGGACAGGTAAGACCTGCTTAGAGGAGTTGTGGGGTCTGGAATGAATACACTGTGACCAGCCACCCACTCAGGCTCCAAAGACCTGAGCAACGAGTCCACACTGCCACTGGGTCATTTTGGGTGAAAGATCATAGCTGTGACTCTCGGCAAGGGCAACACAGCACTGGAGTCACGTTTTGAAAGGGGAACCCCATTTCCATCTCCACCAGCTCCCAGCTGGGACCTTGGCATGACATGTTGCCTTAAGCCACAACAGCTTGAAGGCTTTCAGTGGTTTCCACTCTGGTATTTTTCAGGACAATCTCAGGATTTGGGGAAGTAGAGTCTGAAACTCAGCAGGTTTTCAGTGGGTAAACATTTTGTGCAACAGAGTGAACAAGTGAGCCATTCTCCTAGACATGGCCCTCTCCTTCAATTCCATTATTCACATGCTCTCCAAAACTACCTGGACACTGCTTCTTGTCATGGTAGCCTCACCAGGCAGAGAGTCCCTGGGGTATGGCTACACTCACATCCATTGCCCTTTCTCCCCAGACCCTTCTGTGGCTCTAGGGGAATTCTGTCTCCAAGTTCATTGCCCCATCTAGGCCCCATCCCTTTGGTGTGTTGTCCTCATGTCTCTCTTCACTGCACAAATTTTGTGATGCCACGTCAAACCCCCACTCTCCTCTTTGCTCTGTCAGATTTGTGGAACTTTGTCAGACGCAGCAGAAAGAAGGTGATATGGCCTAAATGTATCTCCACAAAACTGTATGTGGATGCACCAAACCCCAATATGATGGTATTAGGGGGGTGGTCAGGGTTAGATGAGGTCATGAGGATAGAACTTCCATGATGGAATTAACACCCCTACAAAAAGATGAAGAGACCAGAGCTTTCTTTCTCATAGTCATGTGAGCACACAGTGAGAAGGTGGTAGTCTGCAAGTCAGAAGAGAGTCCTCACCAGGAACCAAATGTACAGCATCCAGATCCCAGCTTCTAGCCTCTAGAACTATGAGAAATAAATGTCTTAAGTCACTCAGTCATTGGTATTTTTGTCATGCAGCCTGAGATAAGCCAGAAGTAACACAGGCACCCAGCCCAGGAAGGTAGAACAAAACCCTGTCAGATCTGAGGGGAGTTGGCTGGAGCTCCCATAGGGATAAGATTCAAGGGCATCCAGGCTATCTCCATATCAGGAATCAGGTGGGCCATCCTTTCCACTTCCTAGGTGGACATGGGCATGCACCCAGACAACAAAGAAGTAGGCCACATTCACTGTCTTGCCTGAACATGGTTTAAAGAGCATTTCCTTGGGGTTGTCATGTAAATTTGCACACTTTGTGCACTGAATAACAGTGCCAGTTTGAAATCTGTCCTGTACTCCACTTGTCAAACTATGTGCTCTGGCAAAGGGGGCACTTTTCAAATTTGTGTTTTTCTAATTTGCACAGACCCCCCTTGTAGGAGGTAGGCCTATTCTCTCTAGCTTGCTGCCTCAACTCTCTCCCCTGTTTTCTCTTCCTATCCCCTCTAACCCACCGCCCCCCCCAACCATAACAGGTCACAGACTTTCCACTACTAGTCTCCTAATAGAGACACTCAGGGCAGAGTTGAGGCCTATATTTCTAACACTCATTTTTTTTTTCTAGACAGCCTCATAACTCATAGACAACAATGCACGCACTGAATGCTTAATGTGGAGGGTAAACTGTAGGAGCTCAGAATTCCGCACCCAACTAGCACATCCCTTGACACCTAGAAGGTGCTCCATCAATGCTAATTGAATAGCTCAAATGTCAAGTAACCTGAACAGTGCTCCGTGCACCCATTCTTCCCTGTTCCTACTGGTCTGTTGGGCCAGCACTTACTCATCCTGCAGGATTTTTTTTCCTCACCAACCTCCTTGATAACACCTTCCCTGCACACCATGGATACAGCTCTCTGATGTCTGGCCCACACCCCTTAACAGCTGCCACCCTGTAGGTCCAATTTGTGTTCTGGTCAGACCCCAGGGATAAAGATCATGCCATCCTGATTTTATAGTCTCAGTGCCCCAAGTACTACTTGGACTTGCACAGAAACGTGTTCTCAGTGAATAATTAACAGTCCCTAAGCTTTTGCTTTTGAGGATATTTCACTTCCTTAATCATTAATAATAATAAAAGTATGTGCTTTACATTTTTCTTTGTTTTGAGTTGTGAAACATTTCGAATACAGAAAAGCAGAATAATGAAACAGGCAACCATACCCTTCCCTGGAGTCTGAGCAGAAGCTACCATTTTACTATATTATTGTATTTACTTTTTTTTTTGAAGATTTTATTTATTTTTTTGACAGAGAGAGACACAATGAGAGAGGGAACAGAAGCAGAGGGAGTGGGAGAGGGAGAAGCAGACTTCCCACCAATCAGGGAGCCCGATGCGGGGCTCAATCCCAGGACCCTGAGATTGTGAGCCGAAGGCAGCTGCCTAATGACTGAGCCACCCAGGTGCACCTCTATTCATTTTTTTAAATAAAGCATTACAAATGCAGGTAAATACAAGCCCTCTATCTCTACCTTCTCTTCTCCCTGAGATAACTACTCAAGTTGGCATGTATTATTCCTCATATGTTTTGGACTCTTAACTACATATGTATGTGTTTAAAAACAACATGTACTCTTCTTCTATATATTTAATTATCACATAAACTGGATTGCATGGAATATAACATTTTATAACTAGCTTTTAAAAATTTAACACTTCAAACTTACCTATGCTGATACATATAGATGCAGCCCATTCATTTGAACTGCTATGTTATTTCAAAACTACAGTTTACATGTCCACTCCATTAAAACATTAAGGTTATACACATTCTTCTACTGATGTCCTGGAACACAGGTGCAAAGGTCTCTCCAAGGCACATACCTGGAAGTAGAATTTCCAAGTTGCAGATGACATGAGACCCTAACCTTCTAGAAATTGTCCAAGTACTTCAAAGTTGGCACACTGCACACTATGACTTAGACAATGTGGAAAAACACCTGTTTCCACACATCCATCTCACATTCCCCCTGACACCTGCTCTATGCCTCCCATCAGACACTGACTGACTGTCTTGATGGAATGGGGCTTCATTTTATGCTGCATTTGCTTAAACATCTTCTCACACATTCATTGGCTATTTGGACTTTGTTCTTTGTGAATTCCTTTGTTATATCTTTTGTTCATTTTTCTGTTTATTTTTCATTTTCTTACCTTTTTAAGAAATTGTTTATATTCTGGGCATTTCAGTTTTATTAATTACAAATAACTTTGACCACTTGAGGCTTGTGTTCTCATTTTGCTTACAGAGTCTTTTGTGTGGAGGTTTTATTTTTAATAATCAATTTACCAATATATCCTTTATGATTTATGCCATTTGCATCTTGTTTAAGAAACCTTTTCCTAACATGATATTAACAAATAAGTTGCAAACTTCTAAGAGTTTTACCTTTTGCTTTTTAAATTTTGGTTCTGAGTATATATGACATGTGTTTTTATGGATGATGTGAGATAAGAATCTGATTTTATTCCTTATATCTTTATGGAAAGCCAGTCTCCCAAACACCACTGATTTAGTAATCCATTTTTCTTTTTTACACATTGTTCTATAATGCTATTCCAACACAATGAGGTTTTGTATGTATCTGGATCTATTTCTGGTTCTGTTTCCCTGGTTTGGTTGTTTGTATGTTTGTTTGTTCTTGTCTATCTGTGCCAATACCACCTAGTCTTAAATAGTCCAGTGTTCTCATATGTCTAGACATCTCCTAAGACAACTCCCACTTACTCTTTTTAAAAAACTCTGACATTTCATTCTTTTGCATGTGACTGTCCAGTTTTCCCAACACCATTTGTTGAAGAGACTATTTTTCCCCATTGTATATTCTTGCCTCATTTGTCATAGATTAATTAACCACATAAATATGAGTTTATTACTGGGCTCTTTATTCTGTTTGATTGACTTGATCATTACAGCTTTGTAGTATATCTTGAAATCTGGGATTACAATACCTCCAGCCTAGTTCTTCTTTTTCAAGATTGCTTTGGATATCTGAGGTCTTTTGTGATTCCATACGAATTTCAGGATTATTTGTTCTAGTTCTGCGAAAAATGCTGTTGGTATTTTTGACAGGGATTGCATTAAATCTGTAGAGTGCTTTAGGTGGTTTGGACATTTTAATAAGATATGGAAGCAACCCAAGGGTCCATCGATAAATAGATGGGTAAAGATGTGGCACATATATACATATGTATGTATGTATGCATATATATGAATGTATATCACATGTATTATAATATTCTGCAGTGTGTGTGTGTATGTGTAAAATGGAATATTACCAGCTTTAAAAAAGAATGAATTCTTGCCATTTGCAATGACATAGATGGACCTAGAGGATATAATGCTAAATGAAATAGGTCAGTCAGAAAGAGATAAACAGTATATGATTTCCCTATGTAGAATTTAAGAAACAAAACAAATGAACAAATGAATTAAAAAAAGACAAATAATGATTCTTTTTTTTTAATACTTTTTTTTAAGATTTTTTTTTATTTATTTATTTGACAGACAGAGATCACAAGTAGGCAGAGAGGCAGGCAGAGAGAGAGGGGGAAGCAGGCTCCCCGCTGAGCAGAGAGCCCGATGCGGGGCTCGATCCCAGGACCCTGAGATCATGACCTGAGCCGAAGGCAGAGGCTTAACCCACTGAGCCACCCAGGTGCCCCAATAATGATTCTTAAATATGGAGAACTGGTGGTTGTCAGGGGAAGTGGCGGTGGATGGGTGAAATAAATAAAGGAGATTAAAAGTACACTTACCTTGATGGGCACTGAGAAATATATAGAGTTGTGGAATCATTAAGTTGTACACCTGAAAGTAATAGAGCAATGTATGTTAGTTATACTTGACTAAAAAATAAATCACAATCAATCATACTATCTGGTCTTTTGCTTTTTCATATTTGCTTTTTCATATTGAGTTTATAAGTTCAATGAAAATCCCTATTTTGCTGGAATTACATTTAATTTATTGATTGGCTTGAGAGAAATTACTCATATTTGGGTAATGATTCTCCCTTTATTTGTTTATTAACATTTATTTTGGACTTTCCTTTATGTGCTTAGTCAATGATTTGCAATTTTCCCCCACAAAGGTGTTATATATTTTTTATACCCACAGAGGTGGGTGCATTATAATTTTTTATGTGATTATGAATGGAATCTTTCTCCTGTTGGCTTTTCAAATTTTCTGATTGAAATTGGTGATATTTGGGGATTATAGTGGTGTTTTAATTCTATTATGTTCTTTAGCAAATTTAGTGAACTTGGGAACAATATCATTTATATTTCTTTTCAGTTGTTATAACTCTTGCTTCTTTTTTCTTGTCTTATACATTTTAACAGGGACTTCAATTTAATATGGCATATGAGTTGCAACTGTACACAGCCTTGTCCCATTCTTGACTTTAACAGAGATGGTCCTAAAGTTTCACCACTAAATACCATTTGCTACACTTCTGATAAAGACCATTTTCTAGTTCACTGTTACAAAATTTGGTGCCTATTTTTTTTTCCCTAGGAATTTTTTCTTTCCTTTTTTTTTTTTTTTGTTATCACAATAACTTGCATGAGATTTGTTTATATTTGCTTATATTTTCAGAGCACCTGGGTAGCTCAGTTGGATAAGGATCTGACTCTTGATTTCAGCTCAGGTCATGATCTGAGGGTTGTGAAACTGAGTCCTGCGTCAGGTTCCCTGCTCCGTGTAGATTCTGCTTGAGATTCTCTCTCTCCTTCTGCCTCTACCCTGCTCACTCTCACTCTGTCCCTAAAATAAATAAATAAATCCTTAAAGATCTATACATATGCCTATAATTTCAATTTCAGCTGTTTTTGTACTTCTCTTTTTCTTATTAATCCTAGTATTTTCATATAGACCTTTGCTATTCCATCTTGATCAGCTAATGGTTTGTTTATATCAGGAGCCTGTTCACAACAACAGCTCTTCACCTGTTAAATGTTTTATATTATTCTTTCTGCTTCTATTTCAATGATTTCTGTATTATTATGACTGCTTTCCTTTCCAGTTTTTTGGGTTTGCTGAGTTGTTCTTGTCCTGATTTCCTTAATTATTTTTTCAGATATATTTTTCAGATTATATTTTTCAGATATAATTATTGAAGATTATAAATACTCCTTTATAAAATACTGTTTTAGCTTCATATCACACGTATGTTATGTAATATAGTCATTATGTGTCAATGTTAAATACTTTAAAATTCATCATGGCATATTTTATTTATTCTTACATTTCTTTTTTGTATTGAGTTTTATATATATAAATTGCTCAAGTTCCATTAATTCTAATTGTACAGTGTGGTGAATTTTATTTATTTTATAAGTTTTATTTATGCATATGCTTTTATTTATGCATATGAGGTTGAATGCACAATTTCCAGGGCTTTAAAAGTTTTCCTCATGCATCGTCCATACCAATGTCCCTGCCTCCTGAGGAATCTACCATTTCAGTTCCTACTGAAAAATATTAGGTTGGGTTTTTTTATTATGTTCAGTTAGCCAACATACAGTGCCTCATTAGTTTTTGAGGTAGTGTTCAATGATTCATTAGCTGCATATAACACCCAGTGCTCATCACAACATACACACATACAAAAAGTGTTAGTTTTGGTCTGTTCTTTTGCATTCCCATATGAATTTGAGAATCTACTTTCAGTATCAAAAAAGCAGCTGGACATTTGATTAGACATGGATATCAAGTTTGCAGATTTGATATCTTAATAATAGTGAGTTTTTCAAAGCAAATGTGATATATTATGTGCTTAGGCAGGTCCTGTTTCATTTCTCAGCAATGTTTTGTATTTTTTCAGTGTAATAGTTATGCACATCTTTTCTTAGATTTTCTCCTATATATTTGATGTTATTGTAAAATTTACTTTTTGAATTTAATTTTCCTATCGTTTGTTGCTAGAGCATAGAAATGCACACGAGTATTATAGACTGGTTTTCCTGTGAGTTTGCTAAATGAAGGTATTCCACCAGAAGCTTGTTGTAAATCCTTTATGCTGTTTTATGTACACAACTTCATTTTCTGTTAAAAGGCAGTTTTAGTTCTTCCAATATTTATTTCTTTTATATCCTTTTTTTTTATATCCTTCTTTTATATCCTGCCTTAGAAGTGAAGATGATGGACATACTTGCCTTCTTCTAATCTCAGGGAGAAAACATTTAAATATACAGTAAATTATTTGAGCAGTAGAAGTAACCTTACAACCAGGTTTGCTGGAAAGTGTGTAATATTGGTAAGTTTTCAATTCTATCAAATGCTTTTTCTCTCCATCTACTGAGGTGATCAAGTGGTTTTCGCCTTTGTTCTGTTAATGTCTTGAGTTATGTTGATAGATTTTTAAATATTAAACTTAGGTTTATATTCATAGACTAACTCAACTTGATCATGTTGCATTATCTTTTTAAAATATATGTTGCTGGATTTGATTCTGAGTTGACAGTTTTGTTTTTCCTTTTAACACTTTAAAGGTATGATTTCACTATTTTCTGAACTCCATTGATGCTGGTGAGAAATCATTCATCATTTGGATCACTGTTTCCATGTAGGAAATTTGTTTTTCTTTGGCTGCTTTTAATATTTTCTCTTTATATTACATTTTCAAAATTTGACTATTTATGTATGTAGGTGTGATTTTCTCATATTTACCCTTCTTTGTGTTTGAAGAACCCCTGAGACCTAGAAAAGTTGATGTTTGTTAAATAAATTTAGGGTAATTTCAGTCATTATTTCTTCAAATACTTTTTCACCCTTTACCTCCCTTGTCCTTCCCACATATATTATACTACATGGTAGGTCTCCATCATCACTGAGGCTTGTTAATTTTTTTAATCTTCCTTTCACCTTGTTCCTCAGATGAGATCATTTGTATTGATTGTGTTCAAGTATAGTAACCCATTCTTCCTTCTATTCTTTCTAGTGTGCTGTTAGGATAGTCAATGATTTTTCAAATTTTAGATACTGTACTTTTGAGTTCTAGATTTTCCTTTAAAAGAAAAATTTCCCTTTGTCTGCTTTAAGTCCTCGAATACATTTGCAGTAGCTGCTTTCAAGTTCTCACCTAGAGTTGTATGTGTGTTTATTTAATGTTGGATTTTGCAGATGATACATTGCCAAAATTCTGGAATTCTTGATTATGTTATTTCCTTTAATATATACTATGACTTTATTCTGGCAGTTAGTTAAACTTTATTCTGGCTGTTAGTTAAATTTCTGGTTGTCTATCATGATTTTGTCAGACTTCATTTTTTCTTTTCTAGAGTTGCATGATTCAGTCTTGTCCTTAATCTTGCCTGAAGCCCCGTCCTTTCTCCAGAGCTTTATTTATTTATTTATTTGACAGAGATCACAAGTAGGCAGAGAGGCAGGCAGAGAGAGAGGGGGAAGCAGGCTCCCTGCTGAGCAGAAAGCCCGAAGCGGGGCTCGATCCCTCGATCCCTCGATCCCTCGATCCTGGGATCATGACCTGAGCCAAAGGCAGAGGCTTTAACCCACTGAGCCACCCAGGCATCCCTGCTCCAGAGGCTTTATCTGAATGCTCTGCATGCTCAGTGTGGTCTCTGCCCTCTGGCTGGGTCCAGACTCCTGCATCTCCCAGCCCTGTTGGCCCCATCAGCCCCTTAGCCCCATAACAACTGTTCACACTTGCTTGCAGCCTCATGAAATCTCATCCTATGTGAAGCAGACTCCAGCTCTGATCCAGTCAGCATTCTACCTGGACCTCGGGGCCCCTCCTCAGCCTGTCTCATGTATCCCAGGCCATTTATCAGCTCTCATTCCACCTCCTCAGGGCAGCAGGAAGCTGTATTCTCTTGCTCATGTCTGTGCTCAGGTCTGTGCTGCAACTCAGAAAGTATCTCCAGGCAGACAGGGTGTGAGTGTGCTCGTTGCATGTTCCCCTTCTTTTAAGAGGCACAGTCCTACACTGCCTGCTGTCCGGTAGCTCATGTATTTTGTCCAGTTTTACAGTTTCTAACTGCATGCCCAGCTGGTAACAGTAACTGAGTCACGGCTAAAAGTGCCAGACCTGAGTTTTTAACCACCAGACCACACTTCTCCTTTCTGTTTCTCTTACAGTCAGATGAATTTACTCTCTCTGTTCCTGTTGGGAACAACTCTTCTGCTTCCTTCCAACCATACTTTAAAGCTCAGCTCAAGCATCACTGTCTCCACAAGGATTTTACTCATTATCCAAGTCTGCAGCACTGCTCATCTTCTAACCACCCACCATTGCTTGTCCAGGAACCTCATCTAGCACTTGATCACATGCTGAGAAACAGAGCGATGTACTGAGCACACGTGCCTGGGTTCTAAGCCTTCCCGGAATGTCTTTGAGGTCTTACTTGATTATTGCATTGTTCTGTGTCTCAGTTTCTTGGGTTATGAAATGAGGATAGTAATAACATCTAACTCACAGGATTGTTGTGGACATTAAACAGATCAATTTTTGTAAAATACTTAGCACAGTGCCAGGTACAGAGAACCCTACTAATTAATGATAAATGTTTACCATTTATGCTGCCTTACACTGTTGTCCAAATATCTGTTTTTATTTCAGTTTTTTTTAATTGATTTTAGAATAGTTTGACTTACCAAAAAGCTGAAAATAGTACAGGGAATTCTCTATGGAGATATTATATTAGTATAGTTTGTTTGTTATAATTAACCAATATTGATTGGTACATTATTATTAAGTCCATACTTTAGTCAGATTTCCTTAGTTCTTGCTGAATGTCCTTTTTCTGTTCCAGGATCCTATCTATCCAAGATGTTGCATTACATTTAGTCATGTCTCCTTAGGCTCCCCTTGGTTGTGACTCTTTCTCAGACTTTCCCTGTTTTTGATGACCTTCACAGTTTTGAGGAGGTATTTTTGAGGTCAGGTAGTTTGTGGAATGTCCTTCAGCTGGGTTTGTCTGATGTTTTCCTCATGATCAGACTGGGGTAATGAGGTTTAGGGAAGAAACTCCAGAGGCAAAGTGTCATTCTTATATCAAAATTACATACTATTAACATGATTTACACTGTTAGTGTTGACCTTGATCACCTGCCTGAGGTAGAATTTCTCTGGTTTTATTTAACTTTTTAAATGGGTCTTGCCCTGGCCTCTCTGCCAACCAACAAGAGGGGAAATGCCTTAAAAGTTGAGAATGTACTAATTCTTTACGACTTTCTCATGACCAGCATAGTGCTATGCACATGCAGTAAATACCTTTTATGCTAATTAATAAGAATACAGATACAGTGGGGCAACTCCATTCTATAAAAAAGGGAAGAGATAAGCTGTAATTGACATCTGTCTTATAATGAACTGCTATCAAAGACAGCGGTCCTGCTGTCTGTTGGCTACTGAGTGAGAATTTATGAAACTGTTCTTTCTTATCCCCCAGGTTCCAGATGACATCTGTCAGTGACTATTTCTAGCTCTGAATCTAACCTGATGCCAATTCCAGGCAGTTGCTGTTGAATATAAGAAAAAGAGGCAAAGGTAAAAATTAATAGGAGCTCATTTAAGTCTGCCACATCATACTGGATCATAGAATGTTGCTGGAATATCGCTGGCAAATATTTAAAATTTCTGTAACTCCATCTTTAAAATAACCCTCCATTTGTTGTTTTTTTTTTTCCAACTAATCATCATCTTTAATGGGCTCCCTAAATAGCTTAAAATATCTACTTCTCCTTGACCCTTCTATGAGAGAAATTAGAACTGGAAATAATTATTAAATACCTGGAAAATTTCCATTGGGATTTGTACCCTTAAAGCAACTGATCACATTTAAATAGCCTCATCACAGTGAAATTTTGCTTCATGATCATGCATTTTAAAAAGTCCAGCCAGAGGCCCTGAAAGTAATTCTATAACCCATAATGGTCCTCTGCTCATTAAGTTACAGAAATGTGTTACAGAAAATGTTCAAGTAATGTTTCTCCATGTTTATTCTTATCTACAAATTAGTTTATATTTTCAGCATTTTAATCCTTTTTTTGTTCTTTTATTATCATTGCAAACTATTGCTAGCATTCTTCCATTTAACAAAAGCTTAAAGATTGTTTCTACTCATGATAATTTCCATTCTTGTCCTTATAAAATAACCCAACATGATCATCCTCTTCAAAACAGAAGAGACTTGTGCTAAGGCATGTGGCAGGTTGGTGAAGGCCCTGGTAGAGCATAAACCCACTTTCTATCTTGTTCACTCATGGACCTAAACATTTTCCTTCAGTCTGAATTAGTCTGGCATTTCACAAATGAAACACAATTTTAAAAATGGAAGAAAAAAACTTAAAAAGTGGTGTCCATGTTTTCTGATTTTAAGTAGATCAATAATTCTTTTAGAAAAAAGGTATTGGAACTCCACACACTCTCCACTTTTATTCTTGTTATCCTTAAAATATCAACTTGAATGCTCCCCTGCCCCTTGCCCGATTTTCTTTTTCCCAGCATTTTGAGCACTATCTTGTTTCCCAGGCACCAGGGAACTGGTTTACCTGCATTTCTTACTTTATTCAAGGAAATATTCTGATTTTTCCAAAACAGGGTCTTTTCCTGTGTCTGAGATAGGAACTCAACTTGACACTCGTTCCAATTTCTCTTATGGAAACAAAACAAAACAAAAAACCACAAACTTACAATGTACCTATTTTCCCTTTGTCAGGACCCCTGATGAGTGATGTAGCTCTTCCTGAGGTGATCAATTCTGCCTTAGATGACTTATTAAGGTAAGCCACATACACACAACACACACACACACACACACACACACGAGAGAGAGAGAGAGAGAGAGAGAGAGATGCAAATTCTACCCATTCCAGGTGCACAATTTAATAATATCTTAGCCATATAATAAAAATAATATGCATACAATAAAATTGGTACCTATATAGCCACAGAAGATATTTCCACTCACACCTGCCTTAACCACAATAATGAATCTCACAGCAACACAGTCTAGAAACAATGTAAAATATAGTCTGAGTAAAGTGAGTAACAAGTGAAGTATTTAATTAGAAATTGGGCAGACAGTTAATTTTGTTTAGCCTTAAGGTTTAAAAGACAGTGTAAAATTTCATGACTAAGAAACTTTTAAAACTACATAATTTACTTATTTTTAACTTGTAGCATCAGGCCTATGATTAATCTTTGTATATACCCACAGACCTATAGAGCCCTGAGAAGGTACAGCCCTACACTCTTATTATGAGGTTGGTAAATTTGAGTGTGTGTCTACCACTTCATTTTCCTGAGTCTGTCTCTTAGCTCTCCCACAAGCCCACCTAAAAAACTTACAAAAGCATATCATTTCTCATAATTTACCATATTACAAGATATTTTGCCCTAATCTTTAAGATTCTTACCTTTAAATTCTAATCTCTGTTGAAAGTTGAAAGGAAAGCATTCTGATTAAAGGAGCCCACTCAAGTATGAATAACTTAAAGCCAATAAGCTGAGTCCTCATTGTCTTAAACTTTCCATGCTGTTAGAAACCTCCCTCATTAAACTCTCTCTCTCACTTCTGACATACCATAAATCAGGTTATTCTTATATTTTTGCTGCCCCACCCCACCACAGCCTGTCGCTGCCCACACCTGGTTTTCCTCTGTTTCTTTTGCAAACCTCATACCTTTCATGTGGCCATTAAATGTTGGCATTCCTCAAGGTTTAGGCTTAGGTCCTCAGACTTTTCCACTGCGCTCCCTCATTTTCAGGCCAATCTTTAATCATGTTCTCCCTCTACCTGAATGCATCTTCCCCTCATTTTACTTAGATATTCTGCTCATCTTTAAGCATCAGGTCCTGAACTGATTACCCTTGCTCAGCCTCTGAAGCCCCCATGTTGGTCTCACTAGTCTGTGGTAAGTGACCCTGTGACCCATTTTATCACTGAATCCCAGTGATCATGATGTCAGCAATTGTCTATTGTCCCTGTTGACAGGGGTTGTGTTGCAGTCGTCCTTGACACCCTTGTGGCTGCCAGAGCTTTTGACACAAGGTAGACACCAAAGTATTTGCCAAAGAAAAGAACTGGAGAGGACAGAACACAGGAATTGATTCTTGGCAATGATGGGCAGAGTGAATTCCAGGCACATTCTAGGCTCTTGGAAAATATTTCTAAACTATGCAAGCTTGGGAATGAAGACTACTGGTGAGGGGAGCAGATCATCATCTTCAGAAAGAATAGTTCCAAAGGACTACGTAGTTAAAATAAGCATTTCCTACCTCCTCCTCACAGAGACCAAAAGGTAGACAGGGCACACATTATTCCCACTAAACAGTGTAGACACTATGGTTCTGGCTGTTTAAGTGACTGACAGGAGATTATACAATATACACAGCTTAGAGGTAGATAAAGAACACAGGTTCTTAACTGTGATCTGGTTCTTTCTCCATAATACCTTAGAGGCAATTTTTTTTTTTTTCCTGAGTAATTTGAAAGGAAAAGAAAAAAAGCACCAGAAGTGTTAAATTTTTACTCACTAATGCATAGTAACCTGACATGTTTCCTACTAGAAGTGTCCATCTTTATACCACAGAAAAAGCTGGGCAAAACAGAAATTTTACTAGGGGGTTTAAGAATGTCTTTGTTTCACAAATCATTCACGACTCTAAAACTCTGCGATATTATCCCAACTGCAACCTTAAGCTATAAAAGTGACAGCTTGATCTGAGTACTCAAACCTGATCAAATTCAGGGAACTCAGGTGGTAGAACAAATGGACACAGGAGGGATGTGGATGGGGGTAGGGGTAAGGGAGTGAGGAGGGCAAGTTACATTAAATCAGAGATTTCTTGTAACTTGTCACTCATTCACCTAGCTGTGTTGTTATCTCCTTGAGGGGGCGCTCACAGAGAAAAATCCTGTGAGGTCAAGGTGTTTGGTTGTACAAGAGCATTGCGTGGACATTAGAGCCCAAACTATCTGGGCCACTCCCCAACCTTCTTGCTTCATAGAATTTCTTTTCTGTCAAGGTAAAATGACATAATCCAACAGTAAGAGATTTGGCATCATCAAAACCTCTTCCAGATGTCTTGGAACCAAGGACGTGTGTATAACTGCAGTACATTTTAGTACATTGCATGGATGGAAAGTAAATATTAAAAAGACATTAAATACACAGATGTCTCAGATGTGTCGCATGAATATGAGGTAGTGCTGTTCTGAAGATGTCCAGACGTGTTCTCTTTCTACTCCCTTGTATTCAGAGACTACTGGACATTTTTAAATACTGACCATTTGAACATAGAACAGTTTTTGTTTTTCTTTTTTTTGGTTTTTTTCACAAGAGTGAACATGAAGAAGAATGGTTTCAAAGAGCCTTCAATAAAACAGTACCCATGTCCTATAAATTTGGTTTTGTTGAATTTAATTAAAAATCTATTCAGAGAGATAACGAAACATAAAGAATAAAGAACAAAATGCTGCATTGGTGTATAAAAGATGGGTAACCAAAAAGCTTTAAATGATGTAAACCTAAAATGTTCAATCTGTAGAATGGCAATTAAGAGATTAGAGATTGCTCACCTGCAAAGAGTTACCTATAGAGAGATATTTAGGAGGTTATAAGTAGGACCAGAAATTTTTGCTCTTAAATGAGCAGAATTTGTGTTCTTATAGTCACCCATTTCTTTTGAATAGATTGAATTATTAGTGTATATGTCAGGCCCGGTGCCTAGCAAAAGAAATGTTACAATGGATGACACATCACCTTTGCCTCAGCTTAGAATCACTGTGACAAAAACTGTTGTGGCAGGTAAGACCAAAGAAATCACCAGCCATGGATGAACACCTAGTTCAAGTTCCCCAAATCCAGGGTGCCAGCATTCATCAATGCAGAAAGGATTGTCTGTTTAGTTCAGTGAATCAGCAGGAAGCTCCTGCTATTTAACTTGGGAAAAGCCCATATGGAGTGACCCCTGGGCCTGGAAGACGGCCAGAGGTAATTACAACGATCAGGGAATCCAGAGCAGGAGCCCAGCAACAGAATTGGAAGATGGTAGAGAATAACAGTTAGCTCTGGTTTCTCAACTCTCCAGACCTCAGCATACCCACTCACTGGTCATGATACTTTGGGCAGTTTAATTTGCTTTTCCAAACCTCTGCTGTTCCAGCTGAGAAGCAGTATGGTCCTAATTCCTCCCTCCCAAATTTATGATGTTAATAATCATCATCCATGGAGGGCAGTTAGCACAATACCTGGCCCTTGACAAAATCTCACTAAGTATTAGTTGTTATTAATGGTGAGCAGGTTTTTGAGGTGAGGACAAGGCATTAAATACTTTTTCCCAAAGGACGTATTCATCTGTTAACCATCTTAGTCCATGCAGATTCTTCTGCACTGGGCCCCCATCCCAGTCCTCACATGCAGTAATTCTTTCCCAACCCCAGACCTTTGCATGACACTTCTCATGTCAGCTTTTAATTTTAGTTTAAATGTCTGTCTCTTGCCTACACCATCCTAAGAACAGCTCCAACCCAGAACTGTGGCATGTACATGTTTGCATTCCTGGTATATACCAATAAATGCTCTTTGAGTGAAATATTTATTTAGTGAAAAAACTTGTAACAGTTATAAAATTTTGTTGGATCACTGCATAAATGAGACATTATAATATTAGACATGGAAATAATTCTGTGATATTGAGCGCATGTTCTGTTAAAGGTGTTACCTTCAGATCATGTAGACCAGAAGACACTATAGGAATGACTTCTAGTATGCCTTTTAGTACCTCATTTCACATATTTTCTCAGTGAGACTCTGTGATAATAGAGATTAACACTGATATTCTATAAGAACAGAAAACTGTGCTTGGCAACACTGAAATCATACTGAGATTTTTCCTGCTCATTTTAACAAATAAGCATCTCTTCGTGTTAGAATCCTGGAAAAAATGACAAAACCAGTCTTTCAATCACGCGGGTAACACAGTAATCCTGCTCCGGAGTAGGTAGCAGCAATTGGGATCTCAAACCACTGCTGTCCTCTTGTGGCCTGGCAGATGATCTGCTTTTGGTTTTCCAATCAACTTAGGCAGAGATGAAAGCTTCCAGGTCCACCCTGCTAATTCTCAAAAAACTACAACAGACATTGAGCTTATTTTTCCAAGGTACTGTTAGTAAGGAGGAAATCTGTGTCTAATGTCCAGGGTTAAGTGTTACTGCGACTAGGTTATGGAAAGAAAAGAGCTGTATGGATAAAGTAAGACAACTGCATTTTGGAGTAGAACTTACCCAGACCAGGGGTTCCCATGGAACAATGTTCTTTGACTGACACATGGACACTTGAAGTAAATAGAACAGATATGACATGTGAACACCGAGTCTGGCAGCGACACAGTGTGTCTTGTCTCCTAGCACCACTGGATAGGAACAAGGAGCTGAGCATCTTAGATCCCACTTTCCCCCTCTTTAAAATTCCAGCATTCAGAGCAGTAAGGATATTCTGCTATTTCATGAGAAATCACAATTTTTGTTAACTGAGTCTCCCTTCTTTTGGGATGCATCAAAACACACTATTGTCATTCATTCTTTAATTAACAAATATGTTTTGAACACCTACCACCCACCATGTGCCACTCACTTTCCAAGTGCCTGAAGGACTGAACAGACAGATATACCCCTATCTTTTGGGAAATTTCATTTTAAATATCAGATCTCTCTCCCTCTCTCTCTCATCACAGTGAAGGCGTGCCTGTCTGAGCTCCTGTGTAAGAATCACAGAATAACTCTTTGCAGCTACTACCTGAGTCCACTGCTGGAAGTTTCCCATAGAGATACCAAGAATTCATTTCTGTCTTAGGCAGATTGAAATTCCAGCACATACCAGGATAAATACCTTTTATATAGAAGCCTTCTTAAGTAAATCTCAAAGATTCTCCACTTTGGGCAAAAGAGGGAAGAAGTCCTCTTAATCCAGAGGGAAGAAGCACTCAGACCCTGCTGGACGCTGTGTAGGACCCTGTTCCCCTGAAAGCGAAGAGCAGTTGCAGCTCAGAAGGTCCCTATGGGCACCGGCTCATTTCTTCCTGGGGGCTAAGGGGTGACAGGTGGGCAGTCATCTATTCTCCTGGCTGTTATGCGATTCAACTCTAAGGAAGGAGGATCTCCCTTCTGGGACCTTCTGTTCTTTCAAAATATTTTCTTTTCTTAAATTTTCTGATTAGCAAAGTAATATATGCTAGATAGAGAGCACCTAGAATGTGCTGTGAGTTTTCTTTTTTTTTTTTTTAAGATTTTATTTATTTATTTGACAGACAGAGATCACAAGTAGGCAGAGAGGCAGGCAGAGAGAGAGAGGAGGAAACAGGCTCCCTGCCAAGCAGAGAGCCCGATGCGGGGCTCGATCCCAGGACCCTAAGATCATGACCTGAGCCGAAGGCAGAGGCTTTAACCCACTGAGTCACCCAGGGGCCCCTGCTGTGAGTTTTCTAAAACATCTAGCACTTGGTTAGCCCACCTTAGCTCTACTGGGAACAGAACCAATAGAAGTGCTCAGCATTCGGGGACCAAAGAGTGTGTGGCTTTTCCAGGGCTCTTCATGTTGGATTACTTATTTTCTCCTTTGGGGCTACTCTGGGCATTCATATAATAACCTTTCAACATAAAGGACAATGATCCATGGAAGTGTTTGGCCAGGATCCCAGGGAAAAGAAGTGTATGCAAAATGGGGATAACCAGTGACATTTTGGGACAAAATATATGAATCCCCTTCCATGAGCACCTGTCCTCAATCAGAGGAAGAAGTTTATCTCTTCTAAAGGAAAAGCCAAGCTGACCCTGGTCCAAATCCCAGTTGCACCATTTAGCCGTGTGACCCTGTATGTTCTCCATCGTAAAATGAGTATAATAATATAAACCTCAGGGTGGTCATAATACCTAAGTTAACTTTCATAAAGTGTCAAGAACACTGTGCAGTGCATAGCAACTACTTGATAAACAGCAATAGCTGTGTACATGGCATTTTTGTTCAGGAAATAAGAACCATTAGGGTCTTTATGGCCAAAAAGAGGAAAAGAGAACACCATACTTGTTTTCCATAAAGCTGCAACACCAGGACCTTGAGTAGAGGTAACCAAGGATGCTGCTTTTATTGGCATTTTATTGACTGCGGGAACTAGAGGTCAGGTTACTTGCTTGAATGTCTGGACTCCAGCCCTACCTAAGTGATGATGTGGAAGTCACATCGTCTCTAAATCTGCTCCACAAAAATCATCCACAAAAAGTAGGAAGCTTACATGCTGTAAGTGTTGGTATTACCTATTGTGCTAATATAAAAATTTATTTGAGACTTTTCTTTTTTTTTCTTATTTCAGTATTGTTCCACACAACATGATAAGGTAAGGAAGAAGGGTAGACATTATTTCCCATTTGCAGAGTTATCTGTCCAAATCCATGGAAGTAATGAGTGCTCAGGGGAAGTAGTCAAAACCACTGCCCTGTTTGTCTCTCAGAGGTGTGAGAGCTGTGTGAAACAGATTGTTATGGTAGAAAGCATTATGTAAACAGTAGGGATTTTATTGTTAAAAGTATTTCAAAAATTTGTTAACTCAGGGAAACATCTTTGGCTGCCCCAAACACCAATATATGTGTGTATGTTGGAAGGGTAGAAGGTTGTTTGTTGTTTCGTTTTAAATTTGTTTCTGGCTTCTTAAAGAGACATTTAAATTGTAAGGAAAATGTAACTTCATCCTCAGTTGTCAGAACTCTTTGAGAGTATTTTATGAATAGCAAACTTGAATAAATGAATTTAATAAGATGAGGATGATATAAATGCAGTCACGGTCACAATTATTTTCACCACTGATGTGGGCTGCTAGGGAGCCCTGTGTGATGCCTTGGGCCCTTGCATCCTGCTTCAAGCCAGTGTCAGGGTAGAATTGTGAAGCAGGATGAGGTGCTTCGTGTGGACACGATGGGGATCTCTCTGCAGGTGTTTTTGTATCCATCTGCTTATTGCATACCAGGGCTAGCATTCATTATTAACCTGTATTTGGGGGGGATGGCAATCTGTTTGAAAGATGCTATTCAAAGGCAGTCCCCTTGTGTGGTGTCTCAAAGGAAGTCACAGGGGCACAGGGTGGGGTGACTCATGGCTTTGCCTTGGGCAGATCTGAGAGACCGATCAGTTATTTTGTCTACATTGTGGAGAGGTTACAATAAGCTGATGTCATTGTGACGGGCATTGGTCTACTCCTGTCTGAAGGAATTCATTTTCAGCGGTGGGGGGTATGTGTTAGATCTTTGTTTATCCTGCAGTTGAATTCTCAGCCATGTTCATAGAACTTTACATCAACAAATTTTGTAAAATAATCCAGAGGATTAAAAAAATTTCTTTTTTTTTTCTTCCTGATACAAAAAGTCAGGTTTTTATTTCACAGAAGGGAAAAATAATTTGCTTTCTGAATATTTTCTTTAATATTTTCAAATGTATCTGAAAGAGGGAGAGCTTTAGTGGCTTCAGCAATTGAAAGAAATAAATGGTATTTCTCATATCAAAAACATTATAAAAGATGAGTACGGTGCTAAAAAGGATTCTATAATTTATTCTAGTTGAAGAATTGTTCTGTTTACTAAAACTGTGCACTAACTATATATAAGTTAATGAGTTTTTTAAAATAGAGTGCAGTAAAATATACATACCAAGTGGAAAAATGAGAAATGATAAAAATATCATATATCTTGAATGAGCATTTGACCTTTCCGATCATGTTGATTCTGCATAAATAGGAGTTTAATGTATTGCTAATATATAAGTTGACAAATATAATCAAATTAATATGACTCAAATATATCCAAAAATAAGCCAAATTAAATGTAGTCAAATAAATGCTCTGATAACAAAGAAATTAAAATAAAAACAAATGTCAGAGGCTTAAAGCAAAACAAATAATTTTCCAACCATATTTTTGAGCAGAATCAACAAGCACTGCCATAATGATGCCATACTGTATTTATCAATAGGGCCTAAATATTTTTTTACAATTTTAGAATTCTAACTGTATTTCAGTTTTCTTACTCAGAAACAATAAATTAGCCTGGCAGAGACTGCTAATTGCCTGCCCATTATCCATTATTTTTTCTTACTAACTGAGGTCTTGTTAGTAACTAGGCAACTGTCTACTCAGCCTTATTTCCCAGCCTCCTTTGCAGTTCATTGTAGCCACAGGGCATAGTTCTGGCCAATGAAGTGTAAGCAAAAGTCCCTGTGTGAAATTCTGGGAAAATTATTTAAAAGTTTAAAAGTTCACTTTTTAAAAAAGTGAACAGATTTGACTAGCTTGTCTCTATTGCTCTTTGGGCCAGGAACACGGATGTGATGGCTTGAGTGCCAGCAACCATCTTATGAGTATGACAAAAAAGCTCCCATCCTATGGGTGGCAGAATAGACATTTAGAATGAGCTTGAGTCCACAATGTAATCAATTGCTACCTTCTTGTTAGATGAGATAAACATAAATATCTACCTTGTATAAACCACTTGTAGAATTTTCAGTTAAATACAGCCAAACAAAAATTCTAAACAATATAATTACATTGGATAAGGGATAAACTACCAAGATGATAAGAATATTAATATTGTGTTTTTATGGTGCATTTCTTATTCACAATTATTAAATATATCTCTGAAAAGCACATATATAAATTACTGGGAGAGATGGCTCAAAATAAAATTGTAGACACCATCTTGAGCCAATATCCTTCACATTTACTTTTTTTTATACTTTTCATAAAATGTATATCATTGGGGAAAAAGATATATGATTAAATAGATGATGGATGGACAGATAAATAGATGGATACAAACAATATGACAGATAAATCATAAAGTATGAAGAATAATCCAACCAGCATTTTAATAATATATTATTATAATGCCAGAATCTTTTTATTAGAATGCAACTTTAGGGGCACCTGGGTGACTCCGTGGGTTAAAGCCTCTGCCTTTGGCTCAGGTCATGATCCCAGGGTCCTGGGATCCGGGCTCTCTGCTCTGCAGGGAGCCTGCTTCCTCCTCTCTCTCTGCCTGCCTCTCTGCCTACTTGCAATCTCTGTCTGTCAAATAAATAAATAAAATCTTAAAAAAAAAAAAGAATGCAACTTTATTTTTTTTAAGTTCAATTAACCAACATCTAATATATCCAGAATATTAAGACATAGAACCTTACCACTCCTCTAGCTGTTCTTGAGTGCCCCTCTACCACCTCTCATACCTTCTGTCTCCTTCTCAAATAAACCAATCATGGATTTTATGTTTATCATTTCCATGATATTCTTTATACATACATATCCATAGCAATATTGTTTAGTTTCACAGATATTTTATACAGATATCATGATGTTTGCATTTTTAATAACTTCTTTTTTTACCCAGTATGTTCCTGAAACTCATCTACATCAATGTATATAGTTATAATTCATTCTTTTTCACTGCTGTATGGCATTCAAGGGTGTGAATATACCAAATTCATCTATCGATTCTTTACACAGACTCACACTGTTATTTCCAGTTTGGGATTTTTATGAATATTATTATGACCATATTAAAAATGTCTCCTGGAGTGCATAGACACAATTTTATTGGGGTAAATATTCACAAATGTAATTGCTAAAGTGCCAAGTTGTAACTAGTCTCTGGAAAATTATTTATGCTTCCTACCGGCAATGTGTGACTCTATTGTTCCACATGCTCATCAATACTTACTTCTCTTTGCCATATACAACCTACCATGGGGAAATATAGCCTGGAAAAGCTAGGGACTCAACTTTTATTAATGCTTCCTGACTTATTTGATTTATACATCCCATCAGGCCACCTGTCAACCTAATTTCTCAACCATTCAAAAGATTTATTTTTTCTTATGAGATTTGTACCCATCTCATGACAGAAAAATATGTATACAAATTTAATGCAGTGAAAAGAGCCAAGTGGCACAACTGGTCACAAGTGGCATATTTAAATTCCTGGTCACTTTATTTAATGGGTCTGATTATCTTAACCTGCATGATAGGATGTTGGACCTTAGATGGTTTTTAAGGACCCTACCAGCTCTGAAATTTTGAAAGACCATAATTCTACTTTATAAAGGAGGAGAGAGGTTTATATTTGACAAGCTGTGAAACTTATTAAGATTCTGAAAACTTCTTACCACATAATCCTTTGATTCAAACTGTGAAGTCTTACTTCCAACTACTAGTTTAAAAATATTAACTTTTTACTTGAACTTGGCTACAGGCAGAAATTAAAATTTTTAGTCAGTAGGTGACTCAGTCATTGACCATTATTTACTCTGGAAACATTCAGCTTTTTAATTTACTCTTTGAGTTTGAGGCTTACTGTTAGAATAATTAGGTGTTTAGAATATAGCTTCACGGTTGTGAGACCTGGGCAGCAGCAGGTGCCCCAGGCTTATGTTAGCGGTGATATCCCTGTTTGAAATGTTTTTAAATTTTATTTTATTTTTTCAGTGTTCCAAGATTCATTGTTTATGTACCTATTTGAAATTTTTAATCCTTTTGAAGAAGGACCCTTCATTTTGCTCTGGGCCTGCAAATTATGTAGCTGGTCTGGGCATTTTGTGTGTGAATTCAGCTACAAAATTCTCCACAATATCAAACTGCAACAAAACCAAAAGATAGTGGTAAATAGTTTCTAAGACAATGTGAGCAATACCTTTGTTCTTCTTTTTTTCCCTCCTTTCTTTAATTGTAATCCACATGCAAAAATATTTCTTTGCAGTTTGGGAAATGACGTTTTGCTTCTATCCTCATCTCCATCCCAGAGAAAGAGTTCTTTTCCCAGGTGTATTGCTCCTAGCTACTTTAGGACAGCAACCCCTATATCCTCTTACCCTCCTACCCAAGTGCATGTGCTTCTGAGGGGGAAACAGGAGAGAGGAGGATAAGTGAGCTAGGGAGATTACACACAGTGCCACACACACACACACACACACACACACACACACCCCACACACCAAGAGTTTTCTAGCCCCAGCATGCTTAGGAGTTTTTAATGTGATCCTCAATACCTGATGGACAGTTTATGGAAAGAGGGATTTTGTTACCTCTTTTATAGAGCATTAAAGATTTTTTTAAATGTTGCTGTATATACTGGGCAAGAAATTCCAGTAATTCTGAATTCGTTTCTGCTTCAATTTAAGATTATTCATTAAATAAAATTTCTTAAAAGCTGCATGTCAGTGTGTTTGACTTAAAATTAAAAGAACACCGTAATTCTTTTGATTTTGTTAATATTCCAAAAATAAATATTTGACTCATAAAGGTTAAGGAAAATTCATTCCTGTTTACAGTCTCTGCACATGTCCTGCACTGGTTCCAATTCTGTCAGCCAAACAGCTGTCCCTTTCCACCGGGGGCTCTTTGGCCAGCTGTGTGCCAGAGCTGCTTGAAGACCTGTTAAAAAGCATTTACGGACTTTCATGTAGACAGGTGTCCCTGCATAAAGCAAAGCTGCCTTTTAAAGAATGTAATAACGATCACGCATTTACCACCATAAAATATTTTAAATTGATTTCAGGTAATGAAACAAAAGGAGAGATGGCAACTCAAACAATACATTACTTCTTTGCCAAAAGATTTCTTACACCAGGAGTACCTGAGGCCTGGCTTGTCTTCCCAGCAGAAAACGTCTCCAGTTGGTGTTTAGGGGTGACACAAGATTGGTTAAGAGATAGATGAAGCAACTCCTCATGTGGTGATGACTTTAATGCCATTTGTCTTAATAAAAGTATTTAATGGGAATTTCTCCAGCTACAGCATTTAAATTATAGAGAATGCTGTTCTTACTTTCACTTAAGTACCAAGCATTGATACATTAGGCATATGTAGCCTTAGCATATGGTACTACTTGCTAGATATGAGCCAGTGTTTTAGAAACAGGTAGATTGACCAGTTGTGTTGCTGGATCACTGTTGTTCAAAATTCCTCTTCACAAACCATACGCTGCTCACCCTAGCAAAACCAGAACGGAAACTCAGAGCAAACATTTAAAACTTTTCTAGGCAATTTTTAACTTTTATTTTGAAATAATTGCAAATTTACAGAAAAGCTGCAAAGAGAGTACAAAGAGCTTCCACATATTCTTCACCCAGACTTCCCAATTGTCACATTTTATCACATTGCCTTAACATTCAATATGTGTGTGGGTTCCTGAATCACCTGATATGAGTCTCAGACAAGATGCTCTAGTATTTATTGCTTCATTGTGTATTTCCCACAATTACATTTTTCTATAAAACCACAGTCCAACCATCCAGAAATTCACTGATCTAACAGTACCATCAAGTCCCCAATCCCTTTGAAATTTTCCTGATTGCACCAACAATGTTCTTTTGTTTTATTAAATTTTTTTTATTTATTTGACAGAGAGAGAGAGATCACAAGTAGGCAGAGAGGCAGGCAGAGGGAAAGGAAGCAGGCTCCCTGCCGAGCAGAGAGCCTGATGTGGGGCTCGATCCCAGGACCCTGGGATCATGACCTGAGCCAAAGGCAGAGGCTTTAACCCACTGAGCCACCCAGGCGCCCCAAAAATGTTCCTTTTTAGGACTAGGACCCAATCCAGATCATTTCCTGCATATAGTTTCACATCTCTAGGCTTGTCCAATAAGAAATGTTTCCTTAGCCTTTTGTTGTATTTTATGATCTTGACTTTTGAAAAGTACAGATCTTTGTCAAATGTTCCTTGATTTGGGTTTGTCCGACATTTCCTTGTTTTCGTACATTTGGAACAGGATCCCATGGAAGTGGTGCTCTGTTCTTCTCTGTGTACCATGTCTGGGGCCACTCAACCTTAGTTTGTCCTATTACTAGTGATGTTAATTTTATCACTAGTTAGGATGGTATCTGCCAGATTTCTCCACTGTAAAGTTATGTTTCTTTTACTCATTAATTGATAAATAATTAATGGGTATTCTGTGGGGAGAAACTTCGAGACTTCTACTAGAAGTTTAGACCTTTTTTCTCTCCCATTTATTTATTTATATCACTATAAATTCATGAATTCTCACTTTACCCAAAGGGTTACAAACTATCATTATTTATTTTGATGCTTAAATGTTCCATTTGGCCAGTGGGAGTGCCTTTGAATGGACTCCTCTGTCCAACTCTACATGTCCTCATCATTTATTTCTTCTCTACTTTGTGGCACAAAATAAATGCTCCAGGCTTGTTTTCCATTTTGCCTACCCAAACCTGGAGTCAGACATTTCTCCAAAAAGTAGAGTGTAGCATTTAGAATTCACACTCTGGATACTAAATGTGCTTATTGTTTCCAGAATACCATTGTTTCCAGACTCTTCCAGCATAGACAGAGTTAGGAAACATATGTATTCACACATACATATATTTTAAATCCACATATTATCCATGTTAACATTAAAACACATACTAACTATAACATATATTAGATATATATCTATATATTAAAGGTTAAGAGAAAGGAAGGGGGAGAACAAATGGAAGAGTGAAGGAGAAACAAAAAGACAAACGTGGGAGAGAAAACAAGGAGTCAGGAGGAAGGAGCAAGGACCTGATTTATGTAGTAATTTAACCGAGCAGTTCCTGCCTGTTGAAACCAATGAGAAAACAGTGGGCTTGTATTTTGTATGTCTTCCTTTCATCTTATTTTCTAGTAATTCACATTATTGTATTTTATAAAATTATTGGTCTGCAAAGATTTAAGGAGGGAAAAAATGTAAGTCTGTCACCACATTTAGATTTCTAACCACACTTTCTTCAAACGTGGATGTTGGCAAACTACAACTGGGGGCAACACAGCCATCCCATTTGTTTTTGTGTCATCTATAGCTGCTTCTGCCACAAGGCAGAGTTGCACAGACTGCAAGGCCCATGAAGTCTAAAATATTTACCAGTTGGCCTTTCACAGGAAGAGTTTAGACCTAATCAAGGATCTAATATTATATAATTTACTTATTTGTTACAGATATAGTTTATTCTCTCTCTCTCCCCACTCCTCCAATCCTAAAAGGTAAACCCATTAAGTCAGGGGTCCCATCTTTTTTTCTAGATGTACCCCAGCCCCTGGGACAGTGCCTGGTGATAGAAGTTACACAGTAAATACTTTTTGAATTCCAATTACCAAAAGGACCTTAAGGATCATTAATGACACTGGAATTCAGATAGGTTGAACTAAGGTGATGACATTTAATGACAGAGCCTGGAAAAAACTATTATCCCTGTTTCGTAAACGCCTGCACAGATCCACTTTCTACTTTCCATCCCACACTAATATTAAGTCAACTCATCCATCTGGCTTCCTGCATAATACAAAGGAGTTTCAATCATCTGTCGTTGTTTGAAGTCATTCCTCCATTTCTGTAGCTTTAGTCTAATATCTCTAAAGTGAATAACACTGTCTTTCCAGAATCCCTAGGGGAAAAAAAGAAAGATTAATGTTGGTGACACCCATGAAATCACACTCGCACATGCATAGCTGTGATCAGATTCTCAAGATCCAAACATACAAACCGCAGCTAAGACTGACCCCTAACACATCTTGCCATGGAAGAGATCTAAAAGATCCTGCCCTAGGACTCTACTGTACCTTCTAGAGGTATGTGAATTTGCTTCCTGTGAACACAGCAAGACTATTTTTCCAGATGTTCCATAGCCTAATACAATAAGGTGTGTTGACTCTGACTGCTCAGCATTCGTCTTCATGGGAGAGGACATCATAGGAAGCCCAGGTGAGACTACTGCTATCTTCTCAAGGCATTGACTATCTGCTTTAAAGATGACAGGAAAAAAAGATTCCCTTGATTCTAAATAACATCAAGTGTAAAATGCATCATTGATCTAATGATAGCCTTTTAGAAAAAAATACTCCTATATTGTATACATTAATTAAAGAATGAGTTCACCTCTTACACTGTTGGTGGGAATGCAAGTTGGTGCAGCCACTTTGGAAAACAGTGTGGAGATTCTTTAAGAAATTAAAAATAGAGATACCCTATGACCCTGCAATTGCACTATTGGGTATTTACCCCAAAGATACAGATGTAGTGAAAAGAAGGGCCACCTGTACCCCAATGTTCATAGCAACAATGGCCATAGTCACCAAACTGTGAAAAGAACCCAAGATGCCCTTTAATGGACAAATGGATAAAGAAGATATGGTCCATATATACAATGGAGTATTATGCCTCCATCAGAAAGGATGAATACCCAACTTTTGTATCAATATGGATGGGACTGGAAGAGATTATGCTGAGTGAAATAAGTCAAGCAGACAGAATCAATTTTCATATGGTTTCACTTACCTGTGGAGCATAAGGAATAACATGGAGGACACTGGGAGATGGAGAGGAGAAGTGCGTTGGGGGAAATTGGAGGGAGAAACAAACCATGAGAGACTGTGGACTCTGCGAAAAAAACAGAGTTTTGGAGGCAGTGGGTATTGTGGAGGACACGTATTGCATGGAGCACTGGGTGTTGTGCACAAACAATGAATTTTGGAACACTGAAAAAAATTAAATTAAATTAGAAGAAGGATGCATTCAATTATAAAGAAATTAAAATGGAGAAGAAGAGAGACAGACAGAGGAGAAGCTGTATCTTCAGTAGAAGAAAGACCTTACCAATTCTCCTTGGGGTTTCCTCATTATCCAGACGTCCACCAGCCACCTTGTGCCCACTAGCCCCATGCCCAACTCTGAACAGCAGCTAATGGTTGGAGCCCTGCCTTCTACAGCTCAAAGTGGAAAAAGGAAATGTGAAAGTCTCACAACTGCACATTTTGGTGATTGGCCTAATCTGCCATATTTTCCTTTCTGCATTTTTCTCCCTCTGGGGCTTAATATCTATCCAGTTCTTGGGGGATGGTGTGGGAGAATGTCCAAGAGCTGGGGCACAGATGTAATCACAGGTGTTTTCAACTTCCACTTATTTACAAGTGCCTACAACATTTAGATACTTACTGAGTGTACACATCAATATGCTTCATGACCTAAAAGACATGGTAACTGGCCTCAGGCATGTGGGCATGGAGCTACCTAACAGCCTAGGTATGTTTCCCTAAATACCAAGCAGGAGGACTTTACAACTCTCCTGTGTAGTGAATTGCTAAATGCAAGAGATACTGCAGCAAAGAAAACAGATACAAACCCTGGCCTGCCTGAACCTTACATTATAGTAGAGTAGGAAATTGGTTACAGGAGTAATGAAAATGCTGGGAAGCCACACTGGAGAGGGTAGAGCTATCAAAACATTAGTAAAAACAGGAAGTTGCTTATAGTTGTAGGGCTAGAGGAACAATTGGAGGCGGTGGCAGGAGGTGACATTTCCAGAAACCAGAAAAACAGACCAACCAGAACTACAACCAGAGTAAGGCTGTCCAAGGCAGGAGAAGAGGTGGAGCCATGACAAAGACACAGTTAAAGATCCCCCAGGTAAGGGGTAGAGGAGAAAAATATGCTTGCTTCTCCCCTATGCAGCGAGTGTGAGACCCACTGGTCTCCAGTCAGTGTCTTCCTACCTAGAAGCTAGGGGACAAGAAAGGCATTTCCCTGCACACAGTGGATGGGGAAGGAATGAGGGGAAGAATCTGGAGCAAACCCAGAGGCAGGAAAAGTTGCATACATTCCTGAGACATAAGTCCCTTAAAACAACCGGAACTCAGAATGTATGGGAAGGGGGATGAGTTGAAAACTAAAAATCACCAGTTATGGAATAAGTAAGTCATGGGAATAAAAGGCACAGCATAAGGAATACAGTCAATGACATTGTGATAGAACAGATAGTAGCTACACTTGTGATGAATATAACATAATATATAAACTGGTAAAATCACAAAGATGTACACCTGAAACTAATGTAACATTGCGGGTCAACTATACTCAAATAAAAAATAAAGTTGAAAGAAAAAAAATTGTTGGTTTAGAAACAAAATAAGGTAGACTGAGGCCAGATCACATCAGCATGTTCTTTGCCAGGACCTACATTAGAGCAAAATAATACCAGACTTAAGCAGTGCCAGGTTTCCAAATACTTTCTTCAAACAATTCAGTATAAACACCTCTAAATATCTTTGCAGAAAATTTTAAAATCTGGCCTTCAAGAAACACTTGCTGCTAGACTTCTTACCCATCAAGCAACTATATGAAGAGTAAAATGAGAACAATCAAGATTCTCATGACCCTCCAGAGACTACCATCAGCCCCAAATCTATGTATGAACATAGAGCTACCTGCCAAGTACCTAAACACCAAGCAGGAACCTGATGCTTTGCAAACTGTTCATAGAGTGGAAGACCATCCTGGATCTCACATAGTGGTTTATCTGTATCCTCCAAACTTCCCACTTAAACCTAGTCAGACAGCCTGCCAGAGCTGACTCTAGTCCCTTGTCCAGCTACATAGACTACCTGCTCAGAACTGCCCACCCCTCTGTCACTCATGAAGGTATGTTTATTGGAAAGTATAGCACTTTTTTTGGTTGGTTAAACTGAACACTTTTGAGTGGTTTTCATTAGAGAGGCATTTTGAAGCATTTGAAGCAGGCATTTTGATTAAAGCATTTGTTGAGTCTTATTTTAAAAATTATAAAGTCCCGGGATCCACAAGGATAAGGATGCTTTGTGTTTATAAAGTGCTTTCCAAGCCCTTCACAAACTTTGTTTTATTAATAATTAATATCTTCCATATCCCTGTAAGTAGGGAAGGACAAAATATTTTTGTCACTGCTAAAGTACTAGAACCACATGTGATGAATTGGAGAACGAGCCAGGATTTGAACCCAGGCAACAATGCTTCCGATGTTCAAGTCTCTTCTTGAAACAATGTCAGCAAACCCTATGCCAGCATGTGAAAGCCGCAGCAGAAAGTTGGGACCCCTGGACTTGTTGGATGCCCTCAGGATCAAAGGAATCTGCTCACACCTTGCACAGGCCTACAGAGGGACACCAGGTATAAATGTTGATTAATAGAGGAGGGTGATGGTGGTGACAACGATTATGTTTAGGATGAAGACATTGATGGAGATGGTGCTGATGGTGACAATGGGCTGATGCCACCTACCCCAAAACAATCTCAAGTTGGCTCTGCAGAATTGTTTGGTATTGAGGGACTTTCATTGGCTTTCAGAACCTGAGAGAATTGTATAAAAAAGCCATTGATACATGATGGATCCTTGTAGTAGCCCTGGCAGTCTCTTACCTTTCCCTCCTTAAAAGTCATATGTGTATCTGTGACATTTATCTGGCAGCTAATCAGCTATCACCTAGTGATATCTTTTGTCTGGAAGTCTTGGATTGCTATTTAACTTCTTTCATAATCTAAAGTTTAATGTGTGCATGCATTATATGTTCAACTAAGCAGTGAATATTCTGAAGACAGAGACTGTGTCTATTTTTCTCACCGTTAACTGTTTCTTGCCCCTGGTTGGTAACTGGGCTTGCATGCGGTCAATAAATACATGCTGAATGGAAACCTATTGGTTATGGAGCACAGTCCATTCCTTTGACTGAGAAACTATTCTGGCTGCAGTTCCGAGGGAGCATACCGGAGGAGGCAGAGCTGGGCTAGTAAGCTGGTAGCCCTGGCATAGAACACTTGCCCTGTCTGGAACATGCTGGGAGCAAGAGATGTTGCCAGGTTTCACTAACCTTGGTACACTCTCCATGGGACATAAAAAGAAGGGACTCCTCCACCGCCTCTTGAGGTTAGCTCATTTATCACTGCGCTTTCCCACTTCTGCTCCAACTCAAGCGCTGGGCAGTTGTGCAGTCAGGAAAGACATGCTTAAGTGCATCCCATGCAGGGAGCTGCAGATTGCTTCAAACTGCTTCAGACTGCTTCCCCAGGCAGGTTTCTATGAAAATATCTCGGGATTTTCATAGCTTTTTTTTTTCCTGTGAAATTTCTTTCTTCTCATTTCTGTTAACATTGCGTTAAACTGTCAGGCCAATTTTGAAAGGGAATAAAATCTTTGTCCCTGCTCCCATCCTGAAGCCAAAATCTATTTTGGTTCATATAAAAATGATCAAATTACAGCTTTTGGCATGTTCCCTAACTAGGAAAAAATAACTTGGATTAACTAGTGCCAATAAACTAAGTATTTCAATTAAATTCCAACATTAGTAAAAATATCAGTCATGCCAGTCTAAATCTCAACCAACCTTAAAACAGTATGTGCAACCCTCAAAGCAGCTCTCTGCAAAAACAGTTTCGATTACTAATGAAACTTCAGGCAATAAAAGGAGTGGTTTGAGGGACTCAGAGAAAAGGCAAATGTCTTAGGCTTAAAAACGGGCTGGGCAGGACTGGACTTTGCATCACAGGTCATTTACTTGGGAAGAAAGAGAAAAGCATCTTTTTCTCCAGTTTCTATCACACGGACTCCTGATGGGCTCTCAGGGATCTGCAGATAGGGGAGTCCTATAATTGGTGGAGGCAGATAAAGCAGCCCTCTGGATCTTTTCAGTTTGATGGAAAAGGGGGGCTTCTCCAATGCATTCTGGCTGTACAAACACCACCTATCGGCATTCACCCAACACACGGCACAGAAAGGCCCCGGTGTATTTGTGTTCACACACTAGGTGCTGCAATGCTTTTATCTCATTGTCTGCCTCCTGCTTTGGCACAGGAGGTTCAGGGCATGGAAGGTGATGCTGACTTAGAACCTATCAGATCTCTATTATGGATGTGCACATGCCACTACTTGGTTTGTGAGCACTAAGCTGGAGGCCTTGCTCTCCTCACGTAAGCGAGAAACCTGGGCTAAAGACCCTTCAGTGCTTCACTCAACAAACCTTCACTGAGCATCTGAGGGGCCAGGCAACATGATACAATTTACAAAGATTATTGAAGCCAATCTAGACCCAAAGAAGTTCATGGTCTATTAGGACAGACATTCCTTAACAGATTATCCCAATACAGCCTGGTAAGGATCCTAACAGGTCTGTGGGTGGCATACTCATGGGAATAAGAGGGACACTTTAGCCCAGGAAGAGGAGAGGAGGATGTGCAGACAAAAGGCACAGCAGCTGCCAATAGAACTGAGGGAAAGGGAGCATGCATATGGGACAAACTACAAATACACAAATAGATTGGGCAAGGGAAGCATTTCCACATCAAATTTTGATACTATCAGCAAAGTAAAAAAATTAACATGCAAAATGCATTAATTGTGATCTGTTTAAATTTTAGAATAAAGCTTCTGTGCTTACATTAAGATCTCATTAGTTTATAAAGACCATTAATATAAGATTACTTACACTGAATCTGATCTTAGTTTTCAAACCAAAGAGAGGAGAGAGAATAGACAAATTTATATTTGATATTTCTGAACTATGCAGAAAATATTTTCTACAATAAGTAGTTAACCTTAAGTTTATGGGTATATGCATTTCAGTGAATTCTTCTTAATCAGTTCCGGTTTTCTTATTCTAATAAGTCAATTTCAGATGCGAAAATAAGGGAAAATGCATTTGTTTAGAAACAGTTTTTAGAACTGATTAGCATTTTGCAGGTTGAATACCAACATGGGTTACTCAAATGATCTTGAAAAACCTAATAAAATGCAAGAGTCACCATTTACTGTGTACTTTCAGTTGTTATGTGGTTGTGTTAGTCAGGGTCCAGTCAGGAAAACTGAAATCACTCTAATGAATTTGACAGAGGGAATTTAATACAGGAACTTTGTTCCATAGGTACTGGGACCCAAGAGACAAAAATTGAGTGCTTTGGTAACTCAGAAGTAATCCCTGCAGGGAGCAGCGTGGTCTGTGGACACAGAGAAAAGAAGCTGGAGTTCTCAGTACTTCAAAAGGATCCCTGCTGAGTTGGGACTCAGACCAAGGAGAGAATACTGCCTGGATGGGGCTGGTACATCTGAGAGACACAATGAAGCTGGTTTAGGAATGAAACCGAAATGCCAAAGGATGCAATTGGCCATCACTCCCAGGACTGGTGGGGGTTACAACAAAAAGAACAATAACCACGGAAAAGAAAAAGTCCCATTGCCTTCCTCTAGTCTTACAGTTTCTTTTAAGCACCTGTTGTTAGGACCTAACAAGGAGCCACAAGGCAAGTGGGAAATGTAGTACAGCCCTAGTACTAACAGAGCAGGGAAAAAGAGTCGATTTGAGGTTGAAAAACATGAGCTTAGTAAGGGACACAATGGTTTAAGATGAAAAAAACAATTAAGATTTGCAGAGAATTAAGAGAATCATTACCAATTCATTGCAACATGGGTTGCAACCTTCCCAACGATGAACTTCAAAATTATTACAGAAAATTTGCTTCAGAGTCAGAAACAAGTTATGGCAAGAGACAGAACCTAACTCCTGTTTTCAACAGGGGGCTCCTGATTCTAAATGAATCTTCATAAGAATCCCATCTGGTTCATGTCTATAAACCCTTCAACATCTGGTATCAATTGGGCACATAACAGGTATGGCAGATCTCATCCAGCTTATCTTTCTTGTTGTGGGCTCACAGCTAGGCTCTTCTGCCCAGCTCTCTAGTTTCTTTGGGGTTATGTGACATGAAACCAGAGCACATATAGAAGGATATAGTGTACACCATTTCTGGACTTAGCCATAAGATCTCCCATGTGCAATCCCTTTCTCTTTTCACAGGTGATTGTGGTGATGTCACAAGGTAGGAGGAGCCAAATGAGGAAGCCACACCTTCCTCTCCCCTACCAATAGTACCAGCAGGTGCAGAAACATTGGGATTTATTTATATGAGGCACAGGCCAAACTAAGTAATGCAGTGGGTATCTAATAGATGGTCACTAAAAAATGTATTTTTTTAGAATTGTGAAATACAGGTGTGCTTTTACTTATAAATATTCATAGAAGACTTCAAGGGAAGTTGGTGGAATTGGAGGACCCTAAACTCACCTCATCCCGCAGGTACAACTAAATAAACCACCCATCAGAGCAAATCACCCAGAAGAGGACCCAAAGACTGGCCTAAAAACCCCACAACTAAATATAGAGAAGAGGCCACACCAAAGGGGATAGGAAGGGTGAGGGTTCAGTAGGAACACAAATCCTATGGGTCTGACCACCAAAGAGAGGGAGCCACAGGTATGGAGAGAAAGAAGAAATGGACTAGCACACTGAGGAGCCTACAAGGAGAAGAGAAATTCCCATAGCATTTAGTTTTTAAAATCAGAGGGGTTGAATTTTGTGAGTACTTACAACCAGACTTAAAGCCTGGAACTTTAAAAATAAGTGAGCTCAATTCTGAGAGAGCCCAAATAACAATAGGAAGATGAGCCCTTGCCTTTAAAAAAGCACAATAAATGGATCCTGGAGATACAGCTTAGAAACAGCAGTTTGAAAGGTACCTGGGACTTATAGCAGGGTTAGTTACTATTCTCAGGGTTTGCTAAGGGACTTCTCCAGGAACAAAGGAGCTGACAGGTGCCATTCCCCTTCCCTACTCCTCATCATAAACATGCAGCCACCTGTAGGAACTACCATGACACTCACTATCTAATTTGCTTACACCATGCCCCACCCCTCCAGACAGACCTGCCTCAGTCCCAGTGCTATGAATCCCCTCTCCTAGAAGACCCACACAAATCTTGCCAACACTGTGGCTCTGAACCCCCACAGAGGACATGTGCACCTTGTTAAAACCGCACACCCCCCTCCCTCAAACTTTACAGAGCTCCCCAGAAGACCCCATTCTCTTCACTGGTGATGCAGGGAGAGGAGGACCAGTATCATCTCATTAAAAGTGTACATCCTGCCTACTACTTTCAACAGAGACATAACTGACTTTCCTAACACAGAGAAACAGACACAGATAGGCAAAATGAGGAGACATACATCAGAAATGAAGGAACAGGACAAAACCATAGCAAGAGACCTAAGTGAAAAGAATATATGTAACACCTCTGATAGAGAATTTAAAGTAATTATCATAAAAATATTCACTGGATTTGAAAAAAAAAAAAGCAGATGAGATTAACGAAACCCTTAAGAAAGGTAGGTAACATAAGAAATGAAGAACATAATACATGAAATTAAAAATACATTTGATGGAATAAATAGACTGGGATGAATAGAAAAATGAATTAATGAATTAGAAGACAGAATAATAGAAAGTAATCAAGCTGAAAAAATGAAAGAAAAATGAATTACGCAAAGTAAGAATAGACTTAGGAAACTGAGCGACTCCATCAAGTGTAATAGCAGTCACATTATAGGGGTTCCAGAAGGACACAAAAGAGAAAAAGGGGGCAGAATATTTATCTGAGAAATTACAGCTGAAATCTTCCCTAATCTGGAGAAGGAAACAAATATCCAGATCCAGGAGGCACAGAAATTCCCCAACAAAATCAACTAAAGGAGGTCCACATAGTATTCAAAATGACAAAAATTCATGATAAAGAGAATTTTAATAGCAGAAAAAGAAAAGAAGACAATTACATACAAGGGACACCCCATAAAGCAGTAAGCAGATTTTTCAGCAAAAACTTTGCAGACCAGAAAGAAGTGGCATGATATATCCAACATGCTAAATAGGAAAAATGTGCAGACAAGAATATTCTATTCATAAAGGCTATCATTCAGAATAGGACAGATAAAAAGTTTCTCAGATAAACAAAAACTAAAGAATTCCATGACCAATAACCAGACCTACAAGAAATATTTTCTTATTTTTTATTGTGTTATGTTAGTCACCATACATCATTAGTTTTTGATGTAGTGTCCCAAGATTCATTGTTTATGTATAACACCCAGTGCTCCATGCAATACATGCCCTCCCTTAATACCCACCACCAGACTCACCCATCCTTGACCCCTTTCCCCTCTAAAATCCTTAGTTTGTTTCTTGGAGTCCAGAGTCTCTCATATTTTGTCTCTCCCTCTGACCCCCCCTTCATTTTTCTTTTCTTCTCCTAGTGTCCTCCATGTTATTCCTTATGTTCCACAAGTAAGTGAAACCATATAATAATTGACTTACTCTGTTTGACTTATTTCACTCAGCATAATCTCCTCCAGTCCCATCTATGTTGATGCAAAAGCTGGGTATTCATCATTCCTGATGGCTGAGTAATATTCCATTGGAGATATAGACCACATCTTCTTTATCCATTCATCTGTTGAAGGGCATCTCGGCTCTTTCCAGAGTTTGGCTATTGTGGACATTGCTGTTATGAACATTGGGGTGCCTATGGCCCTTCTTTTAACTACATCTGTATCTTTGGGGCAAATACCTAGTAATGCAATTATCAGGTCATTGGATAACTGTATTTTTAATTTTTTGAGGAATCTCCACACTGTTTTCCAAAGTGGCTGCACCAACTTGCGTTCAAGAATAGACCACATACTGGGTCACAAATCAGGACTCAACTGATACCAAAAGATTGAGATTATTCCCTACATACTCTCAGACCACAATTTTGAAACTGGAACTCAATCACAAGAAAAAGTTTAACTTTTCTTAAAAATGTGGAAGCTAAAGACCATCCTGCTCAAGAATGTTTAGGTCAACCAGGAAATCAAAGAAGAATTTAAATAATTCATGAAAACCAATGAGAATGAAGACACATCAGTCCAAAACCTATGGGATATGGCAAAGGTGGTCCTAAGGGGGGAATACATAGCCATCTAAGCCTCACTAAAAAAAAATGGAAAAATCCCAAATACACCAACTCTCTTTACACCTTAAAGAACTGTAGAGTTAACAGCAAATTAAACCTGCCCCATGCACGAGAAAGGAAATAATTAAGATCAGAACAGAGATCAATAAGTTAGAAACTAGAGATACAGTAGAACACATCACCAAAACTAGAAGCTGGTTCTTTGAAAGAATTAGTAAGATTGAGAAACCACTGGCAAGACTAATCCAAAAGAAAAGAGATAGGCCCCAAATTAATAAAATTATGAATGAAAAGGGAGAAATCGTGATTAACACCAAGAAAATAGAAACGATCATCAGAAATTATTATCAACAGCAATATGCCAACAAGTTAAGCTACGTAGATGCATTCTTGGAAACCTATAAACTTTCAAGATTGAAGTAGGAAGAAATTGACAACCTGAATAGACCAATAACTAGTAATGAGATTGAAACAGTGATCAAAAACCTCCCTTTAAGAAATACTAAAGGAGATTTTTAATTAGAAAGGAAAGACCATAAGTAAAAGTATAAAGAGTAGGAAATACTAAAAAAATAAATAAATAAATAAATAAATAAAATAAAGAGTAGGAAATACCAAGGCAATAAAAGTAAATACTTCAGTAAAAAATCAGTATAAGGATTCACAAAATAAAAGGATGTCATATATGACACCATACATCTAAAACATGGAGAGGAAGAGGAATAAAGAATGAGTTTGAACTTAAACAACCATTAACTTAATATAGATTGCTATTGCAGATGATATCAAAAAAGCCTAATAGTAATCACAAATCAAAAACCACTAATAGATAATATAATGAATAAAGAGAAAGGAATACAAGTATATCTCTAAAGAAAACCAGCAACCATGAAAGAAGGCAAGAAAAGAAAGTATCGGAGAAAAACTAGAAAAACAACCACAAAGCAGTAACAAAATGGCAATAAATACATGTCTGTCAATAATTATTTTGAATCTAAATGAACTATAAATCCTCCAATCAAAAGACATAGGGAAACAGTGAAAAAAAAAAATAAGGCCCATGTATATGCTGCCTACAAGAGAGCAATTTTAGACCTAAAGTCACATGCAGATTGAAAGTGAGGAGACAGAGAAATATTTATCATGTGAATGGATGTCAAAAGAAAGTCAGAGTAGGGGTGCCTGGGTGGCTCAGTGGGTTAAGCCTCTGCCTTTGGCTCAGGTCATGATCTCAGGGTCCTGGGATCGAGCCCCGCATCAGGCTGTCTGCTCTGCGGGGAGCCTGCTTCCCCCTTTCTCTCTGCCTGTCTCTCTGCCTACTTGTGATCTCTGTCTCTCTCTGTCAAATAAATAAATAAATCTTTAAAAAAAAAAGGAAGAAAGTCAGAGTAATGATACTTATATCTGGTAAACTAGATTTTAAAACAAGACTCTAAAAAGAGACAAAGGACACTATATTCTAATAAAAGGTATAATCCAACAAGAAGATGCAATAATTGCAAATATTTATACACCAAGCACAGGAGCACCCAAATACAGTAAGGAAATTAAAGCAATAATCAAAAATCTCCCAACAAGCAAGAGCCCAGGGCAAGATGGCTTCTCAGTGGAATTCTATCAAACATTTAAAGAAGAATTAATACCTATTCTCCTGAAAATGTTCCAAAAATAGAAACGGTAGGAAAACTTTCAAACTAATTTTATGAGGCCAGCATTACCTTGATCCCAAAACCAGACAAAGACCCCATCAAAAAGGAGAATTACAGACCAATATCCCTGATGAACATGGTACAAAAATTCTCAGCAAAATACTAGCCAGTAGGATCTAACAGTACCTCAAAAGGATTATTCACCAAGTGGGATTTATTCCTGGGCTGCAAGATTGGTTCAAAATCCATGAATCAATCAATGTGATACAATACATTAATAAAAGAAAGAACAAGAACCATATGTACTCTCAATAAATGCAGAAAAAGAATCTGTCAAAGTACAGCATCCTTTCTTGATTAAAACTCTTCACAGTGTAGGGATAGAGGGTACATACCTCAGTATCATAAAAGCCACCAATGGAAAACCCACAGTGAATATCATTCTCAATGGGGAAAAACTGAGATCTTTTTCCCTAAGGTCTGGAACAAGATAAGGATGTCTACTCTCACCACTTTTATTCAACATAGTACTAGATGTCCTAGCCTCAGCAATCAAGCAACAAAAAGAAATAAAAGGCATCCAAATCAGTAAAAAAGAAATAAGAATTACACTTGTAGATGACATGATAGTATATATATATATAAAAAACCCAAGACTCCAACAAAAAATTGCTGGAACTGATACACAATTTCAGTAAAGTCACAAGATACAAAATCAATGTACAGAAATCTATTGCATATCTATGCACAAATAATGAAGCAACAGAAAGAGAAATTAAAGAAGTATTCCCATTCATAATTGCACCCAAAACAATAAGATACCTAGGAATAAAACCTAACCAAGGAGGTAAAAGACCTGTATTCTGAAAACTATAAAGCACTGATGAAAGAAATTGAAGATGACACAAAGAAATGGAGACATTCCATGCTCATGGATTGGGAGAACAAATAGTGTTAAAATGCTACCCAAAGCAATCTACACATTTAATGCAATCCCTGTCAAAATACCAACAGCATTTTTCACAGAACTAGAACAAACAATCCTAAATTTTGTATGGAACCACCAAAAAAAAAAAAAAAAAAGAAAGAAAGAAAAGAAAAAAGAAAAGAAAAGAAAAAAAAAGCCAAACCAATCTTGAAAAAAAGAAACTAAGTTGGAGATATCAAAATTCCAAATTTCAAGTTATACTGCAAAACTGTAATCAAAACAGTGTGGTACTGGCACAGAAATAGATACATAGATCCATGAGACAGAATAGAAACCCAGAAATAAAGCCACAATTATATGGTCAATTAATCTTCAACAAAGCAGGAAAGAATATGCAATGAGAAAAAGACAACCTCTTCTACAAATAGTGTTGGGAAAACTGGTCAACTACATGCAAAAGAATGAAACTAAATTACTTTCTTAACTATACACAAAAATAAACTCAAAATGGATTAAAGACCTAAACGTGAGACCTGAAACCAAAAAAATCCTAGAAGAGAGCACAGGCAGTAATATCTCTGACATGGGCCCTAGCAGCATTTTTTTAGATATATCTCCCAAGGCAAGGAAAACAAAAGCAAAAATAAACTATTGGAACCACATCAAAATAAAAAGATTCTGCACAGTGAAAGAAATAATGAACAAAACTAAAAAATAACCTACTGAATGGGATAAGATATTTGCAAATGACATATCTGAGAAAGAGTTAACATACAAAATACATGAAGAATTTACCAAGCTCAACACCCATGAAACAAATAATCCAATTAAAAAACGGGCAGAAGATAGAACAGACATTTCTTTGAAGAAGACATGCAGATGGCCAACAGACACATAAAAAGTTGTGCAATATCACTGATCATCAGAGAAATGCAAATCAAAACCGCAAAGAGATACCTCACACCTCTCAGACTGGCTAAAATAAAAAACACAAGAAATAACAAATGTTGGTGAGGATGTGGAGAAAAAGGAACCCTTGTGTACTGTTAGTGGGAATGTAAACTGGTGTAGCCACTGTGGAAAACAATATGGAGATTCCTCAAAAAATTAGAAAATGGAACTATACCCCTCCAAAAAAATGGAACTGCCCTACAATCCAGTAATCATGCTACTGGGTATTTAACCAAAAAATACAAAAACACTAATTCAAAAGGATACACACACCCATATGTTTATTGCAGTATTATTCATAATAGCCAAGTTATGGAAACAACCCGTGTCCATTGACAGATGAATGGATAAAGATGTGGTAATATATATACATATATATGTATTTATATACAACATACATATATATATACACATGTATGTATATATCAACATGCATATATATACATATATGCAATAGAATATTGCTCAACCATCAAAAAAAAAAAGAAACCTTGCCATTTGCAACAACATGGGTGGATCTAGAGAGTACAGTGCTAAACAAAATAAGTGAGGCAGAGAAACACAATTACCATATGATTTCACTCATATGTGGAATTTAAGAAACAAAACAATGGAGCAAGGGAAATGAAATAGAGAGGCAAACCAAGAAAGAGCCTCTTTTTTTTTTTTAAGATTATTTATTCATTTGAGAGAGGGAGAAAGAGAGAGCAAACAGAAAGGGGGTGTGGGCAGAGGGTTAGGAAAAAGGAGAAGCAGAGTCATCGCTGATCAGGAAGCCCAATGCAGGGCTCCCTCGACCCCAGGACCCTGAATCAAGACCTGAGCTGAAGGCAGAGGTTTAACCAACTGAGTCACCCAGGTGTCCTGTAAGAACCTCTTAACTATAGAGAATAAACTGCTGGATATCAGAGGGGAGGTGGGAGGTGGAAGGGTGAAACAGGTGATGGGGATTAAGGAGGAAGCTTGTTGTGAGGAGCACCGTGATGTATGGAATTATTTTGAATCACAATATTGTACACCTGAAACTAATATATGTATATCATATAAATAATATCTGTATGTTAACTATACTGGAATTTAAAATATTTCAAAGTCAATATTTATAGAAATAGAATCACACAAAAAGTTTAAATAAAATTTAAATAAAAAAAGAAAAAAATAGAATCACAATTCGGAATTCACTCTTCTTTTTTTCAAACAAGAATGATACAAATCACTCATTTTCACTTTGTCTCATGCTTTGAAACCTAGAATAATTGGTTTGAAAATCATTACAACTCTTACTAATGAGACTGGACTGGGTTCCACTGCTAGTTAATGACAGTGGTGAAAGCTGGATCCAGGTCTCCTAACTGCTTAATGCTCTATAAGCAAAATACCTGTAAATCAGGCACCCAGTTCTGTGAACATTCTCTCCTCTTCCTGAGTGCTAAAGTTTATTATGTGAGCACTGGTTTAACTAGTGGGGCATGGGAAGCAATGAGGGTGGGAGAGAGAATGGTAGGGAAAAAAATGAAAGGGAAGTGATGAAACAAGCTACAACAAAGGCAAAGGACACAAAGAGAAGAGAAGAAAGTTTTGGTAGAATTGGAAATGTCCTTGAGTCCTTAAAATAGCCTGAAGATCATTTTAAGTGATGTCATACCTAGATGGAAGGAATACTGATAACTGCATTTGCAGAAGTAAAACAGATAAGGATTAGAAAACATTGTACATAGTGCCTTTTCCTTTATGTTCACTTCATTAAATAATTTTCATTTCCAGGTATGCTCTGGTAAGAGTATATGTTGAGTATGAACTGGAGAGATCTATACATGGGATCTCTGACCTTTTACATATAACACCTGATGACCTTGAGTTACTCTTCAGCATTAGCCTGGTCAGGAGTTGACGAACTTTTTCTGTCAAAGGCCCAATAGTAGATATTCTGGGTGTTGAAAAATAAGATGTCTGTGGCAACTACCCAAGCAAGCCATGGTAGAGGGAAAGCAGCAATCAAAGCAGCTGTAGACAATATGTAAACACATGAGCTAGGCTGTGTTCCAATATAACTTTATTTACAAAACAAGCAGCAAGATGGATTTGGCCTTAGAGGCAGTTTGCCAACCCCTAGTCTAACTCATGAATTTGATAAAACCCTGGAGTTTCTGAGACACTGGCTATACTTAAAGGTATGAAGACATATAAAAAAGACCTGCCTTCTCTTTCCAGTCAGATAATTGGACATGGATCCTGGAGTTCAGAGAGCATGAATGACTGAACTCACACAATACATCAGCTCTCCAGAGAGAGTAGTTTAAAATGCATGTGCCACTCAAGTAGGTGAGGCCAGCTGCAGAAGCTGGCTGGCTGGAAATGGGAAGTGTTTTTAAAGTTGGAAAAGAGGGGCACCTGGGTGGCTCAGTGGGTTAAAGCCTCTGCCTTCAGCTCGGGTCATGATCCCAGGGTCCTGGGATTGAGCCCCGCATCTGGCTCTCTGCTCGGCGGGGAGCCTGCTTCCCTCTCTCCCTCTCTGCCTGCCTCTCTGCCTACTTGTGATCTCTGTCAAATAAAAAAAAAAAAAGTTGGAAAAGAAAAGGAGGGTTCTTCTTACTAGAATTAACTGTCCCTTTTGGTCAGCTACTGCATGTTAGTAACTATAGCAACAAAATCACCATCTTGGGGCACCTGGGTGGCTCAGTGGGTTGAGTCTCTGCCTTCAGCTCAGGTCATGATCTTGGGGTCCTGGGATCGAGTCCCACATTGGGCTCTCTGCTTGGCAGGGAGCCTGCTTCCTCCTCTCTCTCTCTCTCTCTCTGCTTCCCTCTCTGCCTACTTGTGATCTCTCTCTGTCAAAAAAAAAAAATCACCATCTTTACCTGCCAATTCTACAATAACAAGCCATGCTGCCTGTTGAGCTTGCCCTGGGTGACCCCACATAGCTTGTCAGAAGCCCCAGTGAAGCATAATGCATGCTGGATGAGGGAATCAGGGATCCTGGTGTTTTTGCTTCCATATGCTTTGTAAAGAGTTCATACAGAGCAAAACTACAATGAGAACAAATGTTTTATTTTACTTTTTAAATATTTTATTTATTTATTTGAGGGAGAGAGCTCACAAGCAGGGGAGAGAAAGAGCACCAGGCTCCCCACTGAGCAAGGAGCCCAATACAGGGCTCTATCCCAGGACCCTAGGATCATGACCTGAGCCAAAGGCAGATACTTAACCAACCCAGCCACCCAGGTGCCCTGAGAATAAATGTTTTAAAAACAAGTGCAGACTCTAAATGAAGGATTATGTATTTCAGGTCCTCAGAGGTTCAGTGATAGGCTGGGGAATGGAGTGGTCAGTGTGTATAAGTGTGCTTTCTCACTCAGGGACATAAAACTGATGCCATTCTATAGATTTCTCATTTGTCATTAAGGAAACAGCTATTCACAGAAGTGATTGATGTTAAAAGCAAAGCCATTCATAGGAAATTTAGCATGTTTCCACCAACCAATCCCAGCATAAGGGCATTTTCCCCTCAAGCAAAGATCATTATTTCATTAAGAAGGTCCATTTAACAATGTTCACCTGCCCTTCAAATTTTTGTTCAAGTTTTTTTCTAATTAAGGAAATATCCTATAGGCTGACTTGGAAGGAAATTTCACCAAGTGAAAATCCATGAATTGTATCTTAAAAATGCACTTTTTTAGTAAATCTTCCTTAAGTCAGTCTGCACTGATATTTCTTTTTCAGGTTTCATTCAGCAGCATAAATGGGGCCTACTTGGACTTAAGAATGTCTATTACAAATGCCCTAGAACTAGTGATCACATTTCTCAGGCAGGCAACCTCTAAAAGGATGTGAGAACAGGAGCAAGCTGGTTTTCAAGTCACTGTTCCCCAGAGCCAAAAGACTCCCTGTACACTCATAGCCAGGGAGGGTCAACCTTGTCACACAGGAAGCTCAGTGCACAGTGAAGACAAAGGGCTTTTATCTCCCATGTGCCTTACAGCTGCCGTTGCCTCTGGATCCAGGTCCTCAGAGCATTGCTGGCAGGGACACCAGTGTGGCAGGAACAGACAGAAGACAGCTATCTGGGAAGCAAAGCAGACTCCACTCACTATGGTTCCTTTTGCTCCAGTTACTATGTTTCCTGCATGGTTGTACAACAACCCACACACACTCATGTGCCTAAGAAAAAAAGTAAGAGGAGACAAACTGGGGTTAGAAGGAGACTGCAAAGACACCTCAAACTACAACACTCAGCTGCTGCCTGTATCCCAACTTGGACATCATTCTGCATTCCACTGTGAGAGAGACAGACTTCAGGTCAAACGTAAAGAATGGCAGGGACACCAAGGTGGCTCAGTCAGTTAAGCCTTTGAATCTTGATTTCAGCTGAGGTCATGACCTCAGGGTGGCTTGTGAGATCAAGCCCCATGTCAGGCTTTTGCTGAGAATGGAGGTTGCTTAAGATTCTATCTGTCCCTCTCCCTCTGGCCCTCCTCACCATGAATGTATGTGCACTCTCTCGCTCTCTTTCTTTCTCTCTCTTTCTCATAAAAAATAAAGAAAATAAAATAGAGAAGAGAAGAGGGAAGGGGGAAAGAAAGGGAGGGAAGGGGGGGGAGAGAAAGAGAGGGAAAGGAAATGAAGAGAAGAAAGGAAGAAAAGAAAAGAAAAGCCACTGGGCTGAGTTTGTGGATACAAAAAAGCAGTGCTGAAGGGTGTAAACTTTGACTGTGTGAGGTCTTTAAAATGTTTTTTCTCTATGTCATCCCCACAAAATTTCTTATTCTAGAGTCCTCTATAATAAGATCTACATTTTTTTTCTCTATAAAAAGCAAGAGAGTAAATAGTTTTGTCTTCATGGTTCATAAAGTTCTGTCACAATTACTCAATTCTACCTAGCCAGAGTAACAGCTATTGTTACAGACAATGTAAAAACCAACAGGCATGGCTGTTTGCCCAGAAGAACTTTACTTACAAAAATGGGCAGTGGGCAGATGAATATATAAACAAGATGTGGTCTACACATACAATAAAATATTATTCAGCCTTAAAAATGAAGGCAATTCTGACACATAGTAAACATGAATCAACCTTGAAGACATTATGCTGAATGAAATAAGCCAGGCACAAAAGACAAATACTATATAATTCCACTTTAATTAGGTCCCTAGAGTAGTCAAATTCAGAGACAGAAGGTATAATGGGGATTTCCAGGGGCTGCAGGGAGGGGGAATAGGGAGTTACTATTTAATGGGTACAGAATTTCAGTTTTGCAACATAAAAAGAGTTCTGGATCCTCAACTCTATGGTCAACTAATCTTCAACAAAGCAGGAAAGAATATCCAGTGGGAAAAAAGACAGTCTCTTCAACAAATGGTGTTGGGAAAATTGGATAGTCACATGCAGAAAGATGAAAATAGACCACTTTGGACAGCTATGCACAGAAGAATGAAACTTGACCATTTTCTTACACCATACACAAAGATAGACTCGAAATGGATAAAAGACCTCAATGTGAGGGAGGAATCTATCAAAATCCTAGAGGAGAACATAGGCAGTAACCTCTTTGACATCAACCATAGCAACTTCTTTCAAGATATGTCTCCAAAGGCAAAGGAAACAAAAATGAAAATGAACTTTTGGGATTTCTTCAAGATCAAAAGCTTTTGCACAGCAAAGGAAATGGTCAACAAAACAAAAAAGCAACCCACGGAATGGGAGAAGATATTCACAAATGACACTAGAGACAAAGGGCTGATATCCAAGATCTATGAGGAACTTCTCAAAGTCAACACCCACAAAACAGATAATCACATCAAGAAATGGGCAGAAGATATGAACAGACACTGCTCCAAAGAAGACATACAAATGGCTAACAGACACATGAAAAATGTTCATCATTATTATCCATCAGGGAAATTTAAATCAAAACAACATTGAGATACCACCTTACACCAGTTAGAATGCCCAAAATTAACAAGACAGTAAACAACAAGTGTTGGAGAGGATGTGGAGAAAGGGGAACCCTCTTACTTTGTTGGTGGGAATGCAAGTCGGTGCAGCCACTTTGGAAAACAGTGTGGAGATTCCTTAAGAAGTTAAAAATAGAGCTACCCTATGACCCTGCAACTGCACTACTGGGCATACACCCCAATGATACAGATGTAGTGAAAAGAAGGGCCATCTGTACCCCAATGTTCATAGCAGCAATGGTCATGGTCATCACTGTGGAAAGAATCAAGATGTCCTTCAATGGACATTTGAATGGATAAAGAAGATATGGTCCATATATACAATGGAATATTATGCCTCCATCAGAAAGGACGAATACCCAACTTTTGTATCAACATGAATGGGACTGGAAGAGATTATGCTGAGTGAAATAAGTCAAGCAGAGAGAGTCAATTATCATATGGTTTCACTTACTTGTGGAGCATAAGGAATAACACAGAAGACATTGGGAGATAGAGAGGAGAAGTGAGTTGGGGGAAATCAGAGGGGGAGACAAACCATAGAGACTGTGGACTCTGAGAGACAAACTGAGGGTTTTGGAGGGGAGGGGGATGTGAGGGTGAGCCTGGTGGTGGGTATTATGGAGGGCACTGGGTATGGTGCATAAACAATGAATTTTGGAACACTGAAAAAAATTAAATTAATTAAAAAAAAAACTTGCAAAGCAAAAGAAACAATAAACAAAACTAAAAGACAACCTACAGAATTAGAGAAGATTTTTGCAAATGGCTTATCAGATAAAGGGCTAGTATCCAAAATCTATGAACTTACCAAAGTCAACACCCAGAAAACAAGTAATTCAGTTAAAAAGTGGACAGAAGACATGAACAGACATTTCTCCAAAGAAGACATACAAATGGCTAACAGGCACATGAAAAAATGCTCAACATCACTCAGCATCAGGGAAATACATATCAAAACTACAATGAGACACCGCCTCCCACCAGTCAGAATGGCTAAAATTAACAATTCAGGAAATAACAGATGTTGGTGAGAGTGCAGAGAAAGAGGAACCCTCTTATGCTACTAGTGGGAATGAAAACTGATGCAGCCACTCTGGAAAACAGTATGGAGCTTCCTCAAAAAGTTATAAATAGGTGTTATTTCTTCTTTGAAAGTTTGGTAGAATTCCCCAGGGAATCCATCAGGTCCTCAGCTCTTGTTTTTTGGGAGGTTTTTGATCACTGCTTCAATCTCGTTACTAGATATCGGTCTATTCAGGTTGTCATTTTCTTCCTGGTTCAGTTTTGGGAGTTTATAGTTTTCCAGGAATGCATCCATTTCATCTAGGTTGCTTAACTTATTGGCATATAACTGTTGATAATAACTTCTGATGATTGTTTCTACTTCCTGGGTGTTAGTTGTGATCTCTTCCTTTTCATTCATAATTTTATTAATTTGAGCTTTCTCTCTTTTCTTTTGGATTAGTGTGGCCAATGGTTTATCAATCTTATTGATTCTTTCAAAAAACCAGCTTCAAGTTTCATTGATATGTTCTACTGTATCTCTTGTTCCTGCCTCATTGATCTCTGCTCTAATCTTGATTATTTCCCTTCTTGTGTGTGGAGTTGGTTTAATTTGTTGTTGATTCTCCAGTTCTTTAAGGTATAGAGACAGCTGGTGTATTCTGGATTTTTCCATTTTTTTGAGGGAGGCTTGGATGGCTATGTATTTCCCCCTTAGGACTGCCTTTGCTGTATCCCATAGGTTTTGGAGTGAAGTGTCTTCATTCTCATTGGTTTCCATGAATTGTTTAAGTTCTTCTTTGATCTCCTGGTTGATCCAAGCATTCTTAAGCAAGGTGGTCTTTAGCTTCCAGGTGTTTGAATTCCTTCCAAACTTTTCCTTGTGATTGAGCTCTAGTTTCAAAGCATTGTGATCTGAGAATATGCAGGGGATAATCTCATTCTTTTGGTATCGGTTGAGTCCTGATTTGTGACCCAGTATGTGGTCTATTCTGGAGAAGGTTCCATGTGCACTTGAGAAGAATGAGTATTCTGTTGTTTTAGGGTGGAATGTTCTGTATATATCTATGAGGTCCATCTGGTCCAATGTGTCATTCAATGCTCTTGTTTCTTTATTGATTTTCTGCTTAGATGATCTATTACTGAGAGAGGCGTGTTAAGATCTCCTACTATTAATGTATTCATATCAATATGACTCTTTATCTTGATTAATAGTTTTCTTATATAATTGGCTGCTCCCATATTGGGGGCATGGATATTTACAATTGTTAGATCATCTTGGTGGATAGACCCTTTAAGAATTATGTAGTGTCCTTCTGTATCTCTGAATACAGTCCTTAGTTCAAAATCTAATTTATCTGATATGAGAATCACTACCCCGGCCTTCTTTTGAGGCCCATTGGCATGAAAGATGCTTCTCCATCCCTTCACTTTCAGTCTGGGTGAAATGGGTCTCTTGTAGACAACATATGGACGGGTCCTGTCATTTTATCCAATCTGCAACCCTGTGTCGTTTTATGGGCGCATTTAGACCATTCACATTGAGAATGATTATTGAGAGATACGTTTTTATTGACATCGTGTTACCTTTGAAGTTCATCATCACTAGCCATCAGGGAGATTCAAATTAAAACCACATTGAGATACCACCTTACACCAGTTAGAATGGCCAAATTAGCAAGACAGGAAACAACGTGTGTTGGAGAGGATGTGGAGAAAGAACCAAGATGCCCTTCAACAGACGAATGGATAAGGAAGATGTGGTCCATATACACTATGGAGTATTATCCCTCCATCAGAAAGGACGAATACCCAACTTTTGTATCAACATGGATGGGACTGGAAGAGATTATGCTGAGTGAAATAAGTCAAGCAGAGAGAGTCAATTATCATATGGTTTCACTTATTTGTGGGGCATAACAAATAACACGGAGGACATGGGGAGATGGAGAGGAGAAGGGAGTTGAGGGAAATTGGAGGGGGAGATGAACCATGAGAGACTGTGGACTCTGAAAAACAACTTGAGGGTTTTGAAGGGGCAAGGGGTGGGAGGTTGGGGGAGCCAGGTGGTGGGTATTATGGAGGGCACGCATTGCATGGAGCACTGGGTGTGGTGTAAAAGCAATGACTTCTGTTACGCTGAAAGAAATTTAAAAAAAAAAGTTATAAATAGATCTACCCCACAACCCAGCAATTACAGTGCTAGGTATTTATCCAGAGGATACAAACATAGTGATTCAAAGGGGCACATTCCCCCTAATGTTTATAGCAGCAATGTCCACAATAGCCAAACTATGGAAAGAGCCCACATGTCCATCAACAAATGAATGGATAAAGATGTGGTATACATACACCAAATGGAATATTACTCAGCCATCAAAAAGAATGAAATCTTACCATTTGCAACAATGTGGATGGAATTAGAGTGTATTATGCTGAGCGAACTAAGTCAGTCAGAGAAAGACAAATAACCAATTATTCACTCATATATAGAATTTAAGAAACAAAATAGATGAACATAGGGAAAAGGAAGGAAAAATAAAATAAGATTAAAATGGAGAGGGAGACACACCATAAGAGACTCTTAACTACAGGAAACAAATTGAGGGTTGCTGGAGGGGAGGTGGGTAGAGGAATGGGGTAATGGGGATATGGGCATTAAAAAGGGCACTTGATGTAATGAGCACTGGGTGTTGTATGCAACTGATGAAGTACTAAATTCTACCCCTGAAACTAACAATATACTCTGAGTTAATAAAACTGAAATTAAATACGATATTTTTTTTAAATTCTGGAAATGGGTGGTAGTGATGTTTGCACAGCATTGTGAATGCATTTAATGCTATTGATCTGTGTGCTTAAAAATAGTCAAAAAGGTAAATTTTCCATTACATGTATCATATATGTGTCTGTTTTATATGTCCATATATATATATATACATATATATGATATGTATTTTATATATAATGAACAGTTGATGGGTTGACCTTTCTCTATTCTCTTGAAAAATAATGCACGCAATGTACAGAGAAGTATCAATATATTTGTTCAGCAAATAGTCCTGGTGTTTCTTTAGGACCAGTCCTCTGGGTAATAGGGTTTGCAGACAGGGAGTGAAATATGCCATCCCTTTCTTCATCACTGGGGACACAAGAAATACATTTACTAAAACATTTTCAAGGAGTTCAGAGAAGAAAAAAGGAGAGAGAGATACTTTTGTGGGGGAAGGGGTTGTTGTTTCATTCTGAAACTAAGCCTGTTTAAACTCATAAAGCTAATTGTTTATTTTCACTGCCTAGAAATATTTCCCAAGGAACTAATATAATAGAAAACTGAATAAGCTTCAGATAACTATGTGATGTTAGTCTACAATACTCAGTGAATTTTCTTAGTCAGTCCATGGTGTGTATGTGTTTGTGTGTGTGCACATGCATGACAGATAGTCATCATATGTATGAGTACGTGTACACACAAGCAGAAACATTCATATACATGTCACCAAGTGACACTGAATCTAAGTGCATGTGCAGGGATGGAGAGAGTGAAGGAGTCCAAGTCCAAAGCCCTTTTATTGATACTAAACTTCAAGTAATTTTAAACATTCTCATAGAGTAAGAGATTTATAATTTCAGAGCAGGAAATGCTCTGTCAGTTCAGGAAAGAATAGAACAGGGAGTGGCCCAACAATCATACTTTTTCTTTGCCCTTCTAGGGCATGGGCTAAAGTTTGATTTGGTTAAGAAACACCCACAAGTAAATGGTAGGAGTTGGCTAAGTCAACACAATCACATTTCCTCTCCTTACATAAACTCATTAATGAAAACATTGATTAGATTTTTTTGCTTATAATCTGGACTTACATTTCTTTTTGTTTCTGTTCTCCAACCAGCCTTACTTTCAGGAGAGCTCAGTGAAATTGACACTGAGAGTCATTCCCTTGGTCCATCACTTAGAGCCTTCTGAAAATTTCCACCTCCAACCCGAGGGGCTAGCTTTGAACCAATGTCCTTGAGACAAAAGGCCTGGAGCCTGTTGACAATCTGGCTTCATTGTCTTATGCAAAGCCTCCTAGTCACACCTGGCTCTATTTTCCACAAACTTTTAGTTCCTACCCCTTTAAAAGATTTATGTTCCATCCAGATTCTACTATATGTCTATAGGTATTGCTAGGCTTGTAGTTCTTTTAGTTCTTTTCTTCCCTAATAACTTTATGGTGTTTACTTAACCTTGCTTTGATACAGCTATTGACTTTGGAGTTATAATTACTACTACTAATCGAGAAAGCTTGATGATAGATTGAAGCAAATTGACCAACCACTATGTGGGAAATAATGCTATGTCAGTCATTAGAAACTAAATGGAACAGAACAATTTTAATTAGACATGACTAACATCAGCTGCCTCTATTCTCAGGGTGATTAGGGTGTGGAGTTCAAAAATACTAAAAGTCACATTACCTTGTTTGATCTTGAGAAGGGAGGGGCTGTCAACTTTGTTTCTAGGTTAGTTTTTCTCTCATTTTCAAATGAATTAGGCTTTGATTTAGGGTTAAGCTGCTTGATGTTTTTTGCTTATTCAGAGGACCCATTCTGTGAGGTTTATGATCAACAATATGGGGAGGTAAAAATGACCATGCACACATTCAAAAGCATGGGATAGTTATTTGCTTTACTGTTAAAGGCTAAATCTTTCTTAATGAAAATTGAGTAGGAAGGAAACTGTTGCAGGGTTCTTATCCTTTCACAGATACAGAATGTGCTTTAATCAGGATCCATGTGCACATTAACTATGCCAAAAAGCTAATTTAAAGACAGTGATGATTTTTTAACTCTTATTTGTAACAAAGTCATTCTACTGAAATAAACCTCACCATGAAAGAAGAATTTAGAATTATTTTCTCCTATGTCCCATCCTCGAACAATTATATTCACCACTAGAAATTTAGCTACTATCCTAATGCAGATTTCTACCCAAACTGAACCTCAAACCCTTCTCCCCCAGCTCATCAATTTCAAAATTCTATTAAACATCTTCATCTAGGTTCCTTGTTTGTCCCCCAAACTTAGGTGGCCGAAGCTAGTCACCGTATGTGTTCCTGACCCTTTCTGTTTATGGTGTCTCCTTCTTTTATGTTATCCAGGATTGACATGTCCATCAACTTTGACTCCTGTCTTTCCCATCTTCTATGGCTTACCATTGTGTTGGTGTTTGGGTTTTATTCTGTCTGTTTTTTCCATTCCCACTGCTGCTCTCTGAGTTTGGGATGTGTCTCCCTAATACTCTGAATACTGGAAGTACCCACTCAGTTGTCCAGCTGCCTCCAACTTCCCCATGTAACTACCCTCCAAGCTGCTCCAGGGTGACCATAATTGAAAGTAACTTTAATTATGTTTCTCTGCTGGTTGAAAGTTTCAATACCTCACTCCCCTACAAGATAAAGTTTGAATGACTGATGGAGCCTGACCAGGCCTCCATAAACATTCCAGTCTCAAGTCTCTTTAACATCTCTGCACATTTTTATCAAACTGGACTATAGAAGCTTTGTCTCACCTTACAGCACCACAGCCTGCTGAGGTTGCTATTGGACCACTGCTCAGATGCAAAGTACCTCCCAAGTTATATGCAGTATAAAAGCTTCCAGTTGGCTTCCTTCATTTGGGGTTAAAGAGAAATAAATAATGACTCCAGAGAGGAGTGAAAGCCATTAGGCAAACCCATAAGTGACACAGTGATGTGTGAAGGCATGCATTAATGTCATTTCATCCTAAGCCCCTCAAGTGCTTTTTCATAGCAACCCCATACTATAGGAGGAGACAAGAAAGCCTGCAGAAAGGATAAGAAGCTCTAGAGCAGCCAAGTGTGAGAGATCTTCTGGACTGTAAGCCTAGACTTGCCAGAAAGGGCTAAAATCCTGGTTACAGCCTCATCGAGCATGCATAGGACTAGAAATGAGGCCTGGGTCTAATTTGATAATCTGAGTGATCTGAGACTTGGGTCTAATTCTGATGATCTGATGGTCCCTGAAAGTCTACCTGTCACTGGCTCTGAGTCAGACACAAGTATGTTCAAATTCTTGCTACTTAACCCTTAATTCTCATTTTCATCTTCTACAGAGTTATAGAGAATCACTTATATCACAGGGCTCTGGTGCAGTGATGTGAGATCGTGTAAATAAAGGTTTTAGCCAGATACCCTGCAAATGACAAGTGCTCAATGCATAATTCCTGTTGTTTGTTCAATGAAAACTGGGGACATTGAGGAAAATGGCCGAGTCAGTTGTCTATCTTTAAATGATTACAAACCTGAGATGATCTGTATTGTATTGAAGAACCTCAAGAATAATGTTATAACTGAAAGGAGGAAAAGAAATGCTGACTGAGTTGTATTTAGCACAGGCGAGAAGCAGAACAGAATTTCGAATAAGAACTATGCTCCAAGCCTATTCTACCACTTTCTACCTTTGAGATTCAAACTTTGGCAAACCTTCCAACATCTCTGAAACTGCTTCCTCAAAAACAGGATTCATCATAATTAGTATCCATTTCTCAGTTCATTGTAAAACTAAAACAAAATGCTTGAAAACTATATAGCAATTTGCTAGTGGAAAACAAAGGCAGAGTTGTTTTGAGTAAGTTGAGAAAGCCATTAACCATAAGCAAACTTTAGATAAAAGAACAGTCTCAGTGTGGAAATTAAAGTACAAAAGAAAACAGTAGATTTAGATAGAAGGTTCCCTCTGCTAAGGTGGAACATGTGATTAGAGGGGAGGGTTGTGGGGGGATGGGGCTGGGTGATAGCTGTTGGGAAGGACATGTGTTGAGGTGAGCACTGGATGTTATGTAAGACTGATGAATCACAGGGGCACCTGGGTGGCTCAGTGGGTTAAAGCCTCTGCCTTCGGTTCAGGTCATGATCCCAGGGTCCTGGGATTGAGCCCCACATTGGGCTCCCTGCTCAGCGGGGAGCCTGCTTCCTCCTCTCTCTCTCTGCCTGCCTCTCCGCCTACTTGTGATCTCTGTCTGTCAAATAAATAAATAAAAATCTTTAAAAAAAAAAAAAGACTGATGAATCACAGACCTGTACCCCTGAAACAAATAATACATTAGATGTTAATTAATTTAAATTAAATAAATAAATAATAAAAAGAAAACTACACTAAGTCAAAAGCTAAAAAAAAAGAAATAAAGGACATTATGTCTTTAAACTAAAACAAATTGTTCAGAAAAAGAAAAGTAATATGTAATTATATTGAGAGGGAAAGCAAACTACAGAATATATAAAACAAAATGTTAACAATGAATAGAATTGAGGGCATAGGGATATCTTTGTTTTATTCTTGAAACTCAGCTGCACATTTTAATTTTTTTTTAAATAAAGACATAGAAGCCACCAAAAATAAAAGTCACATTTTCTACCTGATAAAGAATCTCATCTCTAAAAAGTTTTGCAAGCAGTAATGCCTGAATATATACATATATCCTCATGTTTTATTCACTGTTGTATGTGACTTAACAATTTATGAAATTTTAAGTCTTGAAGCTCAGAGATTCAGGGCATTCAACTGAAATAATTATAAATATGGACTGCAGAAAGGAAAAGGAAACCCAATACTGGATTTCTCTCCTACTGTCTGACTTAGAATTTTTCACATCAGAGTTCCTCTCTCCCCCCACAAACCTTGGTGAGTGGGGGCAAACATTACTGTCTTTCAAGGGTGGGCAGTGATTGGTGAGCCCACCTCTGCTGGGCCTCTTTGAGGAGGCACACTATACCCTTAGCTTCAGAACATTGTAGTTGTTTGTTTCTCTTATTAGCAATTATCTTAATCAAATCTCCACTCTTTATTACTGAATTACTCTCTGGTGAAATGGAAAGAAGCCCTTCTTCTGTTGGAACTTGGGGTAGCAGTTGTTTAGGCCATAATAAAAGATAACTATCTCATTATGACTTTTTTTTTTAATTTGCAAATTACGTCCACAAATGTTCATAAAGGAAAAGATTAATGGTGCTGGAGCAGAGCTTTCTGAGCTGGAGGCAATCTTTAACCCTTGCTTGGTGCCGACTGTTCATATTAATCTTACAGAGGAGGCAGCTCTTGCTGAAGCCCAGCTGTTGCCACACACTTCACTCAGCAACCCCATGCATTGGTTTGAATGTTCTTACTTGTCTTGTCTTGGATCTCTCTGTCCTGTCCTTGGCAGCCCAGAATTAGAGGCTCCAGATTAGTTAACAGGATGGCCATGAGGGCCCCATGGAGGCAAAGCATGTTGAGGCAGCAGAGGGCAAAAGTCACAACCCAAGTATATCCACTCTGAGATGGCTACTATCTCCACTGTGGAGGTGATAACCACAAATCCTGGTCAAGATTTTCTGTCTGAGTAACAGTAAGACCAGTGAAAAATGTCCTCACACCAGTTGTGTTTGGTGGCAAGACTATTTAATTTTTATATTTCTGTAATATCTAACATAAACATTCCAGAATTGGGCAAAGCACCTGGCCCACAGTGGGACCTAAATAGACAGTGGTGGAGTGAATGAATAAATGAATGAATGACAGAAAAAGTAAATGTGTTTGTCTAAAATATCTAGATATGACCAAGTTCTGGCTTAGTGTTTCTCACAAGCATATTCTTATCTTCTATGAGCCCTCCATGAGAATTTTTAACTCACTGCTTTCTTTTATAATCTGAAACATTTATTGTAAGCAGCATGAGTGACCCTTTAGAGTAACCAACTCACATCAATCTGCCTGGAACTATTCCTGTTTTAGCACTGGAAGTCCCTCATTCCTTAGAAATCCTTCAGGTCAGGGCAAACTAGGACAGTTGGTCATCCTACGTCTAGATGACTTCCTTAGGACAAAATGTTTTAAGAATTCATGGCCTGAATTTGGCTCTATGTTTAAGATCCCATGATCACCTAAAGTGAAACTTTGAGTACAGTACTTTTTCCAGCCCTACTTCATCCAGGTCATCAAACAGATCCAGTTTTGACAACTTCTTCTGCACTTGCTAAGGGCAGAAGTAAGAATCCAAAGGACACTTTTAGACTCTTAGACTCTTAGACTCTCCTAGACATTTCTGCAACATGACACACTCCCGTTGTCAGTTCTGCCATTCCCACAATCATGACATCATTCCTTCTAGAAGAGTTTTGGGTCAGCAGTGGCATCTGTCTTGGTAAGTAGAATAGATCCACTGGGAAAAGTGAGAAATCCTTTCTTTAGATTCTCTGCAGTTTAGGGGAAAAATTTTAAATCAATGTCTATATGAAATTTACATAGTCCTGAAAACTTCTTAATTTGTATTTTTTTCCTAGTGTAACATAAAATATTTTTTTTTATTTTCTAGAATTGCATAGTCAGTATATTTGGGATATTTCTTTTTTTCTCTCTGTCTTTTTAAGTTTGGGGTGGGGAAAGGCATAAAGAAACAGAAGAGAAGGGGTGCAATTTGCTTCAGAGAAAATTCTTTCAATGTTTCTTCAAAGCTTATCTCTTGCCTGTGAAAAAGGCATTCAGGTTTACTTACTCTGCACCTGTAGTTCCATTGATATGGTTTTACAAGCAATAAAGCCACTCATAACCATTAGTGATATTCCTACAGCAATAATCTGGGAGTTATAAATTCAGTTATAAACCTAAAACCAATTAGCAAGAGTAAGTATCCCATTCTATGGCCAACCAGTTTATCTAGTTGAGCAAACTTTGCCTTGAACATATAGTTCAACAAGGACTATGAATATCAGCAAGCACATTCTTACAGTGTGATTAGATCTGAGTTGCAATTAGCAGGCAGAGTTAAGATGTGCACTGGTTTTCCTATGGCTCTTTTCCAATTTTAAAGTGGCATGGAACATTTGAGCAGAAGAATAATCTCGTTTGGCTATAGGGAAGTTTACCTCTGTTTTAGTTTTTCCATCAACCTGAGCGATGATAACTTCCTTCTTGAAAGAGTTAGGAACTCTCTGAAAATATGCCATTGAGTTTCCTAAATTGCACAAGCTGCATGTTCTTGTGTGTCTTGTTAAGACCATAAATATGCAAAGCCCAAAGTGCCCAAGCCTGGGGCTTCTAGATAACCTGCAGCTTCCCCTGTAAAATGGGTTTGAGAAATTAAATTATGGGAAAGGAGCAGGTAGGAGAGAGAAGATAAGCAATATAGACAATTCTCTTCATCTTGTCTGAGTCTAAGTTAAATAGTGCTTGCAAACATATCTTTGTAGATTCTCAAATTTTCAACTGTATTCTGAATACTCTAAAATCTCTGCTGTTTATCAGACACTGATTACAAATACACTTACTTAATTTAAATTAAGCTAGAAAACGGTTTATATTTAGATTATTGTTACATACCAATATCAGTTTAACAAGCATGCTGATAGCACCTGAATGTGGTCTTTCAAACCCACTGTAATTTATGGCTTGCACCAGAGTAACTCAGAAAAATACGGCTGTCCCTGAAGAGATGGATGGAAACTAAAGAGTCACTTGTTTCTTCAAGGGTGGTGTTGAAATAGTATCATAAAGAAGGGTTCACAATGAATGAAGTGGAGGAAAGTGGGGTTTCTTTAACAGGGAATTGCTTAAGCTAAAAGTGTTAACCACTGAGAAAATGTTCTTGGAAAGTCAAGAATTAAAGCTTAGGATACTGAGAACAACTGCCTATAAGTTTGGATGCTGAATGAAGAAAGATATTCGCTTTGAGTCCATCTTGACTAGTTAGCTACCAAAAATGAATAGCTCTAGTCACTCTACAGGAACCAGGTGATGTTGGGAGATTGAAAAGCAATAAAAAAAAAAAAAAAACCCTCCCCTATCAGTTACAGATGCCTGTCATCATGCAAGTTAACAATGATCATATCCTTGAATTCCCTGCTCAGCCAGTTCTCTTTGGTGGGTGCATCTCCCATTCACATTATGAGTTCCCTGTTTGCTGAGCATCTCCTCCAAGCACCCAAGATCACAGTCAGCCCACATTATAGCTTCTGCCTACATTCCTTTAACAGTTCAGTTGAGATCCTCACTGACATTTTAATTGATATTGATAATTAAATTTAACTGATATTTCAAGTGGTATTTAATATTATTATAATACTAATTAAATTACATATAATAGTATGTTGTAATATTTTTAACAGCAATTTAGAACTTTACAGGATTCTTCATCTTCTCTTTTGAATAAAAAATGGTAGGAAAGCCTCAGCTATCCAGAACAGTCCTGCAGGAAGTCCATAGGGCACCTGAGTAGATAGATTGGGAAGTGAGAGTTTGGCTAGAGAAGGATCATGGGCTCCTCACAGGAACAAAGGCTTTGTGAAAATATCCTGCTTCCCATCCCTAGGAGAGGATGGGGGTGAATGGAAAGGTCAGGAGAAAGAAAGAGCATCAAAGAAGAAAGTTAAGTGAAAATTTGAAAAAGAGTGGACCCATCCCATTGTTTCCACTGATTCCATGTCATGAGAACAGATTCCCAAGGTCCCATTTCCTGTCTCTCCTGCACTGTTTCTCATGAGAATCCAGTCACAGACCATGGGCCTATTAATGTTTCTGACAATCAAGTGTACCAGGCTATCCACTGAGAATAAGATTCAGGGAAAAGACAATTTCACTGGCTATCAAATTATTAAATCAAAAAGACTAAACATTAGTCTCTAATTAAACTCTCATGCTAACTAAATATTTATTTCCTGAAACATCTTATCTAGACCAGAGAAAGAGTGTAAAATGGGAATGACAACCTGGTTTGTTAACATTAGAGTCTCTATTCGGTATTACACCTCTTCCTGGCTTGTCAGCATTAAAAAGCAAACAGACAAAACATACTAAATCTGAACCTCAGAGAAAGAAAAGCTGCAACACCAGTGGAGAAGACCACCTTCTTTGGGAAATTTTGAGGATAAAACAATAGATACTCACCTATTAGGGGTAGTCTGGTCTCATTTTCCATACAGAAGCTGGAGTTGAATTGAACAATCTCATATTCTTTCCTTAATTTTAGGATCTACCTCCTTTTTCCATAAGTGCTAGAGAAAATAAGATCCAACTGGGCTGCTCGTCTCAAGCCCAAAGATCTGTCAAAAGGTCAATACAGTGAGATTTTCACAGCAAGCAAGAGACAAGTTTTCCCACTGAAAATGTGGGGGTGTGGGACATACATGCCTCTCTGGTGTCCTTTGAAATTTAGGCAGATGGAAAAATAGATGCTGGTAGATCAGATAGAAGATGAAAGAGAAAGAAAGAAAGAGAGAGAGAGAGAGAGGAAAGAACAAGAAGAAAGAAAGAAAGAAAGAAAGAAAGAAAGAAAGAAACAAAGAAACAAAGAAAGAAAGAAAAAGAAAGAAAGACTTAGTTTAAGTGTATAAAAGAGGAGAGGATGGGAAAACTTGGAAAAATAACCAAGTAACTTTAAAGTAGTCTGTACCACTTTTTAGAGTTTTGTGTTTGTTGTTTTGATTTTTGGTTTTGTTTATATTTAAGATGGAGTAAAAAAAAAAAAAAAATAGTGAAGACTGTGACTGAGTGAGCTCCTTGTCACCAACCTCCCTATTTCTCTTCTAGCTTGACTGAAAGACTGCTCAGTAAGACAGAGAAAAGGTGACATGACAAATCACCTTTCCATCTGATCACATTTTCTAAATGGGCATCAACCTTATTTTCCTCATTACAGGGCCCAAAGGAATGCTGGAGCTCCATGGAAAAATTGCTCACCATAATGGGAACCCATTTGCAGATCCCAACTTGGGCCATGGTCTACACATACACCTACACACTCAACCTTCTAAAAATAACGACCATCCTTCCTTCCAGCTGCAGGCTCACGACAAGGACTTTCTCAAAAACAAAAGAAAACAAAACAAAACAATACTTCCTGCTTTATAAGCACTAGACACAGATGGCCAAAGACTCCTTACACAGATGCTCTGAATTTCATATTCAAGTCATCTTGAAAGAGGGAAAACAAGCTACTACCCGCTGTTATTAGGTAATTAGGAAACTAGGCAGCCTTGGGCAGCTTTGAGCAGGACCCTGGCCATCCAGGCTACAGAAAAAAACAGTTCACTGATTATGCCTCTTTACCTGTCCTCTCTGAAGAGCAGGAGTTGGTTTTTTAGGGAGACATTGATGTGGGGTTGGATGTTTCATCCCCATTCAGAGGGTTCTCACTGCATACACAAGCTCCTTCCTGAGCCCTGCCATTTTTTTTCCCCCCTAACTAGCAGAGCACTAGTTTTCTAAAAGGGAGAAACAGCTTTCTATAGCAAAGCAGCCTGGGTCTGCTGCTGATCCTTTGTCTAACACTCAGAGCAAAGGACAGATAAGGCCTCCCTTTACAAACAAGAGTTCAACCATAAATTCCCACATGGAATTCTGCCCACAATGTTACAACAGACCACACACACCACCCCAGCCATCACACACACCCTCTGAAGAGCCCTGATGAGAAGACACAATGTCCTAGTGCCATACTTAGGCTACCTTCCCTACCTCTTAGAGTATATCTCCCATGGGTAACTGCAGCTCTCAGCCTCAAGCAAAACCTCTGGAAACCAGAAATCTCCAGCTGTATCCACAAAACCTCTAGCCATTCATCCCATTCTGCACAGGCCTTCTCCTGGGAGTATATTAAAAATGAAATTAAATTTTATAAGAACAGATATTATATTCCTATTTTCACTGTATACTGTCTAAGTACATAACTTAGACTTGATCACATATGGTATTTTTATTCTTTTTGTAATAATTTGAAAATCAAGCTCTTGGTTTATAACAACTATTATAATATAAATAAATATTAAAATATATATACATATAATATAAGTTAGATTAGACTTACATCATCTCAACTTGTAGTGCCTTTCCCAGAAACATAACCAGCCATAACTTCCAGGAATATAGTTTTGACCTGAGGAAAAAGGGGGTTCAAGTCCAAAGAACTGGGTGTAAGCCCTTTCTCTACTACTTACTGGCTGAATTTCTTAGGGAAGTTTCTCAGCTTCCTCCTGTGCAAGCTATAGCTAATAATAATAACCATATCACTTGCTTTTAATGATCAACTGTGAAGATAAAAATAAAAGCACTTTATAAATGCTACAACAATGTCAGCTAGAAAGATAAATAGCTTTACTTGAAACAGTGAGTAGTTGTCACAACCATACAAGCTAATTTTCATGCTCTATATTGTATATTTTCCTCATTTCTAAGAGGAAAAAATATCTTTTTCACAGAAGTTGGTTGAAAATAAAGGTTCATTATTTTGCTAGTGCCGCCAAGGCAAGTGCCAAGGACTGGATCACTTAAACAATAGGAAGTTATTTTCTAATGGTTGGGGAGGCTGGAAGTCTGAGATAGTGGTGTTGGCAGGGTTGCTTCTTCTGAAGCTTTTCTCATTGACTTGCAGATGACCTCCCTGTGGTCCTACTTCTGTGTGTGTCTGTATTCTAATTTCCTTTTCTTGTAAGAACATAAATCATATTGGATTAGGACCCAGCCCAATGATCTCATTCTCACTTTAATTACCTCTTTAAAGACCTATCTCCAGATATAGTCACTTTTTGAGGTGCTGGGGATTAGGACTTCCACATATGAGTTTGGAGGGTCACAACTCAGCCCATAACAGATGGATAGGACAGAACCTTTACTCAAAAATTTGAGCTCATTCATTTTTTTCACTTTTCAATTTCAGTAACCAAGTCCAAAAAATGATCTCTGATACTAGTGGATCTAGAAAGTTTGGGCTGGCCTTATTTGTTCAATAGTTTGATTTATGTCCACAATTACCAAACATTGGTAGCTTTGGTTTTACAAAAGGAGAAAAGAAACCAAACCCCAGAAAGTGTCTCAGGCACACTTGTGTCCCCTGCCCCAGAACAGGCCTATTTCTCTGCCTGGAGAGCTCTTGGATGTCCAGAGCTGATAAGATTTTATGGTTTCTTTTCCTCCAAAGGTTTTCAAGATTTGTTTTATCTTACTCTCCTTGGTCAATTAGGAAAAGGAAAGCTGACTTCCTGAATGCTTTCCTGAATGACTCTCACAAATAGTCTCCTAATAACCCAAGAAATCTTTCTTCCCCATTCACAGGGCCCTGGCCCCACTCCCCAAGGATCAGGCAAAATTAACAGATATAAACTGTAACTCTGCCCAATAATGTATACCATAGCCACTATTTTCCTGCATGATAATTTGGCAGAAATAGTCTAACATGAATGTTCACGTGTCATCATAGAAGTTTTTTTATAAAAGATTCCTTCAGGGTTGCCTGGGTGGCTCAGTGGGTTAAGCCTCTGCCTTCCACTCAGGTCATGATCTCAGGGTCCTGGGATCTAGCCCTGTATTGGGCTCTCTGCTCAGTGGGGAGCCTACGTCCCCCGACCCCCCGCCTGCCTCTCTGCCTACTTGTGCTCTATCTTTCTGTCAAACAAATAAATAAAATCTTTAAAAAAAATTTTTTAAAAAGATTCCTTCAGTGAAGCTGGGTCTAATATTTAGCAGAAAGAGAGCTATCATTTTGTGCTAATAATGTAGTAAAACATTCTATTTCCAAAATAACCATAACCATTTACCTCTAAGCTAAAAAATGAAAAGGTGATTTCATATTCAATGCCACATTTCAAAAATCTTACTACCATCTCTTTAGAGATAACTAACTTTCAAAATGTTTATTTAAGATAAAGAAGCTATGCCCTGAAGCCACAAAAGACAAAACATGCTAATTAGACTTGATTAAAATTTAAAAACTTTGTGTCTCAAAAGATACCTACAATATGGAAGACTATATTTACAAATCAAGGAGACTTGTAGGACTTTTACCTAGAATATATGAAAAACACTTACAATGCTACACAGGCATATCTTACAGATATGGGCCCTGTTCCAGACTACCACAATAAAACAAAAAACATAATAAAGCAAGTCAAATTAATTTTTTGGTTTCCCAGTGCATAGAAAAGTTATGTTTACACTATACAATAACCTATTAAGTATACAATGAAATGATGCCTTAAAAAAATGTTTGCACCTTGGGGGGAGGAGTCAAGATGGTAGAGAAGTAGCAGGCTGAGATGACATCAGGTAGCAGGAGATCAGCTAGATAGCTTATCAAACCATTCTGAACACTTACAAATCCAACAGATCAAAGAGAAGAAGAGCAGCAATTCTAGAAACAGAAAATTGACCACTTTCTGAAAGGTAGGACCGGTGGAGAAGTGAATCCAAAGCAATGGGAAGATAGACCACGGTGGGAGGGGCTGGCTCCTGAAGAGCGGCAGAGCAACAGGCACAAAATCAGAACTTTTAAAAGTCTGCTCCACTGAGGGACATCGCTCCAGAGGCTAAACTGGCATGAAGCCCACGCAGGGAGAGCGTGGTCTCAGGTCCCACAGGGACACAGAAGAATCGGGGGTGTCTGAGTGTCACAGAGCTCACAGGTATTAGAGCAGGAAAGCTGGCTACAGACACAGAGCTGAGGAGTGAGCTCTCAATTTGGCATTACCTTAAATTGTGATCCATGGCACAGACCATTGCTCTGTGAGCAGGGACCTCACATGATCTGGGGAGACCACCCTGGAAGAGCGCAGGGATCTGTGGGATTTGGGGACTCCAGGCAGGGCTATGTGCCAGAGACAGAGATGCTTGGTCACAGGCTGGGTGAGCTCAGAGCACAGCCGGAGGCCAGGGAGATGGGAGTGATTGAGCACTTTTCTCCAAGGGCACACTGAGGAGTGGGGCCCCGAGCTCTCGGCTCCTCTGGGCCAGAGATTGGGAGGCCGCCATTTTCATTCCTGTCCTCCGGAACTCTAGGGAAAGCGTTCAGGGAACCAAAACTCCCGAAAGTGATCCTGAGCAGATTACTTAGACTGGCCCCTGGTAAGGGCTGGACAATTCCACCTCAGGCAAAGACACTAAGAATCACTACAGCAGGCCCCAAGAAGATCAGCAAGAAATCCAGCCATGACCAAGTTCACATACCAAGGAGAACAGCAGAATTCCAGAGGAGGAGAAAACAGAGCATGGAATTCATGGCTTTCTCCCCATGATTCTTTAGTCTTGGAAAGTTAATTAATTTTTTTTAATTTTATTTTTTTCTTCTGCTAACTTTTTTAACTTTAACCCTTTCCCCTTTTAACATTTTTTAATTAGTTTATTTAACAATACATTTCAAAAAAAAACTTTTTTGAACCTTCATTATTATAGTCATATTTTATCATTTATTGTATCAAACTTTATTTTTTGTATACACATAGGGTTTTTTCCTTCTAAAAAAATTTGGGATACAACTTCTTCTTATAGATCAGAATATACCCTAAATCTAGCACAAGGCTTTGTTCTAGTCTCCAGCCTGAGCAAATTCTCTCCATTTTCCTTTCTTTATTCTCCCTCAAACTTATCAACTCCTTTTTAAGAAATTTAAAAAAAAAATTTTTTCATCTTTATAGTCATATTCCATCCCTTCATCGTGTTTACCCTTCTATATGTTTCTCATTTTTTTAAATTTTGGGAGGTAGTTTCTTCTAAGAGACCAAAATACTCCCAAAATTAAGTGGGTGACCCTGATTTATTCACCAGTCTAATATATATAATTTTTATCTTTTTTTATATTTTTTCTTTATTTTTTTCTTTTTTTAATTTTTTTTTCCTGAACTTCTTTTTACCCCCTTTCTTCCCCCCATGATTTGGGGTCTCTTCTGATTTGGTTAAAGCACATTTTCCTGGGGTCTTTGCCACCCTTTAAGTATTTAAACTTAAATACTTAAGTATTTAAGTATTCTTCATATATTCTTCATATATTCTTGTCTGGATAAAATGACAAGGTGGGAAACTCACCACAAAAAAAAAAAAAAGAACAAGAGGCAGTACCAAAGGCCAGGGACCTATCAATACAGACATTGGTAATATGTCAGATCTAGAGTTCAGAATGACGATTCTCAAGGTGCCAGCATTTGACAAAGTACAGCATCCTTTCCTGACCAAAACTCTGCAGAGTGTAGGGATAGAGGGTACATACCTCAATATCATCAAAGCCATCTATGGAAAAACCCACCACAAATATCATTCTCAATGGAGAAAAATTGAGAGCTTTTTCTCAATTTCTCAATTGAGACCTTTTTTCCTGTCAGGAATATGACGGGGATGTCCATTATCACCACTGCTATTCAACATAGTACTAGAAGTCCTAGCCTCAACAATCAGACAACAAAAAGAAATTAAAGGCATCCAAATCAGCAAAGAAGAAGTCAAACTATCACTCTTTGCAGATGATATGATACTATATGTGGAAAACCCAAAAGACTCCACTCCAAATCTGCTAGAACTTGTACGGGAATTCAGTAAAGTGTCAGGATATAAAATCGATGCACAGAAATCAGTTGCATTTCTACACAACAACAACAAGACAGAAGAAAGAGAAATTAAGGACTCAGTCCCATTTACAATTGCACCTAAAACCATAAGATACCTAGAAATAAACCTAACCAAAGAGGCAAAGACTCTATACTCAAAAAAACTCTAATGTACTCATGAAAGAAATTGAGGAAGACACAGAGAAATGGAAAACTGTTCCATGCTCATGGGTTGGAAGAACAAATATCATGAAAATGTCTATGCTACCTAAAGCAATCTACATGTTTAATGCAGTCCCCATCAAAATACCATCCATTTTTTTTTCAAGGAAATGAAACAAATAATCCTAAAATTTATATGGAACCAGAAAAGACCTCAAATAGCCAGAGGAATATTGAAAAAGAAAGCCAAAGTTGGTGGCATCACAATTCCAGACTTCAAGCTCTATTACAAAGCTGTCATCATCAACACAGTATGGTACTGGCACAAAAACAGACACATAGATCAGTGGAACAGAATAGAGAGCCCAGAAATAGACCCTCAACTCCATGGTCAACTAATCTTTGACAAAGCAGGAAAGAATATCCAATGGAAAAAAGACAGTCTCTTCAACAAATGCTGTTGGGAAAATTGGACAGCCATATGCAGAAAAATGAAACTGGACCATTTCCTTACACCACACATGAAAACAGACTCAAAATGGATGAAGGACCTCAATGTGAGAAAGGAATCCATCAAAATCCTTGAGGAGAACACAGGCAGCAACCTCTTCGACCTCAGCTGCAGCAACGTCTTCCTAGGAACATCGCCAAAGGCAAGGGAAACAAGGGCAAAAATGAACTATTGGGATTTCATCAAGATCAAAAGCTTTTGCACAGCAAAGGAAACAGTTAACAAAACCAAAAGACAACTGACAGAATGGGAGAAGATATTTGCAAACGACGTATCAGATAAAGGCCTAGTGTCCAAAATCTATAAAGAACTTATCAAACTCAACACCCAAAGAACAAATAATCCAATCAAGAAATGGGCAGAAGACATGAACAGACATTTCTGCAAAGAAGACATCCAGATGGCCAACATACACATGAAAAAAGTGCTCCACATCACTCGGCATCAGGGAAATACAAGTCAAAACCACAATGAGATATCACCTCACACCAGTCAGAATGGCTAAAATTAACAAGTCAGGAAATGACAGATGCTGACAAGAATGTGGAGAAAGGGGAACCCTCCTACACTGTTGGTGGGAATGCAAGCTGGTGCAACCACTCTGGAAAACAGCATAGAGGTTCCTCAAAAAGTTGAAAATAGATCTACCCTAAGACCCAGCAATCACACTACTGTGTATTTACCCCAAAGATACAAACGTAGTGATCCGAAGGGGCACGTGCACCCGAATGTTTATAGCAGCAATGTCCACAATAGCCAAACTATGGAAAGAACCTAAATGTCCATCAACAGATGAATGGATAAAGAAGATGTGGTATATGTCTACAATGGAATACTATGCAGCCATCAAAAGAAATGACATCTTGCTATTTGCGATGACGTGGATAGAATCAGAGGGTGTTATGCTTAGCGAAATAAGTCAATCAGGGAAAGACAATTATCATATGATCTCCCTGATATGAGGAAGTGGAGATGCAACATGGAGGGTTTGGGGGGATAGGAAAAGAATATATGAAACAAGATGGGATTGGGAGGGAGACAAACCATAAGAGACTCTTATTCTCACACAACAAACTGAGGGTTTGCAGGTATGGGGGTTAGGGAGAGGGTGGTTGTGTTATGGACATTGGAGAGGGTATGTGCTATGGTGAGTGCTATGAAGTGTGTAAACCTGGCGATTCACAGACCTGTACCCCTGGGGCTAATAATACATTATATGTTAATTTAAAAAGTACGTACCTTAACTAAGATACTTTATTACTAAAAATTTTAATCATCATTTAGGCTTTCAGCAAGTTCTAATCTTGCCTCCATGTTGTGGGCTGCTGACTGGTAAGAGTGGTTTTTGCTGAAGACTGGGGTGGCAGTGGCAATTTCTTAAAAGAAGACAAAAGTGTGAAGTTTGCCACATCAGATGACTCATTTCATGAATGATTTCTCTATAGCATGAGATGTCTTTTGACAGCATTTACCCACAGTAGAACTTCTTCCAAAATTACAGTCAATCCTCTCAAGTCCTGCCACTGCTTTATCATCAAAGTTTATGTAGTATTCCAAATCCTTTGCTGTCATTTCATCCATCTTCATAGCATCTTCACCAGGAATAGGTGCCATCTCAAAAGACCATCTTTGCTCATCCATAAACAGCAATTCCTCATCCATTTTTTTTATCATGAGATTGCAACAATTCCATCACATCTTCATACTTCACTTTTAGTTCTAGTTCTCTTATTATTTTCACCACATCTGCTGTTACTTTCCCCACAAAAATCTTGTATCTCTCAGAGTCATCCATGAGTTTGGAATCAACTTGTTTCCAACTCTTGCTAATGTTGACATTTTGACCTCTTCACATGAGTCATGAATGTTCTTAATGGCCTCTAATCATGAATCCTTCCCACGAGGTTTCCAGTTTACTTTGCCCAGATCCATCAGAGCAATCATTGTCTTTGACAGCTATAGCCTTACAGAATGTATTTCTTAAATAATAAGACTTGAAATTTAAAAGGATTCCTTGATCGCTGGGCTGCAGAATGGATGATGTATTAGCAAGCCTGAAAACAATTTTAATCCTATTGTACAACTCCATCAGAGCTCTTGGGTGACTTAGTGCCTTGTCAATGAGCAGTAACATTTTGAAATAAGTCTTTTTTTTTTCCCCCTCTGAGTAGTAGGTCTCAACAGTGAGCTTAAAATATTCAATAAACCATGATATAAATAGACATCTGGTCATCCTGGCTTTGTTTTTCCTTTTAGAGAACACAGGCTTAGTAGATTTAGCATAATCCTTAAAGGCCTTGGGATTTCTGGTTTCAATTTCAAGTCATGAGGTGCATTAGCACCTAAGGAAAGAGTAAGCCTGTCCTCTGAAACTTTGAAGCCATGCATTGACTTCTCTTCTTTAGCTATGAAAGTCCTAGGTGGCATCTTTTTCCAGTAGAAGGTTTTTTCATTGACAGTGAAAATACGTTGTTCAGTGTAGTCTCTTTCATGAGTTTTCGTAGTCATTTCTTCTGGATGGTTTGCTGAAGCTTCTACATCAGCACTTGCTGCTTCACCTTGCACTTTGATGTTATGGAGATGGCTCCTTACATTAAACCTCATGAACCAAACTCCACTAGCTTCAGACTCTTCTTGTGCAGCTTTCTCACTTCGGTCAGTCTTCATGGAATTGAAGTGAGTTATAGGGCCTTGGTCTGGATGGAATAGGCTTTTTGGCTTAAGGGAATGTTGTGGCTTGTTTGATTTTCTATCCAGACCACTAATACTTTCTCTATATCAGCAATAAAGCTGTTTCACATTCTTATCATTTGTGTGTTCACTAGAGTAGCATTTTTAATTTCCTTCAAGAATTTTTCCTTTGCATCCCAACCTGGCTAACTGTTTGGAGAAAGAGACCTTTCAGCTTCCTTCAGCTTTTTGACACACCTTTCTCACTAAGCCTTGTCATTTCAGCTTTTGATTTAAAGTAAAAGACGTAACATTTCCTTACACTTGAACATTTATAGGCCATTGTAGGGTTATTAATTGGCCTAATTTCAATGTTGTTCTGTCTTAGGGAATGAGGAGGCAAAAGGAGAGGATGAGAGATGGGAGGACAGTCATTTATTGAAATAGAACACCCAAGGTATTAAAGTTTGACATTTTGTATGGGTACTATTCATGATGCCAGAACAATTACAATGGTAACATCAAAGATCACTGATCACAAATCACCACAGGAAATATAATGATATGAAATAGCAAGTATAATCATATGAAATAGTTTTAAACACCAAAGGAATTGCCAAAATGTGACAGGGAAACAAAGTGAGAAAATACTTTTGGAGAAATAGTGTAGATAGACTTATTTAATTTTATTTAAATTCTAGGTAGTCGACATAACTTATAGTGTAATACTGGTGTTAGGAGTAAAATTTGGGGATTCATCACTTACATATAACACCCAGGACTCATCACAAGTTACTCTTTAATACCTATCATCCATTTAGCCCATCCCCTGCCCACCTCCCCTCCATCAACCATCAGTTTGTTCTCTATTGTTTAGAGTCTTTTATGATTTACTTCTCTCTCTCTCTCTCTTTTGCCTTCCTCTTTGTTCATCTGTTTTGTTTCTTGAATTCCACATATGAGTGAAATCATATGGTATTTATCTTTCTGTCTTATTTCACTTACCATAATACACTCTAGCTCTATCCATGTCATTGCAAACAGTAATATTTCATCCTTTTGACAGCTGGGTAATATTCCATTGTATTTATATACTCCATCTTCTTTATCCATTCATCACTTGATGGATACTTGGGATACTAAATACCTAATAGTGAAATTGCTGAGTCATAGAATATTCTGTATTTAACTTTTTGAGGAAACTCCATACCATTTTCCAGAGTGGCTGCACCAGTTCACATTCCTACCAACAGTGTAAGAGGATTCCCATTTCCCCATATCCTTATCAACATCTGCTGTTTCCTGTGTTGTTAATTTTAGCCATTGTGACAGGTGTGAGGTGGTATCTCATAATGGTTTTGATTTGTATTTCCCTGATGATGAGTGGCATTGAGCATCTTTTCCTGTGTCTGTTGACCATCTGGATGTCTTCTTTGGAAAAATATCTATTCGTATCTTCTGCTCGTTTCTTAACTGGGTTATTTGTTTTTGGGTATAGGATTTGAGAGGTTCTTTATAGATTTTAGATAATAACTCTTTATCAGAAATATCATTTGCAAATATCTTCTCCCATTCTGTAGGCTGCCTTTTTGGTTTTGTTGATTGCTTCTTTCACTGTGCAGAAGCTTTTTATTTTAATGAAGTTCCAATAGTTCATTTTTACTTTTGTTCCCCAGCTGCAAACATTTAAGTTATTAAAAATGTAGTAATATTTGTAAAACACAGAAGATAAAGTATAATGATAATAAAAAGATAAATTACCCAACTTGAAAAATGCATATAATGGACATTTCTCTAATGTTATATGAATAGCCAATAAGCATATTAAAAGATGTTCATCATTATCAGCCAAATCAAAACCATTTTAGATACCACTTTACACCCAATAAGACAACTATAGTTGGAAAGACAATAGCAAATGTTGGCAAGGATGGGGAGAAATTGGGACATTTGTAGATTGCTCTTTGGAATGTAAATTGGTTCATCTATTTTGAAAAATAGTTTGGAAGTTTCTCAAAAGGCTAACTATAGAGTTACCACAAAACTCAGCAAAATTCATAGGTATATACTCTAGAGATTTGTAAATGAATGCTCATGACAGCATTATTCATAATAGCCAATGGATGGAATCAATCCAAATGTCCATCCAACTGATGAATGGATAAGTAAAATATGGTAAATCCATTACGATGTAATATTATTTGGCCATAAAATGGAATAAAGTAGTGATATATGACACAACATGGATAAACCTTGAAAATATTATGCTAAGTGAAAGAGGCCAATCACAAAGTCCAATTTGTATGGCTCCATTTACATGAAATATCCAGAATACACAAATCTATAGAGATAGAAAGTAGATTCATGGTCGTCAGGGGGCAGGTGGGTTGGAGAAAATGACAGTGAATGCTAATAATGGGCTTATTTGAGGGAGAAGTAATGAATATGTTCTAAACTCAATTTTGATGATGGCTGCACAACTCCACGAATATACTAAAACACCTGAATTGTATACTTCAAAAGGTAAAGAGACAGCATATGAATTACATCCTAAAAAAGCTGTTTTAAAAAACAGTACAGGGGTGCCTGGGTGGCTCAGTGGGTTAAAGCCTCTGCCTTTGGCTCAGGTCATGATCCCAGGGTCCTGGGATCCAGCCCCACATCAGGCTCTCTGCTCCTCAGGGAGCCTGCTTCCCTTCCTCACTCTCTGCCTGCTTCTCCGCCTACTTGTGAACTCCATCTGTCAAATAAATAAATAAAATCTTAAAAAAAAAAAAGTACAATCTGTGCCCTACCACACCTAACAAAATGTTAATGTAACATGTCACTATGCCTATTCCCACAGTTGAAAAAAAAAAAAATATTGGCAATATATACTTTAGTCTCACTCATGATTGTTGATGCTTTTTTTTTAATTGGACTGGAAATATGACACACCTTCAGAAAATCTATGACAGGAACCATACAAGAAAAACTCTTAGAAAACTCTTAGAATATCAAGTATGATTTGGGATCCACCCCATTCCTTAAGAGTGATGGGTGTGGGCACACCCAAAAGGATAGGTCAATGGTAAATACGAAGAGAAACATTTAGAACTCTTCTCCTTGGCCATGTGGTCTACATGGACTTTCCTCCTGAAGATGCGGTTATATGCTGAAAAGATTAAATTTCAATGCAATTGTTGGTGAACAACCTTGTATATATCATTAATCACTGTATTTTGTGACATAAGAAATTCTCCATAAATATCTGTTGAGTGAATGAATGGATGAATGAAAAGCTTATGTATCTTTTCTCAAGTCTTCATTAAGTTACCATTTATGCTGAAATATGGGACACAGCCATTTGAAAAATGGGCTTACTGCATGTTGTTTTGTTGCATGGTGATATTTTTCACCTTGCTCCTACCCACAATGAACAATTTAATTCAAAACTAGAAGTTACTTATTACTAAAATGTGTAAGGAACCACTTTAATGTTCTGTAAGTGAGCTGACATCAATTGGAAGCCCACATTCTAGAGAGATGGGAAAGCACTGCACCAACTCAGGGTCTCCCCATAATCCCACAGGGGAGATGAGAGATCCCAAGGGATGCTTGGCATCATGTTTATCCATGCTAGGTCCTTTTTTTTTTCTTTAAGATTTTATTCATTTATTTGACAGAGAGAGAGAACATGAAAGAGAGCACAAGCAAGGGGTGCTACAGAGGGAGAGGGACCCTAGGATCATGACCTGAGCCAAAGGCAGATGAAGATAAGTGCTTAAGTGATGGAGCCACCCAGACACCCCCATGCTGGATCCTTCTGAGACACTCTCCTCACCTTTCTGGTAACTGATCCAGGTGAGCCATAATTGTCTCTTCACTCTGCCCTGATTATGACCCCTTCACATCTGCCCTCTAAGCCATACCAGCCTCAAGTACCCAGAAAATGTTCCTTCACTGAAGAAGGGACACTTCTATAGGGATCTCCATCAGGTCTTCCTGGACACAAGAAGACCTTTCTTCTGTTCCCACTCCACTCTGAGAATTCTGAGATCCTTTATCAGGGCTTTCTTTGTAACCCTCCACAACCACCCCTCCTAACACCACCACCAGCTGCCCAGAGAATAAGAAGCAGAATATAGATTCCCTGAGAAAAGATCCACTTCTCCTCTGGTCATCCATCTCCCCAAGCTCAAGAAGTTCAGCCTGGGGCCTATCAATTAGTCTTATGCCAGAGTCCATATATTTAAATTAAAAAGCCAAAAATTTAACTTGCTTATTATGTGTGTTCTGTTATGCATTCCCTTTACTGGGAGAATAAAGGCAGAATGGGTAAGGTGCCTAGTAATGGAAGGGTAGAAGTGACCAAAAATACAAAGAAAAAAAAAAACACCCTATTGTTAAGTTTTATTGATTCCACAGTAGGATTTTTCAAAAGTAAGCAGTATAAAGTGAAGAGAAGTAGTGAAGCTCCCACTTGAGCACAGAGTAGAGGGGAGCCTGCTGCTGTTGTTCAAGGTAAAACTGCAGCCACAAACCCTGTGGTAGAGCCTGGGTTGTGTGAAAGGTGAAATTAAACAGAGGAGAACAGGAAAAATAACTAGTCTTTCTCAAAGTTTAAGGTAAACTTATTTAAAAATTTTGTTTTCATACCTTCTATTCCAACCCTTTCTTCAGGATGTCAGTCTTTGCCCAGACAGCAGATTTCGATTCTGGAGATAAAGGAGGACATGACTCTGGTTTTCTCTTTGTGGGCCAGACTAGGTCTAGAGGCACACAGAAGTGCTCAGCATACAGAAGATGCTTAGGAAAGGTTAAATAAACAGAGGCACACATTCTCACTCTCTTCACTGTCTGCAGTGCTCTCATCAAAACCTGGTAAATTAGAAACAAAATGCTAATGTACCAAGGCAAGTAGCCTTCATTCTAACACTACTTTCTAAACATGTGGTTTTAGAACAGGACCACTTAACAAGGCTGGAACTACTAGCAGTAAAATCCTACAGAAAATATAGAACTGGCCCCAAACATGTTCCACTGGCATTTGGCTACTAGACACATTCTTGTAATCAGCAACAAGTAGTGTGCAAATAAGAAATTTCACTTATGCTCTCCCACAAAGAAACTCAGTAAATACACAAACTCTTTCCCTGCTCTTTTCCCATTGGATGTGTTTTCCTTTAAAGAGCAAAAAATAAATGTTTCTATGCTCTGGAATGACTTTGAAAATGAAATAAAAGCTAGGTTTTGTTATACAAGATATAAACTGTTACTGAAAGCTTAGACAGTCTTATATGTTCTTGACCTTATCTTGAGGATTTTTTTTCCCTAAAAAAAAAAAGTATGGAAAACATAGTAGTTAAATAAATGATATGTTAGAACTACAAATGCTTACTCTCAACAAAGTTCCAGGTTATTTCTAATACTCTGAAAATATTCTGAGTTTTATTTACATGCCCTCTCAAGTAACATTTTAATGAACTTGTGTACAGTGAATATTTTTATAGATACAATTTCTATTTCAGGAATTAAATAAGTTGATCCTACAGATTCATAAGGAGGGTAGGAAAAGGAAAGATGCAGCTGTAGAAGATACCCAATTTTGTGCATAAAGTACATACCTCACTACATTTTACCTCAAAAAAATATTGAATGCTTCACTGGAAAAATGTGCTTTTACTAATTATGACCATTTCTTAAATAACCTCTCAATTTAATTTACTCTTGCCACTTTACCACATCTCTCTCTGGCTAGTAACATTTGTGTATATCCCAAAATATATACATGGATCATCTTTTAAAATAGTAAGATGAAATGTTATTTTATATTATTTAAATAAAATCAATTAACATTTTAATATTCTCTGTATCTGAAATTTTATTATATTTATTTATTTTGTTTGCAATAAGAGACCTTTAATTGGATCTTGCATTTTTTTCTAAGTTTTCATTTTAATTCCAACTAGTTAACATACAGTGTTGTAGTAATTTCATGTGTACAGTAAGATATACTTCCAAAATAATAACACAAATCAGTTACCACTAGCTATAGAAATGATATGGAGGAACTGTATTAAAGTCAGGGGGAAAGACTAGCTATGGACAATTACTTCTCTTCTTGGAGATGACTGCATTAAATGTCAAAGGTAAAAAGAGAACTTTCTCCTCTGCTCTCCTTTATACCAACTACCTAAAAAGACACCTTTGAAAGGCATTTGCAGTTTTTAATATGATTTCACCACCACTGTTTTCTGATCCCACTGGCAAAATCCTATTTTAACATATCTGAGGGACCATCCAAATTATTTCACGGTACTGGACTATTCCAATTCATTTAAATATTACTTTGAATAAGTAAAAAATTGCCTGAAGCAGAGACTTGTGATAATAGAAGAGTGTAATACCAAGTTACTTACTATGATGAGATTTAATCTGTAACCAGACTCAGTTAATTGAGAGCCATTACCAGCTGTCCTTTATCCAGGAGGCATGGAGTGTTAGTCTCACTGCAGTTAACACCCCCTTTTAATAAAGTGGCTTCTCTCCAGCTACACACTGCATTGTCAGAAGTTCTGTCTCCAGATACAGAAATAATATGACACAGGAAGCAATGTGTTCCACATGTGCGTTCTCTTCCTCATCCCCTTGAAGACTTTCTCTGTTCCTTTTTTCTTTCTCTTCAACTCTGAGCAGTGGTATTCAGAATTCTGAGCCTCTCTGAGCACTCCATCAAGGTGACTTCAGGGTCTAACTTCCAACCAGTCTCTTGGAGAACAAAGCCTGCCCCAATTACCCATAAAATGGCTGCACATTGAGCCTATCCTTTAACTATTGAGCCAGAGGACCTAAAGAGACTGTGACAATTCTGGGGTGGGTGGGAGAGAGGCATAATAGGAGAGGATTAGGAGGCTGGTGTGGGACCAGTCTACATGGTGAGCATTGTGACTAGATTCATGCAGGAGCAACAACAGAAATGTAGACGAAACTTAGGCCAAGAATAGGCAGACCAGAGGTGTCCCACAGGGCAGTGCAAAGTAGCTGAAGGAAGGTGTGCAAATCTGGGAGGCCTACTGGGGAAAGGAGTATCAGGGATTCTGTTAGGGTTACCCCCAGCCACAGACACTCTCAGCTGCTTTTATTATGTTTTCCAAACCTCATGGTGTCCTTCTAGAGTCCTTTTGGACACTGGGATCCCAAAGGCTGCATTAGAATGTGTTTGGCTAAGAAAAAAAAAAAAAAAGTTGGCGGGGGGCGGGGGGATGTGCTTTTCTCTGGGTAGCAGAACTAGCTCAGTGTTCCCTGGGGTCTCTGATCCTGTTGCCCAGTTTCCTCTAAGTGTGTTCCATAGAGTACCAGCCTTAGATTTAAATATGTGATTCTCTGTCTCCCTCTCTCTCTTCCTCTTTATTTTTCTTTCACACATGCAAACACAAACTCACACACTCAGATCCCAGACTCTGTGGTTAAAATATTTGTAAAATGCCACACATTTTGAGAGTCACAAGGCACATTATTATAGAATCTTATTAAAGGCTTCCACTAATCCCACAACAATGAACTTGCTCATTTAATTCAACCCCATGTCCCCCCAATTTGTTTTCTCCATGGAACCTCTTTTGGTAGAATACCTACTCTTGGACCATTGTGTTGCATGAAACTGTAGAGGTTGTTGGTGTAACGTCAATGTCCCTCATCTATTGCCTAAACTATAAAACAATCTCATGGTATAGGTCTTAAACCAAGTAAAATTGGTGAAGACAGGCCAGTAGAGAGACTTTAGGAAATCAGAGGAACCCAGATATGCCATATCACAACTCAATAACATTTGTGATGCATTCCCAAAACCATCCTCCAGTGCTTGCATCCGCATAAACTAGCTCTGCTTTCACCCCAAAATTAATCTGGACATAGACCAGAGGGCTTAAGGCTTTCCAAAGGACCTACTTAGAAATATTGAGTGATGTATAACTTGCCTACTTGCCTAAGATTTCATAGAGAAGCCAGAGAAAGAAGGTTTGCATGCTCCACTCAAAATCCCATACCTACAAATTTCCTATGTTAACATCAAGGTGGTTCCTCTCTCCCCTTTTCCTACTCCAGAACTGGTACCTCTCCAGGTACCTTTTTCCCATTTTATGTGTAGCAGTTCATCTCTGCTGAGTTTCTACTGCTCAACAAATCAAGATTCCCTCTCATCACCCATCCCCACCCTTAGAGGACTATTTAGAGACTATCTTTCATCCTTGAGTATGCCGTTAGGAATCTTATGGTCAACTTGCTGAAATATTTCCTCCAAATAAATGCAAAGCTCTCCCTAAGAGACATTATAGTTAATTAAATTTTTTCCATCACACTGTCATCTGAAAGTGGCCTCTACCAAGCCTCCAGAAGGTACTATGTTATAGTATCTTGTACACAATGGCACTTGGGTTTTACTTAGTAGGACTTTCTGGTTGTATTTCTGTATCCATTCTCCGCTCCTTACAAAGTAATAGAATTTTGGGTTGGGTACACCACCACCGACAAGAAAGACTGTTTATCCACCAACCCCCATTGTTAGATACAGCCACATGTTGTGTTCTGGTCCATGAGATGTGAGGGAAAGTGACTCAAGGGCCAAGCTATACCCTCATAGATAAGGGAGGTACTTCCCCTTCTTTTCTCCTGCCCCATGAAACATCATGGCAGGAGGTGTAGCATCATTTTATATCCCCACATGGAAACTGTGTGTTAAGGACACATAGTTAGATAGATGCCTAAGACCTAGTGATTAGGAAACTCCCAGACCAGCCCTCCATATCCTATCCAAGCTTTTACAGAAGAGAGAAATAGTCATCCATCCTATTTTACCAATTAGACTATAGAGTATCTCTCTAGGAGCAGCTCACCAGCTGCCCCCCTTTCTTACCTCTTAAATTCCATTCAACTGAGAGTCTTTGATCATATACTCTATGCTAGGTACTAGAGCCATGGCGCTATGACACAGTCCCTACCCACAAGAAGTTCATGGTCTGCTCAAAACCAGCTATTTTCATATAATGTAATAAAGATAATGAGAGTCATGAAGACCCAGCTCTGGAAACACAGGGAAAGAAATTCAGGAAAGCAAGGGGGAGCCTTGGAGCACAGAAGGTTTAAACCACTTTGCAAGGATAAAAAAAGAGTCAGTCAAACAAAGAAATATGGAGGTGAGCTGGGAAAACGTGCAACATGAGCAAAGGGCAAAGGCACAGAGGAGTGAAAACCATAGGCACACAGGGAATAGTAAGAAGTTTTGTGTTCGAGCCACACAGAGATGGCGAGGAGAAGAACCTGGGAGAGAAAGACATGGCCACATTATTAGGTATGAGAATTCCCACACTTTGCTCTGCAGCTTGCCTTTTATTCTGAAGAACTGGGGTCCACAGGAGATCCAACCTTCTTCACCTTTGGTGATGAGCTATCATCTCCAAGCTATAAAGCAATCAAGCAAACAAATGTCAGTTGAGATCCCCAAGAAGCCCCATTCTCTCACTTTAAAAATTAAAAATTATAGCCTTGTGAGGGAAAGGTCACAAATGAGGACAGTTTTAAGACTAGAGCCCCAAGACCTTCTCCAGCACGAGGTTCTTCTACTGCACTCAGCTGCCTTGTCTATCTCTAGCAAGTCTTTGAGTGGTTACCCCTTGAAAACTGTCCTGGTTTTCTTTTTTTTTTTTTTTAAGATTTTTATTTATTTACTTGACAGAGAGAGACACAGCGAGAGAGGGAACACAAGCAGGGAGTGGGAGAGGGAGAAGCAGGCTTCCCGCCAAGCAGGGAGCCCAATGTGGGGCTTGATCTCAGGTCCCTGGAATCACAACCTGAGCCCAAGGCAAACACTTAATGACTGGCCCACCCAGGCTCCCTTTTTTATTTCCTTTTTTTTTTTCAATTCATAAGTAAAATTAATTTTACTAATAAAGATCTTTCCATATATCCAGAGCAAACAATGAATTTCAAGGAAAAAAAGAAACCTACATAAAGTGAAATTAGAAGTTTCCTAGGACGACAACAAGAGCATTTTTACTGACCCTATTCTTCAGGAACATATAGGTTTTGTAAGCCAGACTTTTCCACCAAAGCCATACAAAGAATGTTTCTCCTTCACTCTTGATAGTTTGACAATTGTTCCAGAATGCAGATCTATTCTAGGCTAGATGGAGAGGAGAAGTGAGTTGGGGGAAATTGGAGAGGGAGACAAACCATGAGAGACTGTGGACTCTGAGAAACAAACTGAGGGTTTTAGAGGGGAGGGTGGTGGGAGATTGGGTGAGTCTGGTGGTGGGTATTATGGAGGGTATGTATTGCATGGAACACTGAGTGTGCTGCATAAACAATGAATTCTGGAACACTGAAAAGAAATTTTAAAAAAAATGAAATTTTTTTTAAAAATAAAAATAAAGAGTATTTGTGTTGTGATTAACCAGGAATGCAATGCAGTTGCAATATAATGCAAATGATTTCAAAGAATATTCAAAAGAAAATTTAGTAAAGACAAAGATGAGAAAGTACAGGATAAACTTTACTCTGATTACTCACTCATCAGAAGGTTGTCTGAAAAGTAGAGGAAAAAGATCTTTTGGGTCTTTTAAAAATCAAGAAACTATTGCTATATATTTATTCATTTGCTTGTCCACAAATAATTAATTGATCATCTATTATGTGCCAGACAGTGAGCTATATACTGCCAAAAGGTATGATGGAGAGAAAAAAAGATAAATCAGTTTCAGCCAATAGATTTAAGGAAGAATTCATGGAGACATAATCCATCTAGAAAAAGATTGAAACAGGCTACACATGACTGGCATTTAACCTAGCACAAGTGACTTTACCCAGATTTGGAGCTAAAATAATGGCCAAAAAGTGCAGACAACAGAAAAGACAAGTGAACATCTGATAGGGATGGCTATGGAATAGGCACCATGAGGTAATTTACCTAGAGGAGCTAGACACCCAGGCTCTAGAAGGAAAGGGTTCTTGGGAGCTAAGTCTGTGCTGTTTGTTCTTTTTAATTTACAGTTTACCTCATTTCCTTAGTGAGAATGTTATAATTTGCAAAGCGCAATGCAAATATCTGTTTTTTTCACAATTTAGGGGATGCCATGATTTTTGTTAATTCTTTTAATATTCTTGCTTCCAAGAAAAAAGAAAAGTTTAAAAGATCAATTCAGTTAGTGATGAAACCTGTACTTTCCTGATGTGTATGCAGGGTATGGGACTACCTAAAGGTTTCCTAACACATGATCCTGTCAGACACTGACCACTTGGGGAAACTGCAGATATCTAAAATGCACCCCATGTAGGAAAAAGTTCCCAGTTACATCAATCTCAACTAGAAGAAGATCCAAGGAGAGAAATCTGCCCCTTTTTTCAGTTCTGTTACCCAAGCTCCTAAACCGGTGCTGGGCACAAAGCAGGTATAGAGTAACTAGTAGTTAAGTGAATGAATAAATAAGTGGATGAAAGAGTGAATGAATGAATGAATGAATGAGTGGCAGTGAACTGGACTTCCCACTGAACTGGTGTTCTCACATGTACATTTTATAGTCTTTATAGTCTTCATCGTCTGACCTTCCAGCATATTGAATTTTAAGGTTTTGGCGTTGCTAGCACGATTACCAGGTATTTTAATTTCTCTCATCTGAGGAGACCAACCTGAAGAAAAATTGCAGCAATAAGCCTAAATATCCAGCCACTTTTTAAGGTGATCTAAGAAGGATCTATGCATTTTGTTGCAATATTATCATTTTTTCTATAAGGCTCCTGTTGGCATTTTCACTTGTGGAAATATGCAATCTCTCTCTATCTCTCTCTCTTGCTCCTTTTTTTTTTTTTAATAAAAAAAAAAGGTAGAAATTAATTTGCTTTTTCCAAAAAGCTAGCAAGCTGCCAGTTTTCAACCCTGTGTTTTTCCTACAACTGAAAATTTTTGGAATCTCAACCTAAGTGGCCACCTACATCTTCAATTTTTAGTATTTGAGCACTGATATTTACTACAGCATTTTTTGTTTTCCAAAGAGATCAGAAAAATAGACATCTGCTACTCAATAGCCAAGGCTATGGTTGAAGCCTGCCACATGCTGTTGACAGACACACTAGATACCTGGCTGGCTGGTGTCATAAGTGAGTAGTAAGTACCGAGACAGGGAAGTTCTCTCACTGGCTCCTGACACCAGCAATCAGATTCCTATGGCTTTGGAACTAAATTATGAAAATGCTCGACAGATGAATCAAACTACCATGGAAAGGAAATAATTCTTGTTTCTGTCCCATAGCGTAGCCTTTAATTTGAATTCCATCCTGTAAAATTCTTTGGATTCAGAAAATGAAAGGCCTCCAGTTCAGTTTTTCTCTTTGTAAAGACATGATCTGCATTCAAAAGGCTCCATTATACCCAAACCTGTGATTAATTTGTTATATGGTTTTCTATGTGTCAGTTATCTTCTCTGCACCTTACTTTCTTCATCCAAAAAGAGGCTAAGTGGCTTGCTAATGTGATACATGTTTTGTGAGCAAAGACTCTTTTTGACTATAAACTCTTCCCTTCCTGGTTCTTTACTTCCCAAAGTTCTAATCTTCTAGAGGAGATTATATTATAGAGTTGGAAAGAAGCAGAAACAGAGTGCACAAGTGATCCAACAATGGAGAAGGGCAGGAAACCTGCAGGCCCTACAACAGTAGGCTCTGGGAGGTGGCCAGACCTAAAAGGAATATGCTAGATGGTGCATCTAAGGAGGCAGGACCCCCCACATTAGGAACACCGAGCAAGAATTCCTGAGCTCACACATACCAAAGAGACAAAAGAACCATGGGCCTTCAAGGGACCAGGCAGATGGGGACAGTGAGCATTTCAGCAGAAATTATGGAGGCCAAAGGTTTGAGAAAATTCCCCCAAAGACTCGGTCCATATGAGTCCTCTGGGAATCTCAGGACTTTCCCTTGCATCTGGGAAGGGATAATTGTGTAATAACTGAAAAAGAATGCTTTCTCACACTATTGAATAGGAAATAGGATAAAATCAAATATGATGGAAAAGGAACTGATTTAAAGAAAATGATGGTGTGGACCATTTTGTAAATGCCATAGTTATTGAAACAGTATGGTACTGGCATAAACACAGACACATAGATCAGTGACAGAACAGAGAGCCCAGAAATAAACCCACACTTATATGATCAATTGTTTTATAACAAAGAGCCAAGAATATACAGTAGGGAAAGGACAGTCTTTGTAACAAATGGTGTTGGAAAAGCTGGACAGCCATATGCAAAAGAATGAAACTGGACCACTACCTTATACCATATACAAAAATAAAACCCAAAAGGTTTTAAGACTTAAATGTAAGACCTGAAACCATAAAACTAGAAGAAAACGTAGGTGGTAAACTCCTTGACAACAATCTTGGTCATGATTTTTTGGATAAAGGGTACAAAAGCAAAAATAAACAACTGGGACTACATCAAATTAAAAAGCTTCTGCACAGCAAAGGAAACCATCAACAATATGAAAAGGCAACTACAGAACGGGCGAAAAATATTTGCAAAATCCAAATATATAATGAACTCACATAACCCAATAGCATTAAACAATCAGATTTTATAAGTGAATGGAGGAACTAAAAAGACATTATTCCAAAGATGACATATAAATTGTCAACGGATACATGAAAAGGTGGTCAATATCACTAATCATTTAGGAAATGTAAATTAAAACCACAATGAGATATCACCTCACATCTGTTAGAAAGATTGTCCTCAAAAAGATAAGAGATAACAGATTTTGGCAAGGATGTGGAAAAAGGAACTCTTATGCACTGTTGGTAAGAATGTAAATTGGTAAAACCACTATGGAAAACAGTAGCAAGTTTCCCCAAAAAATTAAAAATAGGACTATCGAATGATTTAGCAATCTCACTTCTGGGTATGCATTCAAAAGAAATGATAGGGGGTGCCTGGGTGGTTCAGTTTGTTAGGCAACTGCCTTTGGCTCAGGTCATGATTCTGGAGTCCCGGGGTCGAGTCCCACATCGGGCTCCCTGCTAGCAGGGAGTCTGCTTCTCCTGCTGACCTCTCTCCTGTCATGCTCTCTCTTTTTCATTCTCTCTCTCTCAAATAAATAAATAAAATCTTTTAAAAAAAAAAAGAAATGATAGAGGATGTTGAAGAGATATCTGCACTCCCATGTTCATTGCAGCATTATTCATAATAGACAAGATATGGAAAAAACCGAAATACCCATCAACAGATGAATGGATAAAGAAAGGTATGTGCACAGTGAAATATTATTCAGCTATGAGAAGGAAGTAAATTCTCCATGTGTGACAACATAGACAGAACTTGAGGGCATTATGCTAAGTGAAAGAAGACAAACAAACACAAATACCGTGTGGTACCACTCCTATGTGGAATCTAAGAAAAAGTTTTTAAATAAAGTCAGGCTTATAGAAACAGAGTAGAAAAGTGGTTGCTGGAAGCTGGAGGGCTGGAGAACTAGTTTGGTAAAAAGTACCAACGTTTAGGGGCGTCTGGGTGGCTCAGTGGGTTAAATAAAGCCTTTGCTTTCGGCTCAGGTCATGATCCCAGGGTTCTGGGATCGAGCCCCACATGGGGCTCTCTGCTCAGCAAGGAGCCTGCTTCCACCTCTCTCTCTCTCTGCCTACTTGTGATCTCTGCCTGTCAAATAAATAATAAATAAAACCTTTAAAAAAATAAAAAGTACCAACGTTTTAAGTGAAAGATGATTGAGGTGGGGCGCCTGGGTGGCTCAGTGGGTTAAAGCCTCTGCCTTCCACTCAGGTCATGGTCTCAGGGTCCTGGGATCAAGTCCCGCATTGGGGTCTCTGCTCAGCGGGGAGCCTGATTCCTCCTCTCTCTCTTTCTCTGCCTGCCTCTCTGCCTACTTAGTGATCTCTGTCTGTCAAATAAATAAATAAAATCTTTAAAAAAAAAAAAAAAGATGATTGCGGTATGAGGATCGAATGTAAAACATGGTGACTATGGTTGATAACACTGTATTGTATAACTAAAATTTGCTAAGAGAGTAGAATTTTAATATTCTCACCAAAACAAAGATAAATACATAAGATGATGGATGTGTTAATTAACCAGATGGCGGGGGTGGGGGGACTCCTTTCACAATGTAGACATATATCAAATGACCGCAATGTACAGAACAAAACAGGACAAATATGATGGAAGAGGGACTGGTTTTAAGAAAACAGAGTAGGCCGTTTCATTCAGAGAGTAGTGGTTGTACCTCCTGCATATAGCTGGTGGATCAACACACAGATCTTATGGGCCTATTGGGAGATAATTTAAGTGGCAGTGAGATGCCGACTATAAAATGCTATGCAAGTACCTTCACTCTTTGATGTGAAAACAGCTTGACAGATGCACGTTTTTAGTCTTTTGTGCCCAGCAGTCTCTATCATAGTAAGGAGGGCACCAACCTGCTCGAGGACATAACTTTTCCCACTTTTCTCCCGGATGATTTTAAAATGAAATATACTCTAAAATAGAGTAGGAAAGTTTGAGGTTACTCGACATTTTGAGATTAAATTGTCTCTACTCCAGGAAAAAACACTAAAACAAAAATCAAGCAAAGTATTAAGGTTTTAATTCAAAGGAGCAAAAACTTTCTGTTCTGCATTACAGGATTATGCTCTTAGAAAGAAAATTGGCATCAGCCTAAAGAGTATCACTGCCTGTTGGCCTAATTTATAACAACAGATAGAGCTCACAGGCATTTGCTCATCTTACAACCAAACCTCTCCACATAAAATAAGGCCATCAACTGCTCACAGGAAATAAGAAATCAGATCCAAAACGTTTGAAATGTTTTTATTTGGGTAGGGGGTAGCGAAGTGGTTCAATGGTGTGTGTGTGTGTGTGTGTGTGTGTGTGTGTGTATACACTAATGTGTTCTTTTGTAGGATACGGTTTAGTTTTAGTTTAAAAAAATATATAGATCATCAGGAACTGTTTAGACTTGCAAAACTCCCTCCATCTAGTGCCACAGGCTTTTTCCAAGGGGCCTGGTTCTGGAATGGTCATATGAAACATTCAGCTTTCCCTCCCCCCCCACACACAGACCTCCCACACACAGGACTTTAATGATCTGGGGCAGATTCCTTTACTACTCTGTCTCAGAAAATGTACAAGATGTCTTACAGATGATAGATCTACAGCAGTTAAAACCAGTGATTGCACCTGGCAAGGAGCCCATATGCCACATTTGCCACAAATGATCTGCATGTGGCTCACCTTTCTTATCCTTCAAAGAGCACACTTTGCTTCCAGAAAATGCCTTCCCAGACAGTGGAGGACAACAAAGCCATGTGGACCTCCACATTCTAGGAGGGAGCTCAGCTGACAGAGGCAGAGCCAAAGCTAGCCTTAAGTCCAAACTTCCCTCTGTCAGAACTAACAGCAGCATGTTCTCCTGATAGATATAGAACCTGCTGTGTTTCTCTAACTGTCCCATTTTATAAATCTCCTTCCCATACAGGCATACAATTTGGCCTCAAAATCAGAAAGCACTCTCAGTCAGAAGATGAGAACTGAGATGTGTCAAACAGTCCATTTTCTACTTAAAATGGGACTCTAAAGTGCGCCTGACTGGCTTAGTCAGTTAAGTGTCTACCTTTGGCTCAGGTAATGATCCCAGAGTCCTGGAATCAAGCCCCCCCATCAGGATCCCTGTTCAGCAGGGAGCCTGCTTCTCCCTCTCCCTCCACCACCACTCCCCCGCTTGTGTGCTCACGATCTTTCTCTCTCTCTCTGTCAAATACATAAAATCTTTTTTTTTAAAGTATTTTTTTGTGTATATGTTAGGCATTTGTATGTCTTCTTTGGAGAATTGTCTGCTTTGGTGATGGGTATTAAGGAGGCCATGTATTGTATAGAGCACTGGGTGTTATATACAATGAATCATGGAACAGTACAACAAAAACTAATGATGTAGAGTATGGTGACTAACATAATATAATAAAAAATAAAATATGAAATAAAATAAAATAAAATAAAATGGAACTCTCTCTTTCTCACCAGATAGTAGCCAGTGTAGCATTCTGAAAGTGGGAATGTCACAAGGACAAATTATAAAGTTAACTTAAGAAAAAGAGGAGAGTGACTGCTATCCTCCTGTACGATCTTTAATGCAGCCCCCCAAAGACAGGGATGGATGGTGGTTTCCAGCCCCTAGTGCAGAATGTCTCTAGACTAATAGTCATTGGATATTCTTGGGTTTTGAGGAAGAGTAGGGGGGGTGGGGAGGGAAGCAGAGGACAAAACCTCTTTCATGCACGTTGATCAAGTGATAGAAAAATAATTCAATATTAAGCAGACAGAATTGAACTAATTCACTTTTCAACTCTGTTTTTATTCTTCTGCATCTTCCTGACCTGGAGGTTTAGGGTTGAGGGATTAAATACAGCCTCAGGCAAGTTAGTCTGCACTTTCCCACAGGGGCCCTAGGTGGGCTCCAAGGAAGTATGCAAAACCTTTTGAAGTTCAGCCTTGGAATTGGCACAAAGTTATTTCTGGCACATTTTATCGGCTAAAGCAAGTCAACAAAGTTAAACCATAGGCAACAATCTTCACCTCCCAAGCTGCAAGGTCATAATACAAAGGAGTAGAACTACTTGTAGGAAAATAATTTCTAACCATTTTTGCAGTTATCACAAGAATGGAAAAAACCATCTGTATTAGTCTGTTCATGCTGTTATAACAAGATAACACAGACTGGGTGACCTAAACAACAGATATTTATTTTCTCACAGTTCTGGAGGCTACAAGACCAAGATCAAGATGCTGGCAGAATTGATTTATTCTGAGTCCTCTCTTCTTGGCTTGTAGATGGCTATCTTCTTCCTGTATCTTCACATGGTCTTTCCTCTGTGCACACATTTCCCTGGTATCTCTCTGTATGTCCTAATCATCTCTTCTTAAAAGGACACTAGTTAGGTTGGATTAGGGCCCACCCTAACCTCATCTAAAACTAATCACCTCTTTAAAATCCTATTTCCAAATACAACCACATTGGAGGTACTGAGGGTTATGATTTTACTGCATAAATTTTTGGAGAACACAATCGATCCCATACCACCACTGAAATAACAAACAACCAAGGACTTACATTGGTAATGGGAAATAAAAATAAAATCTTACACACAAAGGACAGAAGCCAGTCTGGCACTACCTTTATCACCTGCAGTTTAGGAAACTTTAGTTTGCCAGTTTCCTGCATCCTAAATCCTTTGCAACATTTTAGTCAGTCATCTGCTGTAATGTGCATCCATTTAAATTCACACTTTTTGTGCTAATATAGTTTACCTCTTGTCCTAAAAAATAGCACTCCCAAAGTAGAATTTAAATCAGAGGACAATGGGGAATCAGAATGCTTTAAATCTGGCATATCTTTAAGGAATCAGGGGATCTCAGGCATATCTTAAGCATCCACTGTACTCAAGGCCAGTGATAGAACAATGTGGGAATCCAAACAGTAAAGACATAAACATTTCCAGTCCTCAAAGCACATATAGGATAGTTGAGAAGTCATGGGGTCCTCAGTACCTAGGGTGTCCTAGGTAGAAAAGCACAGGAATGGTTTCTTCTTTTATGACAACATTGCATCCTTACTGCTAAAGATCAAAATGAACAAAGAGTGAGGGAGTTTTGACCAGCTCTGAGAATTAATTCATTTTTTATTCAAAATTTATTCTGAAAGTGCTTTTAAGACCTCTGAGTGTGACCTTTGTCCCCTGGGTATTCAGTACAGAGGACCCTTTCTTGGCAAGCACATTTGTGACAAGCACAAGCAAGGAATCTGATACATTTTTTTCCCTTTGAGTCTTAAAAAACCATCTGCTTCTTTAGGAACTAAGCCTGTGAGTTGCCAAAGCAAAATATAATAAAAGCACAAGAGAACCCAGCTTTGTCCAAAATCTGCTTTTCCATTTTTATAACAATGCCAACCTTGTTTGATCAGCACAGGAGAGCTGCTGCTGAATATATACCTACCTGTCTCTCACCTCTGCTTGGACAGTGTTCTGAGGGAGTCAGCCAAATATCTTAAGTCAATGCCTTGCTCTTATGGACCTGAGTGCCAACAATGGAAAAAAGAATAGTCTGTAAATCATATAATAATAAATGTTAGGATAAAATTAATATTTCTTTTCTCTTGGCAGAATTATGTTTGAATTTCAATCTATGACTCAATAAATGCCCAGCAATGTGAAAATGCATCGAAGAGTTGTTGGTGGGGTTTTTTTTTTCTTCCTTTTTCTCTTTGTCTTTCAGGGAAGCACAGTGGCATCAGCCAGTTAAACAGGATGACAACAGAGGGAATCTGTTTATAATCAGTAAAGCTCAGGAACCTGGAATATAATACAGATCCATTCTGAACTTGAGTGCTGAGAAAATTCAGAAATATACAGAGCATACTTCCAATGGCTGAATTCCATTCATGCTTAACTTTTTAAAGATGTTTCCTTATCTATGAATTTTATATGCACATTTAAACTATGAAAAAAGACTAAATATAAATCTAAAAGGGTTCTCAGTGTCAGTCACTTTTGTCCCTTATTAAGGACCCAGATGTTAGTTTCATCATTTCATAAAAATATGATATTTAATCTTCCACTTTCAGTAGGATTCACATATTTGTATGAAGATGGATTTCAAAGTACTTGAGACTAATGTGACCTATAAATTAATACCTTTTACTAAACTTATACTAATGGAATGGTTATAGAGAGTATTTCATCAATATCCAAACCTAGCCATAAAGTTTCTACTCATCTTATTGGTTTATTATAACATTATTTCCTTCTGTGGATTGGGAGAAGGGGGGCACTCAGCAAGATATTCTAAAGTGTGCCTGGTCTCACTATCTCTACGGCATGGTCTCCAGGGAATGCTGATGCTCATAGACACCATGCTGTGGGTGGCACAGACTTGGAGCAGTTCTCACAACAGGAAGAGACTGAGAAGCAAAACTATTGTGTATTCTTGGAAAAGCACTTATAATAGAAGCCACATACTAGTGGCTGATGATCAGTCCACAAAGCAAAACTGTGCTGCAGAACAGCACAACACCCAAGAACCATGGAAGTTTTATTATTTAAGATTACGTGGGGCACAATCACTTCAACTGGTGAACCAGGTTCTTGCCCAGCTTTGCATGTGACTTCCCAAAACCAGAACAAGACTGGAATTAGACCTAGGGAAAAAATGCCTGTGCTAACCATTTATATCTATTTTTGAATGGAGGACTCAATGTTGAAAGGTGCCTTCATTTATTTACTCTTTCCTGACCTTATTTAATGGAACTTCATAATGACTAATATTCTTTTAATCCCTTACTCTATTTTCTAAAATTATAAATGTTTAATTTTTCCAGTAATGAGAAATAACATCTGAGATGGGCTACTGAAAACACATATCCATATATAGAATATTAAGTCCTTTGGAGAATCACTTCCCCTAGAAGACTTCCTGAACAAAGGCCTGACCAGATAGGAAAGAATAGCAACCATATGTACAGAAATGGAAAGAAATTTTATATGGAGTCATATGTCAATGTCCAATAGCTGATCTACATAGTTAGGAATATGTAAGGCCTTCAGCAGTAGAATGGACACATATATAATCACATTTCCAGATGCAGTAAGACATGCTTCACATGCCTGGCTTCATGAGGTTATTCTTAAGGCCTCCTGCCTTGCGCATGCTACAGCGCAGTCCTGGATCCTTTCTCCCTGCCCTTTCTGCTAACAGGTATGTGGCCTGTCACCTCTGCAGATTTTCATTTCAACATTACATCAGAATACATTATCAAGTCTCTCAATATCTCATCTCATATGTCCTCCTAGCTTCATGTTTATCTCTCTTTAATTCCTGAATAAACATGAGCACTCCTTAGGGTTCCAGCACTTCAGATCTCTCCTTCCTTTATCAGGAAAGCCCCCAGTCATTTTAAGTTTCTATGCTATAAAACCATAGCCCGAGTTGGGAGGAAGCATAAGGATCACTTTGTCCAAGCTTTTACATAAGAATGGTATGTTGCCACAAGTTATTAGATGAAAAGATGGATTAAAATAGTAAAAATAATAGTTTTTAAAGGTTTGTCTCTTGTGTTAAAAATCTCAAACACTAGTATAGTAGGTAGTCTCTAAGATGGCTCCCATGATCTTTGCCTTCTGATGTGGTTTTCCTCCACACTATACTAAGTTGTTCTGTACAACCAATATATAGCTAAACTGAGGTTATGTTACTTCTGAGATTATAAGAAACAGACTGAGATTTCTGTGTCAGATTTTCCCTCTCTTTTCTATCACTCTCTCATCTCTCGGTCTGGGGAATCCAACTGATATGTCGGGAGGACACTCCTAGAAGCCTATGGAGAGGACCACATGATGAGGAATTGAAGTCTCCATCCAACAGACAGCAAGAAATAAAGACCTGCCAGCAAACACCTAATTGAACTCAGAAACTCAGCCTTCAGAGAAGATTGCAATCCTGGTTGACAGCATGATTGACCTCATGAGAGATTTGAACCAGAACCATCCAACTAAAATGCTCCCAAATTCCTGACCCACAGAAATGAGAGATAACAAATATTTGTTGTTTTATACAGCTATTTTTAAAATACTTTCCTCAACGTAATAAAGGCCAAATATGACAAGCCCACAGCTAACATCATCCTTAATGGTTGAAAGGCTGAAAGTTTTTCCTATAAAATCAGGAGCAAGACAAGGCTTCTCAATCACTACTCCCATTCAACATAGCACTAAAAGTTCTGTATAAAATAATCAGGCAAGGAAAGGGAATGAAAAGAATCAGAATTGGGAAGGAACAAACAAAATTGCTTCTCTTTGCAGGTGACCTGATTTTATATAGAAAAAAATCATAAAGACTCCACCAAAAAACTTTGATCTAATCAAATTCAGTAAAGTTGCAGGATACAAAATCAACATACAAGTATCAGTAGAACTGACAATGAATTATCTGAAAAAGAGATAAAGAAAAAATCCCATATGTAAATCAATAAAATGCCAACAGATAAATTTAATGAAGGAGATGAAAGATCCCTACACTGAAAACTATAGTATATTGATGAAAGAAATTTTAAAAAACACAAATAAATGGAAAAATATATCATGTTCATGGATTGAATAAATTAATATTATTAAAATGTCCATACTATCCAAAGCCAGATAGATACAATGCAATACCTACCAAGACTCCAATGGCATTTTTTAAAACAGAAATAGAAAAAACAATCCTAAAATTCATATGGAACCATGAAAGACCCTGAATAGCCAAAGTAATCCTGAGAAAGAAGAACAAAGCAGGAGACATCACACTTTTGATTTCAAAATATATCACAAAATTATATAATATAATTTAATATAATTGTCAGCATAGCACTGACAATAAAACAGATACATAGACCAATGGAACGGAATCAGAAGTCAAGAAGTAAAGCTGATAAACTAATATGTGGCAAGAGAGCCAAAAGTATCTAATGGAGAAAAAAATAATCTCTCTGAAAATATTGCTAGGAAAAAAATATATTGCTAGAAAAATTAGATATTTATGCACAAAAGTATGAAACTAGATTCCTTCTTATACTACTAATAAAAATTTACTCAAAGTGGATTAAAAACTTGAATGTAAGAATGAAACCGCAAAATGCCTAGAAGAAAATATAGAGGAAAACCTTCTTAATAAGGGTCCTGGCAATGATTTTTTGGAAATGACACCTAAAACACAAACAACAAAATAAAAAATAAGTAAGTGGTAATACATCAGATTAAAAAGGTTCTGTATAGCAAAAGATCAACAAAATGAAAATGCAACCCATGGAATGGGAGAATATTTGCAAACCACACAACAGGGTGATTTATATCTAAAATATGTAAGGAACTCCTACAATTATAGTAAAATCATCATCATCATCATCATCATCATCATTATCATTTAAAAAGTGAGCAAAGTACCTGAATAAATATTTTTCCAAAAAAGACATTCAAATGGCTAACAGGTATGTGAAAAGGTATTTAGTATCACTAATTATTAGGGAACTGCAAATCAAAACCACGGTGAGACACTTCACACCTGTTAAAATGGGTATCATTAAAAAGACAAGGGAAATTGGAGGGGGAGGTGAACCATGAGAGACTATGGACTCTGAATAACAACCTGAGGGTTTTGAAGGGGCGGGGGGTGGGAGGGTGGGGGAACCAGGTGGTGGGTATTGGGGAGGGCACAGATTGCATGGAGCACTGGGTGTGGTGAAAAAACAATGAATACTGTTACGCTGAAAATAAATAAAAAATTTAATTTAAAAAAAAAAAGACAAGGGATAACAAATGTGTCAAGGATGTGGAGAAAGGGGAACCCTGGCACACTGTTGGTGGGAATATAAATTGGTGCTGTCACTATGGAAAATACTATGGGAATTTCTCAAAAAAATTAAAAGTAGAACTGCCATATGACCCAACAATTTCATTTATTTGCATATATCCACTGGAAACAAAATCACTATCTCAAAGAAGTATCTCTATCTCCATATTCATTGCAGCATTATTTACAACAGCCAAGACATGGAAACAACCTTACTGTCCATCAACAGATGAATGGATAAAAAAGATGTGGTATATATGTTCAATGGAATATTACTCAACCATCCAAAATATGATATCTTACCATTTGCAACAATGTGGATAGAATCAGAGTGTATTATGCTAAGCAAAATGAATCAATCAGAGAAAGACAATTATCCATATGACATCAGTCATATGTGGAAATTAAGAAACAAAAGAGAGGATAATAGGGGAAGGGAGGGAAAAATAAAATAAGACAAAATCAGAGAGAGAGACAAACCATGGAGAATCTTAACCATACAAAACAAACTGAAGCTTATTGGAGGGGATGTGGGCAGGGTCATGGGGTAGTGGGGTGATGGGCATTAAGGAGGTATGTGAACATTGGGTATTATATGCAACAGATGAATAGCTGAACTCTACCTCTGAAACTAGTGATACATTCACTATATGTTAATTAATTCAATTTAAATATAATAAAATTTTTATTTATTTGTCAGAGAGAGAGAGAGAGAGAGCACTGTCAGATGGAGGCAGAGGGAGAAGCAGGCTCCCTGCCGGGCAAGGAGCCCGATGTGGGACTTGATCCCAGGACGCTGGGATCATGACCTGAGCCGAAGGCAGCCGCTTAACTAACTGAGCCACCCAGGCGTCCCTAATAAAATTTTTAAAAAGAAAGAAAAAAGAAGGTATGGTATATAAATACAAAGGAATATTATTCAGCCATAAAAACGAAGGAACTCTGCCATTTGTGACAATGTGGATGGACCCTGCGGGCACCATGCTAAGTGAAATAAATCAGAGAACAACAAATACTGTATGATCTCACTTATATGTGGAATCTAAAAAACCCAAACTCACAGAAACAGAACAGATTTGTGGGCTTCCAGAGACAGGGAGTAGAGAGAATTGGATGAAGGTGGTCAAAAGTTACAAACTCCCAGTTATAAGGTAAACACATTCTGGGGATGTAATGTACAGCTAATGGATATAATTAGTAATACTTAGTAAATCTTAGAAGTTCTAATCACCAGAAAAAAATGTGTAATTATGTGAGTCGATAGATGTTAACTAAACTCATTGTGTTAGCTGATATATACATATATCAGATCATTATGTTCTACACCTTAAATTTATACAATGTTTTATGTCAATTTATCTTAATAAAACTGAAAAACAATAAAATAAAATGGAGGAAAAGTAAAAATAAAACAGCAATGATTTGTTATACAACAATAGAGTACTAATAAAATTAATGTCAGTCTTTCTAATTATTCCAGGCAATTTATCACCATATCATATCATCACTTAATGTTACCATTAATAAATTCTCTCATCTCTTATCTGTCCAAACAGATCATTTTGATCTTCTGAGCAGGCACAATTGCTTAACCACAAATTGGATATACCACACAACATGAATGCTGATAAATACTTGTGCATTTGTTGTTTTGCAAAATCACATATAATAAACCATGGTGTAAATTCAGAATGCTTAATAAACCAGTATGATATGGCCATATATAGTGGATATCTCATGGTGTCTCCTCACTTCCTTCCCTTTCCTCATACTAAAGCTGTTCTTTTCTCATCTCTGTCATTTCTCCTAGTAGGCCCTAATCAGCTTAACCAGCCCCTTGCTACAATGGGACATGAACTTGATTCACTTACTGAAGTTCGATTTAGGCTAGTGAGAGAGAGGACTTGTTTGGGAGCTTTTATGAAAATCTTTTCCCTTTTTCTGGACCTGGAAAGCAAGACATTGAGGCTGGAGGCTGCTGAAAACCATGTGAAGTGGAAGACAGAACAAAGAGCAACAAAAATGACAGCTTTTGAGGTGTTATATTAAACCTCATTCAGAGTCAAGACTCTGCCCATATTAGTTCCTATGCCTGTGAAATTTCTCTTTTCTCTGTCTCTCTCTCTCTCTCTCCTCTCTCTCCCTCTTTCCCTTCTTCCCCCCACCTTGTCTTTCTCCAAAATCTGTTTTTGATCAAGATTTTCCATAACTTGATATTGAGATAAACCTAATTGATACAACACCTGAAATGTAATGATATATATACTGCTGTTTTACATGAAATACACTATTCTACATCTTTCTAAACATTTTTAACCTAGAGCAATTTTATGGATTCAACATGACATTGTCCTTTTACTAACTGATGACTAAGAAATATAACAGTATTAAAGCATGTTTTTTCTGTGTTTTATTCATCACACCAGTGTCTTTACCCAAGTGGAAAATACTAATACATCCAAATGTCTAATACCTTAGAATCAATTCTTGGAGTTCATGGAAGTTTCAGTATTTGCTATTGTTTTGTGGCTTCATCCCTCCAGAAGTGTAAGACAAAAGGAAGCAACGTGGGTCCAGGCTAGTGTAGGAGAAAGGAAGGTTGAAATAGAGAGTCTGAGGAAAGAAACACCTGAAAAGACATCCTGAGCTGCTGAAGCATGGCCACAAGTGCTTTTCAAAGGGACTATAGACCTAAGCTATGCATGGAGTGATCCAGCAGTCTTTACAATTCTCCATGGATATAACTTTCAGTACAGATAAGATTGTGCATAGATTTGAAGCTTGAGGGAATGGAGCCTGCGGCAGAAGGTAAAAGTCATCTGAACTTTGAGTTCTGTCCCATGTTATACTTATATTTATATTTACATGTATTTGTACCAGGAATTTAAATCTTCTTGTTTTATTTCTTAATCAGCAGAATGTTAGTGAAGAGAGATTGAATATCAGATTGCTTAATTAGACATTTAAGAACAAAAATAATCAAACCATTATGTTCTTCAGAAAATTACCATCTTTACTGTCCATCTGTTGAGGGCATCTTGGTTGCTTTCAAGTTTGGGCAATTATGAATAATGCTGCTATAAACCTGTTTTTATCATATTTGGGTAAATACCAAGGAACATATAGTGTTATGGACTGAATTGTGCTCCTGAAATTCATATCTTGAAACTCCCAATAAACACCCAATATAACTGTATTTAGCTGTATGGCCTTTAGGGAGGTAAATTAGGTTTAATGAGATCATGAGGGTGAAGCCCTAATCCAATAATAGTCCTAGTGTCCTTATAAGAAGAGGAAGAGACTACCAGAGCTCTCCCTCAGTCTACAAGTAGCGCACAGAAATGAAGACCATAGGAGGACAGAGCAAGAAGTCTGTAAGCCAACGAGAGAAATCTCACAAGAAAACCTGCTGGCACCTTAATCACAGACTTGCAGTCTCCAGAACTGAGAAAATAAATTTCCATTGTTTAAGCCACTTAGGCTGTGCTATTTTGTTATGACAGCCTGAAAGTAATACATATGGAGCTATAATTTACTTACTTTACTGTACAATTTTGCATTCCTACCAGCAGTGATTGAAAGTTTCTACAGTTCTACATCTTCACCAGCATTTGGTATTGTCAATGTTTTGGATATTTGTCATTTTAATACATATAGAGTGGTATCATTGTTTTAATTTGCAACTCCCTAATGACATATGATGTTAAACATCTTTTCACTTATTTGCCATCTGTTTATCTTCTTTGGTGAGGTGTCTCTTCCAATCCCTTGCTCATTTAAAAAATCTAGTTGTTTGGTTTTTTGTTGTTGAGTTTTAAGAATTCTTTGTAAGAAAAAAATCTTTCATCAGATGTCTTTTGCAACAATTTCTCTGAATCTGTGGCATAAGGGCGTACTTTTACAGTTTTTTATTCCTTCCATATAGCTTTTGTAATTGAAATATAATTCACATAGCATAAAAGTCACTCTTATAAAGTACACAATTTTAATGGTTTTTAGAATACTCACAAAGTTATCACTACTAATTCCAGAATATTCTCTTCACTCCAAAACAAACTTCATATGCATTAGCAGTCACTCCTCATTTCCCTCTCCCCTAATCCTCTAACAGTTACTCACCTACTTTCTAATTTTATGGGTTTGTTTTCTGGACAGTTCTCATAGGTGGAATCACACAGTATATGACCTTCTGTGACTAAACTCTTTCACCTAGTATATGTAATCATGGTACATCCATGCTGTAGCATGTATTAGTAATTTATCCCTTTCATATGGCTGAATAATATTTTATTGTATGAATATATCACATTTTATTTATCTAGTTGATGGACATTTAGGTTGTTTCAACTTTTTAGATATTGTGAATAATGTTGCCATGATCATTCATATACAAGTGTTTGTGTGGGCCTATGTTTTCAAATCTCATGTATCTATCTACCTAAGCAAGAATGGAATTGCTATTATTGCTCACCATTTTTATTATGACCATCCCAGTGGGTGGGAAGTAATATCTCATTATGGTTTTGATTTGTATTCCTTAATGGCTAATATTTTGAACATCATTATCTTTTCATGTGCTTATTGGTCATTTTTATATCATTCTTAAAGAACTGTGTATCCATATACTTTTACTGATTTAACTGGTTTATCTTGTGAACACTGACTTTTAGAAAGTCTTTATATATTTTAGATACATGACTCTTATCACATATATAACTTGTAAATATTTTGTCCCATTTTGTGTGTTGTCTGTTCACTTTCTTGATGGTGTCCTCTGCAAGCAAAAATTTTTAACTTGATGAAGTTTATCTACTTTTTTGGTCACTTCAATTTTTTTAAGTGAAATTAATCTTTTTTTCTTAATTTTCCTATTCCTCAGATCTTTTTCTTCTTTCTTATACATCATGGGTGTCATGAGTGGCTTAATGTTTCTGCCCGTCTTACTCACCAAGTCCATGTACCATTGGAACTGCAGTTTTTAATCAAACAATTAACTTCATCTTCAGTGATAATAAATAGTTTAAGACATTTCTTTGACAGTAGTCAAAATTCCCACGTTGTGGAGTAGCTCAAGTCCCTACAGCATGGAAGCTACATCTGTGAGAAACTATGTCCTCCTGTCAGTGGCATTTTCAGGAGAAGGGGTATGTTTCCTGTCTAGTGAAGTTCTCGTCAAGTTTCAGTCCAAACAAAGCTGCAAGAGTTTGCAGATTGGGAGGATGGAGGGCAGGGAACTTTTGGTGAATGTTGCTCCATAAATTTGTTTTTACTAGTACTAGGCTTGCCAATCAAAGGAATAAGTAAGCCCATGCTTAACCCAGTATAGACTAAACAGCCAGGGGACTGAGAATGGGAATTTGCTTACAGAGGGATTTCCTGCATGGTTTGGAGGTCAGGGGCAGTAAAAAAAAGTTAGTTGAGGAGCTTAATCTATAACTCAAAATATGTTCATGAATGTAAAGCCCACCTTTGCATCTAAAGATTGCAAGCCAGATGACAAGAGAGGGGAGCTTTCACTCAACTCCACTTGTAAAAGGCAGATCCCCAACTAATTACCACTCTGTATGGAATACCTTGTTCCAGTCTTCCTGCAAATCAATGAAACCAGGTCATACTTCTCAAAATTGAACTGTTTTGCAGCAGAAATATTTAACTAGAATTGTATTCTTATGACTACTTTGTCAAGGAATATTATCAGTGGTCCAAAATTTATTTCTCATAGTGCTAAAATAAACTGCTACAGAAAATAGTCCAAAATTACCAAAGGTATTCTATATTTAAAGCATATAAAATATTGGGACTGAAAATTGGAGTTCTAGCTTTGAAAGATGTTCGATAAATAGAAAGTTCCAGTTAATAGTGGTAACTCCCAATGTTTAAATAACCCTAGGAATTTTCAAGTGTTATGAGAAAAATATGTTATTTTAAGGTTAACAGAAGCTTCCACAAGGAAAAATAAAAATTTAGGTTATGCAGCAATAATAATGACTATCAAAAGAAAGTAGAGTAAAACATGCCATATGGTAGAGGGATAGGCTGCCATAGCAATTCTTAGACTTCAGTCTTTCCCACCATCCTAGATTCTCACCTTCTCCCCTAGGTTCAAAAACTTTCCACTTGAGTCATATTGCATGTCTTTACAACATTTTTGTCGGAAAGCCTCTCCCAGCCCTTCCAAGCTGAGGTAGTTATTTCCCTCTCTAATCTAGGAGCATCCTGGGCATATTCATAATGGAGGTTTGCCACACTATATAGCGACTGTTGGACATCTTGTCTGCCTCCCCTCAGGAGGCTGAGCTCCTAAAAGGCAAGGTCAGTGATTTGTTCATCTTGGTATTTTAATGACCTAGCAAGGAACCTAGTTTAAATACATAAATATAGCTTCACTATTAATATTATAATTACATTTTCCTTAATTAATACAGAAAATTCAATGCTGCCTCATATATGACTGAAATATATTAAGCAATTTACTTTATCATAGTTTATCATAGTGTACTGTTGAACTAATTAGAGAGAAATAGTGAATTAAAGTGAATATATCACAGAATGTAATGTGAAATATTAAAAAAAATTCTTTTTTACTATAAACATCTTAATAAATTTGGGCATATAGCACCAGTTACTATGTACAGGCTCTGCACAGTCCATCCTCATTTGTAATTAATTCTATTTGTATAGAAAATCTTGGGGGGAAAAATACATTTTTTTCACCAAAGTTCTTTATGTTACCAATCTGCTAAGCAAAGAATTTTCTGTAATTCAGAGGCAAATTTCAATCTGGTTTTGATAAAATTATCACAAATTAAGGTGGACTAAATTAAGTACTTAGCATTACTTAACAAATATTAGAAAGAGGTGGTTTGTAAGAAATCATTCATGACGGGAAATAATTTGATTGATGTAGATAATTCCCTAGTATACCTTTGTGTATTGATTTATTTCATTGACTTATGTTTGATTTGCTTTACTTTGAAAAAAGACAAACATATTTATGTAACTATCTTTTATCTTTTTATTTTTTTTTTTTTTTTAAATTTTTTATTTATTTTCAGCGTAACAGTATTCATTGTTTTTTCACCACACCCAGTGCTCCATGCAATCTGTGCCCTCCCTAATACCCACCACCTGGTTCCCCCACCCTCCCACCCCGCCCCTTCAAAACCCTCAGGTTGTTTTTCAGAGTCCATAGTCTCTCATGGTTCACCTCCCCTTCCAATTTCCCTCAACTCCCTTCTCCTCTCCATCTACCCTTGTCCTCTATATTATTTGATATGCTCCACCAATAAGTGAAACCATATGATACTTGACTTTCTCTGTTTGACTTATTTCACTCAGCATAATCTCTTCCAGTCCTGTCCATGTTGCTACAAAAGTTGGGTATTCGTCCTTTCTGATGGAGGCATAATACTCCATAGTGTATATGGACCACATCTTCCTTATCCATTCATCCGTTGAAGGGCATCTTGGTTCTTTCCACAGTTTGGCGACCGTGGCCATTGCTGCTATAAACATTGGGGTACAGATGGCCCTTCTTTTCACTACATCTGTATCTTTGGGGTAAATACCCAGCAGTGCAATTGCAGGGTCATAGGGAAGCTCTATTTTTAATTTCCTGAGGAATCTCCACACTGTTCTCCAAAGTGGCTGCACCAGTTTGCATTCCCACCAACAGTGTAAGAGGGTTCCCCTTTCTCCACATCCTCTCCAACACACGTTGTTTCCTGTCTTGCTAATTTTGGCCATTCTAACTGGTGTAAGGTGGTATCTCAATGTAGCCTTCTTTGGGAAAAACACTATTTTAACTGAGTCAGCTGTCTGAATTCAAAAAGTCAAATTCCAACAGATTCAGTTTAGTTTAATTTGCTCTCAACACTTTTCCGTCACTACTTTAAAACTAGGGACATCTGAAGTAGTGCAACCTACACAAAAGTGAAGTCCAATAAAGAAAAGTTAATTTAAAAAAAAGTTAATTCCCAAGTCCTAACATAAATCACAATCACATCTTATTATTTTAATGTCTGTCATTCAATTTATAATGTAATGGAACACAAACTTATGGATTCAAGGCCAGGTCATTGTTAATGATGTACTCTTATGCAACTGATTCTCTGTGAGCTTTAACTAATCTGTAAAATGTAAAACCATCATCATCATAATCATCATTCTGCTTATCTTGCATGGAACAGATGGAAGTATTTGTTTACTGCCTAATATTCAATGATATGCTAAGTGTTTTATGATCTGTGTTTCCCAGATCAGCCTGACCGTAAAAATGCCTGGAGCACTTATTTTTTTAAAAAACTACTCATAGCCCTCCAGACAGACTCAATGAATTAGACTTTCCAGGGAAGAGCCCTTATAATCTGTTTAATAAACAAGTAGCCTGATTGATTCTTATGGTGGTAGTTTGGGAAACTATGTTTTGGAAACTATGTTAAAAGATCCCAAAGTAGCTTCTATATATATAAATATAATTTTAACCATATAATATATTTTATATGTTTATATTAATATGCTATATTATATATATCATGCTATCAAGGAGTGAATAATGACAAAAAAGGCACATAAAAATGTATAGAATCTCACAGATCGGACTCTAAGTCTGTATTAGGAAAAGGTCAATGTCATTCCAATTTGTTGTTATAAATCACATTGTTTTAATTTCCCCCACTTTCATATTTACTTAACTACATCAATAAAACCAGCAGATCGAATCCCAGGGCAATAGCCAAAGAATCTGGGTAAAAAATCCCTACATCAGGAAGATACTGTTATTTCTACCTCAGAAATTCTTATGGGCATAGGGCAGTGATGGCACAAGGCAGAAGAAAGACTCTGGAAATACTTCCTGTTAAGTGCCATGTGTCACCACAAAACAATTGAACCTCAAATCCCAAGTAACAGTAGGTGAATGCCCATTCAGTCAAGTTGCCAAAGTCAACATGGCCCAGGCAACTCTAAATTACTTGTAATCTCTTTTTTTTATTATTATGTTCAGTTAGCCACCATATAGTACATCTTTAGTTTTTGATGTAGTGTTCAATGATTCATTAGTTGCGTATAATATCTAGTGCTCATCACAACACGTGCCCTCTTTGGTACCCATCATCCTATCACTCCCACAAACCCCTCCTCTCTGAAACTCTCAGTCTGTTTCCTGGGGTCCATAGTCTCTCATAGTTCATCTCCTTCTCTGATTTCTCCCCCTTCAGATTTCCCTCCCTTCCCCCATGGTCCTCTGTGCTATTGCTTATGTTCCACATATGAGTGAAGCCATATGATAATTGTCTTTCTCTGCTTGACTTACTTCACTTAGCATAATCTCCAGTGCAAATGGTGGGTATTCATCCTTTCTGATGGCTGAATAATATTCCATTGTATATATGTACTACATCTTCTTTATCAATGGCTAACAGATACATGAAAAAATGCTCAATATCACTAGCCATCAAGGAAATACAAGTCAAAACCACAATGAGATACCACCTTTCACCAATTAGAATGGCAAAAATTAACAAAACAGGAAATAACAAAGGTTAGTGAGGCTGTGGAAAAAGGGGAACCCTCTTACACTCTTGGGAGGAACACAACCTAGTACAGCCACTCAGGAAAACAGTATGGAGTTTCCTCAAAAAGCTAAAAATAGAGGAATAGCACTACTGGGTGTTTACTCCAAAGATACAGAGGTAGTGAAAAGAAGGGGTATATTCACCTCAATGTTCACAACAGCAATGTCCACAATCGCCAAACTGTGGAAGGAGCTGAGATGCCCTTCAAAAAATGAATGGATTACTTGTAATCTATTGTCATCTTCAGCATCCTGTTTCACACTCCAGGCACTTCTCTTGGCCAGAGATGCTGTTTCTTGCCTTTATTTCACAGAACCACCATTACCTTTAAATGCAATTCACATGTCACCTCCCCCACTAAATTTTCCTGAACCTTTTTTCTTTAGTTTTTATTCAAATTCCAGTTAGTTAACATACAGTCTAATATTAGTTTCAGGTGTACAATATAGTGAGTCAACACTTCCATACAACACTTGTGCAAGTGCACTCCTTAATCCCCAGCAACCATTTAACCCACATCCCCCTCACCTCCCCTTTAGTAACTATCAGTTTGTTCTCTATAGTTAAAAGTCTGTGTCTTGGTTTGCCTCTCTCTTTTTTTTTTTCTTTTCCTCATTTGTTTTGTTTCTTAAATTCCTCATATGAGTGAAATCATATGGTATTTTTCTTTCTCTGACTTTTTTCACTTAACATTATGTTCTTTACTTCTATCCATGTCATTGCAAATGGTAAGATTTCATTCTTTTTGTGGCTGAATAATATTCCATTGTATATGTATATGCCACATCTTCTTTATCCATTCATCAGTCAATACATGGGCTGTTTTTATAGTTTGGCTATTGTGGATAATGTTGCTGTAAACTTCAGGGTGCATGTGTCCCTTTGAATTAGTATTTTTGTATTCTCTGGGTAAATACCTAGTAATGCAATTGCTGGACTGCAGGTTAGTTCTATTTTTAACTTCTTGATGAAACTCCGTGCTCTTTTTCAGAGTGGCTGCACAAGTTTGCATTCCCACCAACAGTCCAAAAGATTCCCCTTTCTCCACATCCTTGCCAACACCTGTTGTTTCTTGTGTTGTTGATCCTAAGACAAGGGAAACAGAAGCAAAAATAAACTACTGGAACTTCATCAAAATAAAAAGCTTCTGAACAGTGAAGGAAATAATCAACAATATTAAAAGGCAACCCATGGAATGGAAGAAGATACTTGCAAATGACATATCTGATAAAGGGTTAGTATCCAAAATATATAAAGAACTTACAAAACCCAACTTCCAAAAAATGAATAATCCAATTGAAAAATGGGCAGAAGATATGAATATACTTTTCACAAAGAATACATACAGATGGCCAACAAACACATGAAGTTTTCCTGAACATTTTACCACCCACTATAGTTGCTTTTCCTCCCCTGCCTTGTTCCAAAAGCATCCTGTGCAGGCTCCACCACAGCCTGTGTTGTGTTATGATGCATATTTCTCTAGTCCCACTGCACTTTAAGTCAGGAACAGTTTTTCCACTTTGTTTCTTCCCAGAGCCTATCAGAGAGCTCCTGGCACAAATAAGCAGCCGATATGTGAAGGCAAGGAAGGAAAAAGGGACAGAACAAAGGGAAGGGAAGAAAAGCAAATGTTGAACGAGTTAATATGAACAAGCAATATTATTAAAACCTTGACAGTCCAGGAAAAATTCAAAAAACTTCCTCATGAATATGATAAAATGGGATATGTCTCCACATAAAAAACTAGCCCTACCCCACCAAACCCAAACAACCCATTTTTGGTCAACTCACATTGCCAGAATAAAAATACTTCCCCCTTCGTAAAATGTCCATAATGACCCTGGGCTCCTCTTGGTTTCTCTTGCATGTGTGTCTCTTCTCTTTTCTGTAATTATTTTACCTTCAGAATGAGTACTGTCTGCCACTTTTCCCATATGAGGAGGTATAGCTAGAAACATAAGTTGAAGTTGTACAATTCTTCCATGTCTTAAAAAGCATCAAATATCTAGATCATATATTTTAACAACCAATTTATGAAGGTATATACAAAGAGCTGGTAGCGGATTAGGTATAGATGAGACTCACAACCTAATTAAATGTTTGAAAAGCAAAAACAAATGGGTCATTCATTGGTCAGCGTGGTTCAGGTCAGCCTATGCTAGGATACAAGGCAGAATCTCTCAAACCTGTCTGTCTTCATTATCACACTATGAAAAGTAAAGCAAAACCAACATCTTGAGTATGAAAGATTGTTCATTAAATCAGCTAAAAAATTCATACTTTAGTTTTGTTTTGCTTTGTATCATCCAACTGCAAGGGATTTTTGAAATGAAACTACAGGGGTGCCTGGGTGGCTGTCAGTTAACTGGCTGCCTTCAGCTCAGGTCATAATCCTGGGGTCCTGGTATCGAGCCCCACATCCAGCTCCCTGCTCAAGCAAGGAGCCTGCTTCTCCCTCTCCCTCTGCCTGCTACTCCCTCTGCTTGTGCTCTCTCTCTCTCTGTGTCAAATAACTAAATAAAATCTTAAAAAAAATTAAGCTACAGTAGTCAAGTAGTCAAGTTTGATGTTTAAAAAATAAAAATACTATTTTCAGATTTATAAACTGCTCAAACAACTGAGCTCAGATTTCTAAATATAGTCAACAGAAGCTCAGAGTTTAGAGCTCTTGAGTTGCTTCTGCATATGTCTAGTAATTTCTGAGTGATGACCCTGGCTCCCCTTGGTATCTCTTTCATGTGTGCCTCTCATTTATTCTATAACAATTTGTTTTACCTTCACATTTCTTCTCCAGAATCTTCCCATGAAAATTGGACTTGCTTTTCTGTCTATCTAGTAAATTTCCTAGATACTATATGAATCTTAATTTGATACAAATATTGAGCCAGTTACCTACTTTGTTTTATCTTTATATTTTTTTCTGCACTGCACACATCTTTCTGTGGATTTTATTTATATTTACAATACTATTTAATGAAAATCTTTTTCTCTTGCAATTTTCTTTAATGGTGTAAATTTCTTTAAATTTAGAATAAGTACAGCTTTAGGGGACAGTGCAATTCCTCAAACATCCAGATGTGTGCACACAGAACCAACTTACAAGCTACATATAGATTTCCTCAGTTGGATCTAGACAAAGAAGAAGGAGAAGAAGGAGAAGAAGAAGGAGAAGGAGAAGGAGAAGAAGGAGGAGGAGGAGGAGGAGGAGGAGGAGGAGGAGGAGGAGGAAGAGGAAGAGGAGGAGGAGGAGGAGGAGAAGGAGAAAGAAAGAGAAAAAAAAAGAAAATCCTAGTACAACAAATTATTTTCTTTTTTTTTTCTTTTTTTTTTTTTTTTTTAAAGATTTTATTTATTTATTTGACAGACAGAGATCACAAGTAGGCAGAGAGGCAGGCAGAGAGAGAGGACGAAGCAGGCTCCCTGTTGAGCAGAGAGCCCGACGCGGGACTCGATCCCAGGACCCTGGGATCATGACCTGAGCCGAAAGCAGAGGCCCCAACCCACCGAGCCACCCAGGTTCCCAACAAATTATTTTCTTTTGAAATCTTGCTTAGCAGTGGTCATATTCAAATGTCTACTGGTATAAAGATTTCCTCTGGGTGAAAATCATCCTGGGATTTTGCAACAGATGAAAGATTTTGTAAATATAGTAACATGCATAACAGAAAGCGGCTATAAAACCTGAGAATTAGGCAAGAAGAGCCACTGGAACATTCATCATATGTATAATATCCCTGTAAAATCCTTCAAATGAAACCATATACCTAAAGATCTTAAGGCAATTAATAAATGGGTATTATTTCTGCTTTATGTGGTGATAAGGAAGAAAACTTAGACCTTTTGATAAGTGTCTTATTCAGACACTCAGAACCCAAATGTCTTTCAATAATATAGTCTTCTAAGGGATGTGTAACTATAAAATGAATTCTATGTAAATCACAATTAAAACATCATTTTGGAGACAAATAAGTGAACGTTAAGCTAATTCATTTTAAGTTAATGAGAAGTATGGAGAACAGTCTTCCTGAAATTCCATGAGAACCAAAGGCCCTCAGATACATCCAGTGCCACTGCTTCTTATACTGAGATATATCAGAACAAGTGCATCATAATTGTTGTTACTTTGCTTAAGGCCTCACTTGCAGTCTTCCTTGTGAAGAAAGAAAGAAGGAAGGAAAGAAGAGAGAAAGAAAGAAAGAAAGAAAGAAAGAAAGAAAGAAAGAAAGAAAGAGGAAGGAAGGAAGGAAGGAAGGAAAGAAGGAAGGAAGGAAGGAAGGAAGGAAGGAAGGAAGGAAGGATTTATTAGGAAGCCAATTTGAATTTAAAATTTCCTGAATTTAGATCATCTCCTCAGGCTGTTAAAATCCAATTCTGTTTTGAAGGAATCTGAACATTTAGAAAAATAGTTTTCAGGGCTACTTCTCCAAGTATTGGCAAATCTCATTTTATTGTATTTCACTTTATTGTATGTTGCAGATATTGCATATTTTTACAAATTTTGAAAGTTTGTGGCAACCCTGGGTTCAGCAAATCTGTCTGTAAGATTTTTCCAACAACACTTGCTCCCTTTGTGTCTCTGTGTCACATTTTGGTAATTTTCACAATATTTCAAAAATTTTCATTATTGTTATATTTGTAATGGTAATCTCTGCTGGTGATCTTGGTTGTTACTATTGTAATTATTTGGGGACACCATGAATGATAATTATATGACAACAAGCTTAATAGATAAATGTTGTATATACTCCACAGAATAGTAGTTGCCTTCTCTCCTTCTCCTTATTCCTCCTTATTACCTGAGACACAACAATATTCAAATCAGGCCAATACAATGGCTTCTAAGTGTTCAAGTGAAAAGAAGCATCCCATGGCTTTCACTTTAAATCAAAACTAGAAATTATTAAGGTTAGTGAGGAAGACACATGTCAAAAGCTGAAATCAACTGAAATTGGGTCCTCTGCCATAAAATGTTCTTGAAGGAAACTAAAAGTGATATTCCAGTAGCCACATGAATGATAAGAATGTGAAATAGCCTTATTGCTAATGTAGAGAAAGTTTTAGTGGCTTTAATACAAGATCAAACCAGTCATATTGCCTTAAGCCAAAGCTTACTTGAGAGCAAAGCTTTAACCCTCTTCAATTCTATGAAGGCTGAGAGAGGTGATGAAGCTACAGATCTAATGGATCTGGGCAAAAGATGGAACTTAGCACAGTTTGTTCATGAGATTTGTTCATGATATAAGGCAAGAAGCCATCTCCATAACATCAAAGTGCAAGGTGACACAGAAAGTGATGACACAAGCTTCAGCAAACTATCCGGAAGATCTGGGTAAGATAATTCATGAAAGTGACTATGCTGAACAGACTTTCACTGTAGATCAAACAGCCTTCTTTTAGATAAAGATGCCATCTAAGACTTTCATAGTTAGAGAGGAGAAGTCAATGACTGGCTTCAAAGCTTCAGAAGGATGACTCTCTCCTTAGGGAATAAAGCAGCTGGTGACTTGAAGTTGAAACCAATGCTCATTTGCAGTCCTAAAATCCTAGATCCCTTAAGGATTATGGTAAATCTACTAAGCCTGTGTTCTCTAAAAGGAACAGCAAAGACTGGATGACAGGATGTCTGTTTATAACATGGTTTACTGAATATTTTAAGCTTACTGTTGAGAGTAGTAGTACTCAGGAAAAAAAAAAAAAAAAAAGACTTCTTTCAAAATCTTATTGCTCATTGACAAAGCACCTGGTCACCCAAGAGCTGATGGAGATGTACAATGAGATTAACATTGTTTTCATGGCTGCTAATACAACATCCATGCTGCAGCCAATGGACCAAGGAGTCCTTTCAATTTTCAAGCCCTATTATTTAAGAAATATATTCTAACTGGTGTAAGGTGGTATCTCAATGTGGTTTTGAATTTTCCTGATGGTGTTGCATCTTACACCACTTAGAATGGCAAAAATTAACAATTCAGGAAACAAAAAATGTTGGAGAGGATGTGGAGAAAGGGGAACCTTCTTGCACTATTGGGAATGCAAGTTGGTACGGCCACTTTGGAAAACAGTATGGAGGTTCCTCAAAAAGTTAAAAATAGAGCTACCCTACAACCCAGCAATTGCAATACTGGGTATTGACCCCAAAGATACAGATGCAGTGAAAAGAAGGGATACAAGCACCCCAAAGTTCATAGCAGTAATGTCCACAATAGCCAAACTGTTGAGGGATCTATATGCCCTTCAACAGATGGATGGATAAAGAAGATGTGGTTCATATATACATTGGAATATTACTCAGCTATCAGGAAGGATGAATTTCCACCACTGGAGGGGATTATGCTAAGTTAAATAAGTCAAGCAGAGAAAATCAATTACCATATAGTTTCACTTATATGTGGAACATAAGAAATAGCATGGAGGACATTAGGAGAAGGAGGGGGAAAATGAAGGGGGGAAATCAGAGAGAGAGAATAATCATGAGAGATTATGGACTTGAGGAAACAAACTGAGGATTTCAGACGGGAGAGGGGTAGGGGGATGGGTTAGCCCAGTGATGGGTATTAAGGAAGGCATGTATTCCAATGAGCATTGTGTGTTATACACAAATAATGAATCATGGAATACTACATCAAAAATTAATGAAGTACTGTATGGTGACTAACATAACATAATAATACATTCATAAAAAATAACATTCTGTGAGGCTGTAGCTGCCAAAGATAGTGATTTGCTCTAATGGATTGGGCAAAGTAAGCTGAAAACCTTCTGGGAAGTATTCACCATCAGATGCCATTAAGAACATTCATGACTCATGTGAAGAGGTCAAAATGTCAACATTAGCAAGAGTTGGGAACAAGTTGTTTCCAACACTTATGGATGACTCTGAGAGGTTCAAGATTTTTGTGGGGAAAGTAACAACAGATGTGGTGAAAATAACAAGAGAACTAGAATTAAAAGTGAAGTATGGGGGCACCTGGGTGGCTCAGTTGGTTAAGCAACTGCCTTCAGCTCAGGTCATGATCCTGGAGTCCCAGGATCAAGTCCCACATCAGGCCCTCTGCTCATCAGGGAGCCAGCTTCTCCCTCTGCCCCTCGCCCCTTTCATGCTCTCTCTCTCTCAAATAAATAAAACCTTTAAAAAAAAGTGAAGTATGAAGATGTGATGGAATTGCTGTACTCTCATGATAAAAAAATGGATGAGGAATTGCTGTTTATGGATGAGCAAAGATGGTCTTTTGAGATGACACCTATTCCTGGTGAAGATGCTATGAAGATGGATGAAATGACAGCAAAGGATTTGGAATACTACATAAACTTTGTTGATAAAGCAGTGGCAGGATTTGAGAGGACTGACTGTAATTTTGGAATAAGTTCTACTGTGGGTAAATGCTGTCAAAAGACACCTCATGCTACAGAGAAATCATTCATGAAATGAGTCATCTGATGTGGCAAACTTCACTATTATCTTCTTTTAAGAAATTGCCACTGCCACCCCAACCTTCAGCAACCACCTCCCTGATCATTCAGCAGTCATCAACATGGAGACAAGGCCCTCCACCAGCAAAAAAGTTATGACTCACTGAAAGCTCAGATGATAATTAGCATTTTTTAATGATAAAGTATTTTTTCCTAAGGTATGTACTTTTTTTAAAAAAATGCTATTTTACAATAGACTCTAGTACAGTGTAAACATACTTTTACATGCACTGGGAAACCAAAAAATAAATTATTTGACTTGCTTTATTGGGGTACTCACTCTTTATTACAATGGTTTAGAACCAAACCAGCAATATGGTTGAGGAATGCCTGTAATTGTGGTGAATGCATCAAATTAAAACACAGACATAAATCCCCCATGATTAAATATATTGGAATGATACCATTTACAACATTTTTCATTAAATAACCATATAAAGGAAACAGCCCCTATTCAAATGACAATTAAATGTTCAAATTCTATTCCAACTCTCCATTTATCTTCCAATATGTGTCCATTCAGAAAAATCAGTTCAAAAAATAATATGAACAGGACACCAGCGTGGAACAGTCAGTTGGGCATCTGTTTTTGGCTCGGGTGGTGATCCCAGTGTCCTCAGATGGGCCCAAGGTCAAGTTCCCTGCTTGGCAAGGAGTCTGCTTCTCCCTCTCCCTCTGCTCCTCCCCCTGCTTGTGCGCTCTCTCTCTCTCAAATAAATAAAAAAAACTGTTTAAAAATAATATTATGAATTATTAAAATTTACTAAGCGGTTGGAATATGTTCATTGACATAATCCTCACAACAATTTTATGAGACAAGTTCTAGTATTATCCCAATTTTATGAATAAAATAACTTAAACTAAAACTGTTAAGTAACTTAGGTAAGACAGTGAACCAGCAAGGAATGGATGAGTTAAACTCATATAATTTGATTCCAGAACCCATATTCTTTTTTTGTCTTTTTTTTCTTTTTTCGCTGTTCCAAGATTCATTGTTTAGGTACCACACTCAGTGCTCCATCCAATATGTTCCCTCCTTAATATCCACCACCAGGCTCACCCATCCCCCCACTTCCCTCCCTTCCAAAACCATCTGTTTCTTAGAGTCCACATTCTCTCATTGCTCATCTTCCCCTCCTGTTACCCCAATTCACTTTTCCTTTCCTTCTCCTAGTGTCCTCCATGTTATTCCTTATGCTCCACAAGTAAGTGAAACCGTACAATAATTGACTTTCTCTGTTTGACTTATTTCACTCAGCATAATCTCCTCCAGTCCCATTCAGGTTGACACAAAAGTTGGGTATTTATCCTTTCTGATAGCTGATTAATATTCCATTGTATATATGGACCATATCTCTTATCCATTCATCTGTTGAAGGGCATCTTGGCTCCTTCCACAGTTTGGCGATTGTGGCCATTGCTGCTATGAACATTGGGATACACATGGCCCTTCTTTTCACTACATCCGTATGTAATATAAATAGGAAGTCAGATGTATTGCTCAAAATTTGGCCCAGTTAAATTCACAACTTATTTTTAGGACCAGTTGAGTGGGATTATGACAGTTGTTGTTACTACTTCTGGCTGGTGCTATGCTGGTCCCAAAGTCTTCAGCTATCCGTTCTTTATCTCTCAGAACTGCTATCCACTTTACTCCATGTTCAAAGGGCCAGACCTCTATAAAATGCATTGAGTAGACCCTCTGGCTCTCTGGCTCCTCATTAACTTTGGCCAAATTGGGGCCATTACCTAAATAGTCAAAAAATGGCCTCTATTTGCTCCTACGTTGTTTATTTTCTTCACTACAGACTGAGACCCATTACTCAAAAAAAAAACAAAAAACAAAAAACAAAAAAAACCCACAGATACCAAATTACAATTTTTGCAAATCCAGTTATTTTTAAAATAACCTAAACAAAGACATTTTTATCTATTTAGAGTCTACCTGCTTTGAATGAGGGAGGAAACCTCACCCCGCATCTACTTACCATTGATAAGATAAGACCACCATGTTGCTAGGGCCTGTCAGAGCTCTTGAAACAGATTCCTCATCCTACTGCTGAGTAATATCTCCTAGACATGTGAGCTCCTCCTCCCCAGGAGTTCCCTTGCCCTCCTCTCCTTCTGTACGGTGACCCCTTATCAATGAGTTTCTGGACAGACTCCTGCTGTGAAGGACTTTCCCTCTCATACAACCCTGTCCATGAGACACCCAGTAAAGCCTGTTGAGTATTACAACCTCTCATGGTCACATATTTTCCTAGATAATCCCTAAATCCCTTGAACTTCTTACAGAGGCATCAGAAGGGAATTTGAGTTTGGAAGATGAGAGAGGTCAAGGCAATTATTCTCTGAATCTTCTCACTCCGGGATTACAGTATGGCATAATGGTAACTTTACCCATATCCACAGGTTTGCGGGGGAGGCAGCCTTCTCTGTCAACTTCAGATCTCTTCAGATTCACATAGCTATCCTTTCTCTTCTTCTTTCAGGCCTAGAATGTTATCAGCTTCCCATAGTTGTTAGTCCTGGGGTACTAACTATTCCTTATATCTCTTAACTGTACATACCCACTTGCAAACACATATTACTTGCAAAGAGTGTCTATTCCATGCCAAAGCCTTGTTTCATACTGAAGTTTGTTTTTGTTTTTTTTTAATAATCTGCATCCATTAACCAGGTCTCTGTTTTTTTCTACTTCATTAATTTCATATGGGAAACTCCCAGTGAAGCCATAGGTTCACTCTGTAGGAGAGATAGTGAGGCAGTAGGAAAAAGTATCATAGGTATTTGTACACCTATGCATGTATACCTCTTACCAATGCCTTTTGGACCTGCTCAGATCCAGTCTTACATATACCAATTCATTTAATAATTGAATGAACTATTGTGCAGCCTAACTTTATGATTCAATTCATAATATAACACCCACTTCACAATGGTCATCTTGGGTCTATCACATTATCATTTGGTTTTTCATGCTTAGGTGTTTAGTGTCCACAAAAACCAGTAGCAAGTCAGATGCTGCTTTTCTTTCTTTTTTTTTTTTTAAGATTTTATTTATTCATTTGAGAGAGGTAGACAGAGACAGAGAAAAAAACAAGGGGAGAGTCAGAGGGAGAGGGAGAAGCAGACTCCTCTCCCTGGTGAGCTGGGGCTAGATCCCAGGACCTGGAGATCATGACCTGACATGAAGGCAGATGCTCAACCATCTGAGTCACCCAGGTCCCTCGGTTGCTGCTTTTCAAATAGAAAATAACTTTAGCAAAAAGAGGACAAAGCCTAAGACCTTAGGCATCTACTTTGTGATTCTCCTATTGTTGTTTTCCAAACTTCATTCAGGATCTTTATCTGTCATAGAGTAACTTGTATTTGTGAGTTTATAAGACTTAAAATCAGGACAGCTTATACAGAAGCTAAAGTCATTCACAATTTTTTATGATGAGTTCCACTCAGCAGATTTACAGAGCAACATGTCCAAATGTAATATATGTTGCCTATAAAATTCAGAGGCCCATTCAGCATTGTGCCTCTTTCTTCATGATAAATAGAACAAGGTTTAGTGATCTGTCTTTCATGTCTACCATTTTGCTATTTGTTTTCTGTATGTCATTTTTTTTTGTTCTTCAGTTACTCCATTACTGCTTTTTTTATGATTAATTTTTGTAGTGCATTATTTTGATTCATTTAGTTCCTTTTTAATACATTTTTGATGAGTATTATTCAATATTACTTTAAAAAGTTTTGTCCAGAAATAGATTTCTTTTAACAATACTTTAATAAGTATTTTATAATGTTTTACAATTAGAAAAATGCTTTCACATATGTTTGCATATGAAACTTCATTTAAATAATTCCTAACCTGTATTCCAAATTAGGAGCCACCAGAGTAGGATGACTATGGCTCTTCACACTTAAAAAAGGACAGCTCCATTTTCTTCTATAGTGTTTTATTAATTTTTTTCTTTTAAAAAAATCTAATCCCACCTCTGCTCCTCAATTTTTGCATGACCTTGGGCAAATCCTTTCCCCTCCCTGAGTCTTTTTTAATTTTAATTTTTTTTATTTTTTTTAAGATTTTATTTATTTATTTGACAGACAGAGATCCAAATAGGCAGAGAGAGAGGAGGAAGCAGGCTCCCTGCTGAGCAGAGAGCCCAATACGGGGCTCAATCCCAGGACCTTGGGATCATGACCTGAGCTGAAAGCAGAGGCTTTAACCCACTGAACCACCCAGGCGCCCTTCTGCAGTGTTTTAATTTTGTATTATTGATAAAATTTTATTTGAAAAAAGTACAGTTTCATCATTTTCTTTTTTTATTAAGTTCAATTAGCCAACATATCATTAGTTTATGATATAGTGTTTTAATAATTCATTAGTTGCATAAAACACCCAGTGCTCACCAGATCACGTGCCTTCCTTAATTCCCATCACCCAGTTATTCCATCCCTCCAACCCCTTCCCTTCTACAACCCTCAATTTGTTTCTTGGAGTCCAGAGTTTCTCATGGTTCGTCTCCCTCTCTGATTTCTTCCCATTCAGTTTTCCCTCCCTTCCCCTGTGGTCCTCCATGCTATTCCTTGTATTACACATATAAGTGAAACCACATGATAATTGTACTTCTCTGTTTGACTTATTTCACTTAGCATAATCACCTCCAGTTCCATCCATGTTGATGCAAATGGTAAGGATTCATCCTTTTTGATGGCTGAGTAATATTCCATTGTATATATGAACCACATCTTCCTTCTTAGTGTTTGCTTTGGGGATTACAATTAACAGTTTAAATTTGTAACAACCTTGTTTGAATTAATATCAACCTTGTCTCAAAAGTATAGAAAATTCTATTTTTATACAGCTGTCACTCTTCTTTTACATTGCTATTATCATAGATTATATCTTTATACATTGTATGCCCATTGAAATAGGCATAAACAATGAATCTTGGAACATGGAAAAAATAAAATAAAATGTAAAAAAAAAGAAAGAAATAGATATAATTACCATTTCATGCATTTTTCTTTTAAATCCTATAGAAAAAAAGAGTTAAAAGCCAAAAATATGATAATACTGGTTTGTATATTTACCTATGCAATTATTTTTACCAATGTTTTTTGTTTCTTCCTATGGCTTCAAGCTACTGACTAGTGTCCTTTCATTTCTACCTGAGGGATTTCCTTAAGCATTTCTTGTAGAACAAGTATACTAGAAATTATCTCCCTCAGCTTTTCATTACCTGGGGAAGGCTTGATTTCTTAATTCTCAAAGCACAGTTTTGCTGAATATGGAATTCTTTTTTTTTTTTTTTTAAGATTTTATTTATTTGTCAAAGTGAGAGAGAACAAGAGAGGACAAGCAGGGGGAGTGGCAGGCAGAGGGAGAAGCAGGCTCCCTGCTGAGCAAGAAGCCCAATGAGGAACTCATGACCTGAGCCAAAGGCAGATGTTGAACCAACTGAGCCACCAGATGTCCCTGAATATAGAATTCTTGACTGAACTCGTTTTTCCCCTTTCTAGCACCTTAAATATATCTTCTTGCTTCATTCTGATCTTCATTGTTTCTGCTGAGCTGGTGATCTAATTGAGAATCTCTTGTACATAATGAGTCAGTTCTCTTCTCTGCTTTCAAAATTCTATTTTTATCCTTGGCTTTTGACTGATTATAATGGCACTCAGTGCAGATATCTTTAATCAATTTGATGCTTTCAAGCTTCTTGGAAGCTTCATGTATTTTATGAAATAGGTGAGTTTTCAACCATTAGATCTTTGAATATTTTCTCTACTTCTGTATCTCTCTATCAATTTCTAGAATCCCATTATGCATATGTTGGTATTTTCTGTGCCCTATAGACTTCTGAAGTTCTGTTTATTTTTCTTCATTATTTTTCTTTTTTGCTCCTCAGACTAATTTCATTTGTCCTATCTTCAAATGCACCAATTCTTTTGTCTTCTCAAATCTCCTTTTGAACCCTTCTAGTCAATTTTTCATTTCAAAAGGACTGTAATTTTCCATCCTATGATTTCTATTTAATTCCTCTCATAATTTCTATTTTCTATTATATTCTTCACTTGTTGAGACATTGTTCTTCTGGTTTCCTTTGTCCTTTGCCCATGGTTTTCTTTAGCTCCTTGAACATATTTAAAACAGTAAATTTAAAGGTGTCTTAAATCTTTTTCTATAGGTGCTCAACATCATTAATCATCATTAATCATTGACATTAGAGAAATATCAATTAAAATCACAATGAGAGACTGTCTTTTTTCCACTGTATATTTTTCCCTACTTTGTTGAAGATTATTTGACCATAGAGTTGAGGGTCCATACCTGGGCTTTCTACTCTGTTCCACTGGTCTATGTGTCTGTTTTTATGCCAGTACCATGCTGTCTTGGTGATCACAGCTTTGTAGTAAAGCTTGAAATCAGGTAACGTGATGCTGCCAGTTTTATTTTTGTTTTTCAACATTTCCTTAGCAATTTGGGGTCTCTTCTGATTCCATACAAATTTTAGGATTATTTGCTCTGGCTCTTTGAAAAATACCGGTGGAATTTTGATCGGAATGGCATTAAAAGTATAGACTGCTCTAGGCAGTATAGACATTTTAACAATGGTTATTCTTCCGATCCAAGAACATGGAATGGTCTTCCATCTTTTTGTGTCTTCTTCAATTTCTTTTATGAGTGTTCTGTAGTTCCTTGAGTACAGAGACAGTCTCTTCAATAAATGGTGCTGGGAAAATTGGACAGCTATATGTAGAAGAATGAAACTCGACCATTCTCTTACACCGTACACAAAGATAAACTTGAAATGGATAAAAGACCTCAACGTGAGACAGGAATCCATCAGAATCCTAGAGGAGAACATGGGCTGTAACCTCTTTGATATCAGCCACAGCAACTTCTTTCAAGATATGTCTCTGAAGGCAAAGGAAACAAAAGTGAAAATGAACTTTTGGGACTTCATCAAGATCAAAATCTTCTGCACGGCAAAGGAAACAGTCAACAAAACAAAGAGGCAACCCACGGAATGGGAGAAGATATTTGCAAATGACAGTACAGACAAAAGGTTGATATCCAGGATCTATAAAAAACTTCTCAAACTCAACACACACAAAACAGATAATCATATCAAAAAATGGGCGAAAGATATGAACAGACACTTCTCCAATGAAGATATACAAATGGCTATCAGACACATGAAAAAATGTTCATCATCACTAGCCATTAGGGAGATTCAAATTAAAAAACCACATTGAGATACCACCTTACACCACTTAGAATGGCCAAAATTAACAAGACAGGAAACAACATGTGTTGGAGAGGATGTGGTGAAAGGGGAACCCTCTTACATTGTTGGTGGGAATGCAAACTGGTGCAGCCACTTTGGAGAACAGTGTGGAGATTCCTCAAGAAATTAAAAATAGAGTTTCCATATGACCCTGCAATTGTACTACTGGGTATTTACACCAAAGATACAGATGTAGTGAAAAGAAGGGCCATCTGTACCCCAATGTTTATAGCAGCAATGGCCATGGTCGCCGAACTGTGGAAAGAACCAAGATGCCCTTCAACAGATGAATGATTAAGGAAGATGTGGTTCATATACACTATGGAGTATTATGCCTCCATCAGAAAGGATGAATACCCAACTTTTGTAGCAACATGGACAGGACTGGAAGAGATTATGCTCAGTGAAATAAGTCAAGCAGAGAAAGTCAATTATCATATGGTTTCACTTATTTGCCAAACATAACAAATAACATGGAGGACATGGGGAGATGGAGAGGAGAAGGGAGTTGAGGGAAATTGGAAGGGGAGGTGAACCATGAGAGACTGTGGACTCTGAAAAACAACCTGAGGGTTTTGAAGGGGTGGGGGGTGGGAGGTTGGGGGAGCCAGGTGGTGGGTATTAAGGAGGGCACGTATTGCATGGAGCACTGGGTGTGGTGCAAAGACAATGAATACTGTTACGCTGAAAAGGAATTAAAAAAAAAAAAGTTATACATAACATTGTGCATAGATGTTTCTGTTCTAAAAACACCAAGCTTATACTTATAAATACAACTATAAAAACCCATTTTAAATAAATAATTTCTGGAATAAAAAAATCACAATGAGATATCACCTTACATTTGTTACAGTCACTATCATGAAAAAGACAAGATATAACAAATGTTGTAGGGAATGTGGACAAAAGGGAACTCTGGTGCACTGTTGGGAATATAAATGGTGCAACAACTATGGAAAACAATATGGAAACTATATGTAAACAATATGAAACATATTGAAAACAATATGGAAACCCCCGAAAAAACTAAAAATAAAGTTATCATATGATCCACCAATTTTACTTCTATTTATCTGAAAGAAACAAAAACACTAACTCAAAAAGATATCTGCATTTCTGTTTCTCACGTTATTTATAATAGTCAAGACATGAAAGCAACCTAAGCATCCATTGATAAATGAATAAAGAAAATGTGCTATTTATATGTATATAATGGAATATAATCCACCATACAAAGAAGGAAATCTTGATGTTTCAGCAACATGGATGGACCTTGAGGATGTTACATTAAGTAAAATAAGTCAGACAGAGAAAAAAATATACCATATGATCTCATTCATATGTGAAAACCAATTTTAAAAACTGAACTCAGAAGATGGCAGAGGAGTAGAGGATGGTAGTTCAGTCTGGCCCCTTCAATTCACCTAGATAGTGATCAATCACTCTGAGCTCTAGTGAACTCAACCAAAGGTCCAAGAAAAGAATTGGTGCAATTCTACAAATAGGAAAGCAACTACTTTTTGCAAGAATGACAAGATGGAGGAACTCACTCCCTAAAAAAGAACAAGAGACAGTACTGACTGCCAAAAACCTAATCAGTATGGATGATTAGATGTTGGAGTTAGAATTCAGAAGAACTACAGAGATATTAGCTGGCCCTGAAAAAAGCATAGAAGACCCTGGAAAATCCCTTTCTGAAGAAATAAAAAAACTAAAATCTAATCAGATTGAAAACAAAAAGGCTATTAATAAGATGCAAAAAAATGGAGGTTGTAACTTCAGGATAAATAAAGCTGAAGAAAGAACTAGTGATATGGAAAACAAAATGATGGAGAATAAAGAAACCTCCCCAAAGAGAGAGAGAGAGAGAGAGAGATAAACAATTATAAGATCATGAGGAGAGAATTTGAGAAATAAGTGATATCATAAAGTGAAACAATATCAGAATCATTGGGGTCCCAGAGAAAGAGGAAAGAAGGCAGGGTAGAAGGTATATTTGAAGAAATTATGCTGAACAGCTTCCCTAATATGGGGAAGGAAATAGGCATTCAAGTCTAGGAGGAACAGAGAATACCCCTCAAAATCAATAAAAATAGGTCATATAGGACATATAAGACATATAAGAGAGAAACTTATATGTCAGAGACAAAGAGAAAATCCTGAAGAAGCTAAGGGGAAGAGTTTCTTAATGTACAAGGGTAGAAACATAAGGCAGGCAGCAGAACTACCTACAGAGACGGGCAGGCCAGGAAAGGATTGGCATGATATGTTCAGGGTGCTAAATGAGAAAAATATGCACCCACAAAGACTACCCAACAAGTCTGTCATTCACAGTAGAAGAAGAGATAAAAAACTTCCAGGACAAACAGAAACTAAAAGAACTTTTTATCACTAAAAGAGTCCTGCAAGAAATACTAAAGGGGATCCTTCAAGTGAGGAGAGAGCCCAAGAGTAACATAGACCAGAAAGTAACACAGACAATATACAGAAACAATGAATTTACAAGCAATACAATGACACTAAATTCATATCTTTCAATAGTTATTTTGAATGTAAATTGACTAAATGCTCTAATCAAAAGACAGGGGGTATCAGATTGGATTAAAAAAAAAGAAGACCCATTGATATTCTGTCAACAAGAGACTCATTTTAGACCCAAAGTCACCTCCAGATTGAAAGTGAGGGAGTAGAGAACCATTTATCATGCTACTGGACATCAAAGAAAGAGGGGGGAGCAATCTTTGTATCAGACAAATTAGATTTTAAACCAAAGACTATAATGAGAGATGAAGAAGGACACTATATTATAATTAAGGGGTCTACCCAACAAGAAGATCTAACAATTATAAATATTTATGCCTTTAATATGAGAGCAGCCAAATATATAAATCAATTGATGACAAAATTAAAGAAACACTTTGATAATGATACAATAATAGTAGAGGACTTTAACATCACACTCACTGCAATGGTCAGATCATCTAAGCGGAAGAGCAACAAAGAAACAAGGGGTTTGAAAGATACACTGGACCAGATGCACATCACAAATATATTCAGAACATTCTATCCTAAAACAACAGAATACACATTCTTCTCTAGTGCACATGGAACATTCTCCAGAATAGATCACATACTGGGTCACAAATCAGGTCTCAAACAGTACCAAATGATTGGGATTATTCACTACATATTTTCAGGCCACAATGCTTTGAAACTTGAACACAATCACAAGAGGAAATTTGGAAGGAACACAAATGCATGGAGGTTAAAGAGCACCCTACAAAAGAATGAATGGGTCAACAAGGAAATTAAAGAAGAATTTTTAAAATGCATGAAGACAAATGAAAATATAAACACCAACTGTTCAAAACTTTAAGATGCAGCAAAGGCAGTCTGAGGAGGGAAGTACATAGCAACACAAGCCTTTCTCAAGAAACAAGAAAGGTCTCAATTATAAAACCTAACCTTATATCTAAAGGAATTGGAGAAAGAACAACAAATAAAGCCTAAACCCAGCAGGACAATAGAATTAATAAAGATCAGAGCAAAAATCAGTGAAATAGAAACCAAAAGAACAGTAGAACAGGTCAAAAACCAAGAACTTGTTCCTTGAAAGAATTCGTAAGATTAATAAAACCCTAGCCAGATTTGTCAAAAAGAAAAAAGATCTAAATAAAATCACGAATGAAAGAAAATAGATCACAACCAACAGTGAAGAAATACAAACAATTATAAGAACATATTTTGAGCAACTATTTGCCAAAAGATTAGGCAATCTGGAAAAAAATGGATGCATTCCTAGAAACATAAACTAACAAAACTGAAACAGGAAGAAATAGAAAACCTGAACAGACCCATAACCAGAAAGGAAATTGAAACAGTAATCAAAAATCTCCCAACAAGTAGGAATCCAGGGCTGGATGGCTTTCCAGGGGAATTCTACCAAACATTTAAAAAGGAATTAATACCTATTCTTCTGAAGCTGTTTCAAAAAATAGAATGGAAGAAAAACTTCCAAGCTCTTTCTATAAGGCTAACATTACCTTGACCCCAAAACTTGACCCCACCAAAAAGGAGAATTACAGACCAATATCCCTGATGAACATGGATGCAAAAATTCTAACCAAAATACTAGCCAATAGAATCCAATAGTGCATGAAAAGGATTATTCACCATGACCAAGTGGGATTTATTCCTGGGCTGGAAGGATACTTCAACATTCACAAATCAATCAGTGTGATACACTATGTTAATAAAAGAAAGGACAAGAACAAGATGTTCCTCTCAATTGATGTGAAAACACATTTGACAAAATATAGTATCCTTTCCTGATTAAAAACTCTCCACAGTGTAGGGATAGAGGGAATATAACTCAATATCATAAAATCCATATTAAAAAGTCCACAGCAAATATCATTCTCAATTGGGAAAAACTGAGAGCTTTTCCTCTAAGGTCAAGAACATGACAGGGATGTCCACTCTCACCATTATTGTTCAACATAGTACTGCAAGTCCTAGCCTCAGCAATCAGACAACCAAAAGAAATAAAAGGCATTGGAATTGTCAAAGAAGAAGTCAAACCCTCACTCTTCACAGATGATATGATACTTTATATGGAAAACCCAAAGACTTCACCCTCAAATTGCTATAACTCATACAGGAATTCATCAAAAAAGGAGGCTAGGAAATCAATGCATAGAAGTCAGTTGCATTTCTATACACCAACAGTAAGGCAGAAGGAAGAGAAATTAAGGAATTGATCCCATTTACAACTGCACAAAAAGCCTTAACATACCTAGGAATAAACCTAACCAAAGAGGTAAAGGATCTGTAATCTGAAAGGATCTGTAATAGAGCACTCATGAAAGAAATTGAGGAAGACTTAAATAAATAGAAAAATACTCCATGTTCCTGGATTGGAAGAACAAATAATGTTAAAATGTCCATGCTAACTAGAGCAATCTATATATTCAACACAATCCCTATCAAAATACCATCAACATTTTTCACAGACCTGGAAAAAATAATCCTAAATGTGTATGGAACCAGAAAAGATACCCAATAGCCAAAGGAATGTTGAAAAAGGAAAAAAAACAAAAGTTGGTGGCATCACAATTCCGGACTTCAAGCTGTATTACAAAGCTGTAATCATGAAAATAGTATTGTACTGGCATAAAAACAGATACACAGATCAATGGAACCAGAATAGAGACCCCAGAAATGGACCCTCAAATCTATGGTCAACTAATCTTTGATACAGCAGGAAAGAATATCCAATGGAAAAAAGACAGTCTTTTCAACAAATGGTTTTGGGAAAATTGGACAGCCACAGGCAGAAGAATAAAACGGGACCTCTTTCTTTATACAATATACAAAAATAGACTCAAAATGGATGAAATACCTAAATGTGAAACAGGAATCCATCAAAATCCTAGAGAAGAACACAGGCAGAAACCTCATTGACCTCGGTCACAGCAACTTCTGGCTAAACACATCTCCAAAGGCAAGGGAAACAAGGCAAAAATGAACTATTGAGACTTCATCAGGAAAAAAAGCTTTTGCACAGCAAAGGAAATAATCAACAAAACCAAAGACGACTGACAGAATGGGAGAAGATATTTATATATGTTTTATCAAATGAAGTGCTAGTACCCAAAATCTATAAAGACTTTATCAAACTCAACACCCAAAAACAAATAATCCAGCCAGGAAATGGGCAAAAGATAGGAATAGACATTTCTCCCGAGAAAAATGACCCACAGACACATGAAAAAATGCTCAGCATCACTCAGCATCAGGGAAATACAAATCAAAACCACAATGAGATACCACCTTACTCCAGTTGGAATGGTAAGAACTAACAAGTCAGGAAACAAGAAATGTTGGCAAGGATGCAGAGAAAGTGGAAAGCCTCTAACCCTACCTGTGGGAATATAACCTGGCACAGCCACTCTGGGAAACAGTGTGGAGGTTCCTCAAAAAGTTAAAAATAGAGCTACCCCACAACCTAGCAATTACATTACTAGGTATTTACCCCAAAGATACAAATGTAGTGATCTGAAGGGGCAACTGCACCCCAAATTTTATAGCAGCAATGTCCACAATAGCTAAACAATGGAAAGAGCTTAGATGTCCATCAACAGATGAATAGGGAAAGATGTGGTATTTGCATATATAATGGAGTATTACTCAGCCATAAAAAAATGAATTCTTACCATTTGCAACAACGTAGATGGAACTCAGTCATATGTGGAATTTAAAAAACAAAACAGAGGATCATAGGGGAAGGGAGGGAAAAGTAAAACAAGATAAAATCTGAGAGGACACAAACCATATGAGACTCTCAATCATAGGAAACAATCAGGATTGCTGGAGGGGAAGAGGGTGAAGGGATGGGTTATTTGGTGACAGGCATTAAGAAGGACACATGATGTAGTGAGTACTGGGTATTATATACAACTGTTGAATCACTGAACTCTATCTCTGAATCTAATATTACATCATGTTAATTAATTTAATTTAAACTTAAAAAAAAAAAGAAAAACTAAGGGTGCCTTCCTAGAAACCCCAAAAAAAATAAAAAGAAAAGAAAAGAACTCATAGATACAAAGAACAGATTGGTATTTGGAGGTTGGGCAAAATGGATTAAAGTAACCAAAACATATAAAATTCCAGTTATAAAATAAGTAATTCACAGGATGTAATGTATAGCCTGGTGACTATAGTTAATAATACTGTACTGTGTATTTGAAAGTTGCTGGAAGAGTAGATCTTTAAAGTTCTCATCACAAGAAACACAAATGTGTAACAATATGTGGTGATAGTTGTTAACTAGACTCATTGTGGTGATCATTATGTTGTATACCTAAAACTAATATCAGGTTACACATTAATTATATCTCAATAAATAAATTAATACACACATACATACATAATTTTTGTTTAGTAAATTCAACATCTTTGATTCCTCAGGGATGGTTTCTTTTTTCTTTTACTTTTTATTTAAATTCTGCTTAGTGAACATACAGTTAATATTAGTTTCGGGTGTACAATATAGCGAATCAACACTTCCATACAACACCTGGTGCTCATCATGACAAGTACACTCTTTAATCCCCATCACCTATTTATCCCATCTTCCCACCTACTCTCCTCTGGTAACCATCAGTTTATTCTCTATAGTTAAGTGGCTCTTTCCTGTTTGCCTTTCTTTCTTTTTTCCCTCCTTTGCTCATTTGTTCTGTTCCTTAAATTCTACATATGAGTGAAATCATATGGTCTTTCTCTGACTTATTTTCTTTGGCTTATTTTACTTAGCATAGTACTCTCCAGCTCCATCCATGTGACTGTTTCCATACTTTGGCTATTGTACAAAGTGGTGCAGTGGAAGCATGCTGGGCCCATACTTTGGCTATTGTAGGTAATGTTGCTATAAATATCCAGGTGTATATAATCCTTTGATTTAGTGTTTTTGTACTCTGGTAAATAACTAGTAGCAAAATTCCTGGTTCATAAGGTAGTTCTATTTTTAACTTTTTGAGAAATCACCATACTGTTTTCCACAGTGGTCACACCAGTTTGCAATCCTACCAACAATGCCAGATGGTTCCCTTTCTCCACATTCTCGCCAACACCTGTCGTTTCTTGTGCTGTTGATCTTTACCCATTCTGACAGGTGTGAGGTGATGTCTTGTTGTATTTTTGGTTTGTATTTCCCTGATTATCAGTGATATTGAGTATCTTTTCATGTGTCTGTTACTCATCTGTAAGTACTTTTTGGAAAAAATGTCTATTCATGTCTTCTGCCCATTTTGAACTGGATTATTTATTTTTGGGGGTGTTGAGTTTGAGAAGTTCTTTATATATTTTGGAAACAAACCCATTATCAGGTATGTCATTTGCAGTATCTCCTCCCATTCTATAGGTTGCCTTTTGGTTTTGTTGATTGTTTTGCTGTGCAGAAGCTTTTTATTTTGATAAGTTCCAATAGTTTATTTTTGCTTTTGTTTCCCTTGCCTCAAGAGACATATCTAGAAATAAGCTGCTACTGCTAGTGTCAAAGAGGTTATTGCCTGTGTTCTCCACTAGCATTTTCATGGTTTTGTGTCTCACATTTGGGTTTTTTATCCATTTTGAATTTATTTTTGTGTTTGATATAGGAAGGTGCTCCAGTTTCATTCTTCTGCATGTTACTATTCAGTTTTCTCAACACTGTTTCTTGAAGAGAAATAGGATATTCTTTCCTGCTTTGTTGAAGATTATTTGATCATATAGTTGTGTGTTTATTTCTGGGTTTTCTACTCTGTTCCACTGACCTATGTGTCTGTTTTTGTGCCAGTACCATACTGATTTGGTCACTAGAGCTTTGTAATTTAACTTGAAGTCTGGAATTGCAATGCCTCGACCTTTGCTTTGCTTTATCAAGGTTGTATTGGCTATTTGGAGTCTTCTCTGTTTCTATACAAATTTTAGGATTGCTTGTTCTAGCTCTGTGAAAAATGCTGGTGGTATTTTGATGGGGATTGCATTAAATCAATCTTTGCTTTGGGTTTGCTTTGGGTAGGATAGACATTTTAACAATATTTATTTTTCCAATCCATGACCATGGAATGTCTTTCCATTTCTTTGTGTCATCTTCAATTACTTTTCTAAATATTTCATAGTTTTCAGAGTACTTGTCCTTCACCTCCTTGGTTAGGTTTATTTCTCCATACTTTCCTGTTTGGAAACAACTGTAAATGGGATTGATTCCTTAATTTCTGTTTCTGCTGCTTGAACTGTATAGAAATGTGATAAGGTGCCTGGGTGGCTCAGTCGGTTAAGCATTTGCCATCCACTCAGGTCATGATCCCAGGGTCCTGGAATCTAGTCCTCCATTGTGCTCCCTGATCAGTGGGGGGTCTGCTTCTCCCTCTCCTTCCTTCTGCACCCCCACTGCTTGTGCTTTTCCTCTTTCTCAAATGATAAATAGAATCTCTTTGAAAAATGAAAATGCAATAGATTTCTGCATATTGATCTTGTACTTTGGAACTTTACCGAATTCATTTATCACTTTAGCAGGGTTTTTTTTTGTTTTTTGTTGTTGTTGTTGTTGTTGTTGTTTTTTTGGTGTCTTTTGAGTTTTCTATACAGAGTTTCATGCCATCTGCAAGTAGTGAAAGATTTACTTCTTCACTGTTGATTTGGATACCTTTTATGTCTTTTTGTTGTCTGATTGTTGTGGCTAGAACAGCCAGTACTATGTCAAATCAGTAATCAAAGTGTACCTCCCTGTCTTATTCATGACCGTAGGGGAAAAGCTCTCAGTTTTTCCCGATTGAGGAAAATATTATCTGTTGGTTTGCTGTGTATGGCCTCTATTATCTTTCAGTATATTCTCTCTAAACCTACTTTCTTGAGAGTTTTTATCATAAATGGATATTGTATTTTCAAATGTTTTCTTTTGCATCTATCAAAATGATCATATGGTTCTTATCCTTTCTTTTATTAATGTAGTGTATTATGTTGGTTGATTTATGAATATTGAACCACCATCGTAACCCACTTGATCATGGGAAATGAGTCTTTTAATGTATTGTTGGATTCAGTTTATTAGTACTGTGCTGAGAATTTTTGCATCCCTGTTCATCAGGAATATTGGCCTGTAGTTCTCTTTTTTAGTGGAGTCTTTATCTGATTTTGGTATCAGTAATACTGGCTTCATCAAATGAATTAGGAAGTTTTTCTTCCTTTTCTATTTTTTGGAATAGTTTGAGAAGAATAGCTGTTAATTCTTCTTTAAATGTTTGGTAGAATTTTCCTGTGAAATCATATGGCCATGGACTTTTGTTTGTTTTGAGCTTTTTTGATCCTTGACTCTATTTCTTTGCTGGTTATCATTCTGTTCAAGTTTCTATTTCTTTCTGTTTTAGTTTTGATAGTTTTTATGTTTCTAGGAATTTATCCATTTCTTCCAGGTTGTCCAGTTTGTTGGCATATATTTTTTCATAATATTCTCTTATAATTGTATTTCTGTGGTGTTGATTGTTATTTTTCCTCTCTCATTTGTAATTTTATTTATTTGGGAGATTTATCAAAGTGGAAAAAATAATCAAAAAAGCTTCTCATGTAGAATTATGTTCTTTCATTTGTTTTATTTTGTGTGTGTGTGTGTGTGTTGTATAAGGACTGTCTTCTGGTTGGCTGCCCAATAAGTTTCCACAGGAAGGAGGAAGTGATGAGCATATCAGAGGAAGAAATAAGGATCTGGAGTTTAAAGAGAGGTGGAATATTGGTTAGTAATTTGGGCTAGAGTGTATTATAGGAAGACACAGGAGGAAACAGGAGAGAGAGGGCTTCTAGGAAACATGGCAGATGGTCTTCTCCTAACTATCTAGACCTTTGTCAGTCATACCAGAACTCATTCATGCTTGGTGTGAGTGGATTTCTGAAGAAATTTGTACAAGGGAAAAGCTATATTCATAGGGCATGTCATTTTTGCTAAAACCTTACAAGTCTCAGAAGATATCTGAGTTACAAAATTAAAGATAAAATACTTCTAGCATTCCAAGGACTCTCAGAGGAAACACAGAAGTACTTCTGCAGCTAGTTGATTAGTGCTAACTTATCAGCAGTGCAAGAAAGCAGAGCATTCTTTCTGACTTCTGGAAAGAAGACTATCACATATTTGTAAGCAATTTTTCTGTAAATGTGTATAGTTTTCCTAACATAGATAGAGATGGAGAGATTTTAAAAAAAAAAAACTGTCAACTGGCATTATTGGGGAAGACAGGACTTTTTGGGAGGAATAGCTATTAATGTCCCACAGGACATAGCTTTACTTCATCATTCTGAGAGTCCAGCTTCCCACCAGGAAATATTCTAGGAATAGAGGAAAAGAGTTCTGGTTAAAGAATGAAAAGAATGATGAAAATTGAGAAAAACAAAACATCGTATTTCCTGCATGCTGGAGAACTTCACTTCAAAGACAACTATGATTCTGTATCACTGTTTGCATGTATCACAGCTATGGAATTTGAAAAGTAAATCCCAAAACAGTGAGTCAAGGATGATTAGAAAATATTGGTACTTAAACTGATCAAACATACATTAGCTTACACTTGTCTAGAGAATATGATCAGATACCTGGAATGATTAAGTACTTCTTTCTGCCATATTCTTACTAGGTAATTCTATATTCTTACTAGCTAAATCTATCCTCTCTAAAAGAAGATAAATACAAAACATCACCAGTTTATTGCTGGCAGCCAACCCTATTCATTTACATATCTACTCAGAAATACATATTGAGCACCTAAGAAGTTTGAAACTGGAAATGCAAGTGATATTCACACGAGGTTTGACAGCATTACAAAATAAGCCACCCTATCTGGCTTCATATTGATGGAAAGGTGATTTTCAGATGTTGCAGAAAATGCAAAGACTTTCACCTTTGTTAAGTTAAAAGCAAGGAAACTTCAAAAACATATCAAATTAGCAGATTGATAATGATCTAAAACAATTTTACTTTTAAATTTATCTGTCTTGAATTTTGAGAAACAAACCAAGGTATATGGTATAGATAAAAAAATAATAAATTGATTTTGAAAATACAAAGTCTTAAACAAATTACCATTACTTCCATTTCAATGTTCACAAAGCTTTTCTATTTTTTTATAATATTTTGCCTGTTTTTATTTTTTTAAGAATTGGAGCTCTACAAATGTCATTCAAATCTGTGATAATATTCTATGGTTATTATTGTAAAAGCTTATCCTGATTTTCAGCAAGGTATCTCCCTTACCCTAGGTACCTAAAAAAATAAACAAGCTAGTTACTCGAAATTTTTTTAAATTTAATGCATTATACTACTCTATGCTTCAGCACATTCTTTCATATTTGATGCTTTGAGGTGTGTACCAGCCTACTATAGAACATAATATTAGCTTTTCAGAAAACATGTTTGCAAGATTCTGTTCCTTAGTTAAATATACCCTCCTGCTATGTGCATATTTACATTACCTATTTAGAGGGCTGGGAAACTGTTGCCACACTTTCTTTGATGAGAGTCATATGGTTGTAGTTGAGGATTATAAAGGTTACAACTCTCTTTTTTATTAATCAATATATGATTTACTACTTTTTCAAAAATGCCCTGTGCCTCAGAGTTTCAGAGCAAAGCTTCAATGAGAATTTGAGAAGGGATATACATCTTCTGTGACAGTACCAATGCTTAAGGAGGAGAAATTTTATGATCTTAGTTGATGTGCTATATGACATTATAGAGACATTTAGAGGTTTGTTTGTTTGTTTGTTTGTTTTCTTTTCATGAACCCTACCAGCAGACCAGTATGTAGTATTGCAGCATTTTGGAAACAAACTCATTTATTGATCTATTTAGCTATAGGTAAGCCTCTCCCAACAGCATAGAAATAACAGAAAGGACTCTTTATCTAACCAAAACTTCCTATGCCTTTCCCTGGACTTGAGTCCTAGGTAGAACCAGGTTAGGATCTTTGAGAGACAGGATTAGAAAGGGAATCTACTTATGATCACAGTACTGCAGACTTCCTTCCTATCTATTCATCAATTCAACCATACCTTCCTTCACTTATTCCCACATCAGCCTGTACACTCCTCTACTCAGGCCCCCAGAGTCCCAGGGTCAGACTGTGTCCTTACTTAGGGTCCTATTACTTTGTACAAGGAAGCTTGGTCCCAACCAGACTACAGATCTAGAAGTGACCTAAGAGAGCATTTATCCTAACCTCTCCCAGAGAGGCTGACAGAAGCTAAGCAACTACCAAGTTCATGCTTGTTCTGCCTCAGAGCCAGATGATATAACCCTGAGTCCATCAGTCCATCATCAGCATCACCATGCTTCCTTCTGAGACATCCAACTTCTGAAATTTCAAGATCCCCAGCTTCACCACCAGGATCCTTGAGTCAATTATATTATGGTGTCTATGTTGTTTCCTGACCCTGTATGTGCCAAGGAGGAAACAGGCTTGGAAAAGGCTTTTCTCAAGAGGCAATGTCACCTAATAAAGCTTGTTAATTAATGATTTTTTTCAACAGTAAGATCAGACCCAGATATTCCTTAAATTTTCATGTGTGTGTGTATTATCTGTCTGACTAGCTACTGTTCCAGGTGCCAGAATGCGTTCTGTTACCTTTGTTATCTGTAGTATTTAGATCTGTGCTAACCCCACAATCATGACTCACTAATTGCAGGATTGTTGATGACCTACTATCATTAGCATAGATTCTCTGAAATACCTTTGCTTTCTCCAGAAGTAGCACCTGATCAACATAGATGCTCTCTGCCCCAGCCCTCACTCACTTCTTCCCTTGAGAGAGAAGCTGAATTATCAGATTAGTGAGTTTGGGAGAAAGAATTCAGCCAGCTAAGCTCAGCTGTACTTTACGTCTTTCAGATTCTCTCTGCCTGCACATGAGGGGAATCTTGGCCATGTGGTAAGCTGAAGATACCTGCAGCTGTCCAGCTGTGCCTAGAAGTGAGTAGGTACATTTATATCAAGCCCATTTGGCATAGATCTAAAGCCTTGTCTCTAGTCTGCTCCTTCAGCAACATATCTGGCACTCTATTTTCCACCCAAATGTTCCCTGTGCCTTATCTCTTTCTTGATTCCAAACACAGAAGGGGAGAAAAAAGTGGTGTTTCTGGCCCTCCCCAAAATGTTAATAGTTATAACTAAGTCAAGAAAAATGGTCACTACTTGACTCCCAGCATTTGCCTTTATAAGATTGAATGGCTATAGTAATTAGTGACATTATCTTATGACACTTTGAAATAGAAATACTTGATGGATAAATAAATAAAAGGCAATGGATAAATAAATAAATAAATAAATATGAAAAATTTAATGGATAAATAAACAAAAGTTAGTGGATAAATAAATAAAAGTTAATAAATAAAATAAAATAAATAAAAGTTAATTTCAGATCTTGCCAGTCCTTCACCATTTGAAGTAAATACATCAACATTAAAACCCCTATTTAAGTTTTTAAGTTCCTACAAGTATTGCTGTTACACAAAATAGGTCAAGATTTTTATGCAAGTTTAGGTCACAACATTGAAGTTTCCAACTTGCCCTTTCTTGGATCACTCACTCTGGAGGAAGCCTGCTCCTACGTCATGAAGACACTTAAGTAGCCCTGTGGAGAGAGGTCCATGTGGGGAAGGCCTGAGGCCACCACCCCCCAACAAAAAGCACTAACTTGCAAGGCATGTGAATGAACATCCTTGGGAGTGAATCCTGCAGTCCCAGTGAAGTATTCAGAGAACTGCAGCATCAGTCAACCTCTTCATTGCAGACTTATGAGAAATCAAATACAGAACCATCCAGCTAAACCACTCCTAAATTCTTGACCCTCAGAAACTGTGTGAGGTAATACACATACATTGTTTTAAACCACAAAGTTTTGGGGCAATTTGTTATGTGGTAGTACATAATAAAATTGTAAACAACTACATACAAAATTTTTAAGCTAAGAGAAAAATTAAGTCACTATGCCTAGATGTTTCCTGCTAAAACCTGTCCCTTAAGCACTGAGGGCCACCAGCTTCAAGATAGGTGCATGGCCACAGCACTCTGCAGTTGGTCCAAGTGCTGTCATACTACACTGGACTCTGCCCGTGAGAAAGAAAAAATATTCATCTGTGAACTCATACACAAAGTCAGTGATCGATGTCAAAATACACCTCTTTTTCAGAGTCCCTTTTCAGCTACTTTATGTGACCCTAGAAAATTACTTCACTGCTTAAGCTTTTAGTGTTCTTTTCAATTCATTGGAAATCACAATCCTCATCATTTGGCCACAGTCAAACAAATTCCTAGAGTTCTTGAAAAAACTATAGTTGCTTTGTGAAATAAAATGTAATAAACTTACTGTGTCAACATTAGTCCATGCAATAGAAATCTAATTAAATGAGCTCAGGTAAATGACAGTTTGTTTCATGATACAAATCCCATGCTATAAGGGGAATAAAAGTGAAGTAACAGATCAAGAAACTCCCAGGAATCTCAACATTGAATAATTCATGGAGTTTAGGTGTTGAGGGATCCAACAGGTATATTTCAACTGCTCTATAAGGGTTTTTTTAATTTAATTTTTTATTAACATATAATGTATTATTAGCCCCAGGGGTACAGGTCTGTGAATGCTCAGGCTTACACACTTCACAGCACTCACCATAGCACATACCCTCCCCAAAGTCCATAACCCAACCACCCTCTCCATAACCAGCAACCCTCAGTTTGTTTTGTGAATTAAGAGTCTCTCATGGTTTGTCTCCCTCCTGATCCCATCTGGTTTCATTTTTTCCTTCTCTACCCACCAAGCCCCCACCTTGGCCTCTCAAATTCCTCTTATTAAGGAGATCATATGATAATTGTCTTTCTCTGATTGACTTATTTCGCTAAGCATAATACTGTCTAGTTCCATCCACGTTGTTGCAAATGGCAAGATTTCATTTCTTTTGAAGGCTACATAGTATTCCATTGTGTGTGTGTGTGTGTGTGTGTGTGTGTGTGTGTGTGTGTGTGTATCTCACATCTTCTTTATCCATTCATCTGTTGATGGACATCTAGGTTCTTTCCATAGTTTGGCTATTGTGGACATTGCTGCTATAAACATTCAGGTGCACATGCCCCTTTGGGTCACTACATTTGTATCTTTAAGGTAAATACCCAGTAGCGCAATTGCTGGGTCGTAGGGTAGGCCCCATTTTCAACTTTTTGAGGAACCTCCATGCTGTTTTCCAGAGTGGCTGCACCAGCTTGCATTCCCACCAACAGTGTAGGAGGGTTCCCGTTTCTTTGCATCCTCGCCAGCATCTGTCATGTCCTGACTTGTTACTTTTAGCCATTCTGACTGGTGTGAGGTGGTATCTCATTGTGGTTCTGATTTGTATTTCCCTGATGCCGAGTGATGTGGAGCACTTTTTGACTTGTCTCTTGGCCATCTGGATGTCTTCTTTGCAGAAATGTCTGTTCATGTCCTCTGCCCATTTCTTGATTGGATTATTTGTTCTTTGGGGGTTGAGTTTGGTAAGTTCTTTATAGATTTTGGATACTAGCCCTTTATCTGCTATGTCGTTTGCAAATATCTTCTCCCATTCTGTCAGTTGTCTTTTGGTTTTGTTGACTGTTTCCTTTGCTGTGCAAAAGCTTTTGATCTTGATGAAGTCCCAATAGTTCATTTTTGCCCTTGCTTTCCTTGCCTTTGGCGATCTTTCTAGGAAGAAGTTGCTATGGCTGAGGTTGAAGAGATTGCTGCCTGTGTTCTCCTCAAGGATTTTGATGGATACCTGTCTCACATAGAGGTCTTTGATCCATTTTGAGATTATTTTTGTGTGTGGTGTAAGGAAATGGTCCAGTTTCATTCTTCTGCATGTGACTGTCCAATGTTCCCAACACCATTTGTTGAAGAGACTGTCTTTTTTCCACATTCTTTCCTGCTTTGTCAAAGATTAGTTGACCATAATCTAAGTTGAGGGTCTATTTCTGGGTTCTCTATTCTGTTCCATTGATCTATGTGTCTGTTTTTGTGCCAGTACCATACTGTCTTGATGATGACAGCTTTGTAATAGAGCTTGAAGTCCAGAATTGTGATGCCACCAACTTTGGCTTTCTTTTTCAATATTCCTTTGGCTATTGGAGGTCTTTTCTGGTTCCATATAAATTTTAGGATTACCCGTTCCATTTTTTTTTGAAAAAAAAAAAAAAAGGATGGTATTTTGATGGGGATTGTATTAAACACGTAGATTTCTTTAGGTAGCATAGACATTTTCATGATATTTGTCTTCCAACCCATGAACATGGAACATTTTTCCATTTCTTTGTGTCTTCCTCAATTTCTTTCATGAGTCCTTTATAGTTTTCTGAGTAGATTCTTTGCCTCTTTGGTTAGGTTTATTCCTAGGTATGCTATGGTTTTGGGCGCAATTGTAAATGGGATCAACTCCTTAATTTCTCTTTCTTCAACTCCTTAATTTCTCTTTCTTCTGTCTTGTTGTTGTATAGAAATGCAACTGATTTCTGTGCTTTGACTTTATATCCTGACACTTTACTGAATTCCTGTACAAGTTCTAGCAGATTTGGAGTGGAGTCTTTTGTGTTTTCCACATAAAGTATCATATCATCTGCAAAGAGTGAGAGTTTGACTTCTTCTTTGCCAATTTGGATGCCTTTAATTTCTTTTTGATGTCTGATTGCTGAGGCTAGGACTTCTAGTACTATGTTGAATAGCAGTGGTGATAATGGACATCCCTGTCATATTCCTGACCCTAGCAGCAAAGCTCTCAGTTTTTCTCCATTGAGAATGAAATTCTCTGTGGGTTTTTCATAGATGGCTTTGATGATATTGAAGTATGTACCCCCATCCCTAAACTTTGAAGAGTTTTGAACAAGAAAGGATGCTGTACTTTGTCAAATGTTTTTTCAGCATCTATTGAGGATATCATATGGTTCTTGTTTTTCTTTTATTAATGTATTGTATCACACTGACTGATTTGTGGATGTTGAACCAACCCTGAAGGGCAGGAGTAAATCCCACTTGGTTGTGGTGAATAATCCTTTTAATGTACTGTTGGATCATATTGGCTAGTATTTTGGTGAGAATTTCCGCATCTGTGTTCATCAAGGATATGGGTCTATAATTCTCTTTTTTGATGGGGTCTTTGTCTGGTTTTGGGATCAAGGTAATGCTAGCCTCATAAAATGAGTTTATAAGTTTTCCTTCCATTTCTATTTTTTGGAACAGTTTCAGGAGAATAGGAATTAATTCTTCTTTAAATGTTTGGTAGAATCCCCCTGGGGAGCCATCTGGCCCTGGGCTCCTGTTTGTTGGGAGATTTTTGATGACTGCTTCAATCTCCTTACTGGTTATGGGTCTGTTCAGGTTTTCCATTTCTTCCTGGTTCAGTTTTGGTAGTTTATACGTCTCTAGGAATGCATCCATTTCTTCCAGATTGTCAAATTTACTGACATATTGTTGTTCATAGTATGTTCTTTTAATTGTTTGTATTTCTTTGGTATTCGGTTGTGATATCTCCTTTTTCATTCATGATTTTATTTATTTGGGTCCTTTCTCTTTCCATTTTGATAAGTCTGGCCAGGGGTTTATCAACTTATTAATTCTTTCAAGGAACCAGCTCCTAGTTCCGTTGATTTGTTCTACTGTTTTTTGTCTGTTGGTTTGTTTGTTTCTATTTCATGTATTTCTGCTCTAATCTTTATTATTTCTCTTCTCCTGCTGGGTTTAGGCTTTCTTTGCTGTTCTTTCTCCAGGTCCTTTAGGTGTAGGGTTAGGTTGTGTACTTGAGACCTTTCTTGTTTCTTGAGAAAGTCTTGTATTGCTATATACTTTCCACTCAGGACTGCCTTTGCTGTGTCCCACAGATTTTGAACCATAGTGTTTTCATTATCATTTGTTTTTTCTCTTCTTCTTTAATTTCCTGGTTGACCCATTCATTCTTTAGTAGGATGCTCTTTAGCCTCCATGTATTTGGGTTCTTTCCAAACTTCTTCTTGTGATTGAGTTCTAGCTTCAGAGCACTGTGGTCTGAACATATGCAGGGAATGATCCCAGTCTTTTGGTACCGGTTGAGACCTGATTTGTGACCAAGGATGTGATTTATTCTGGAGAATGTTCCATGTGCACTAGAGAAGAATGTGTATTCTGTTGCTTTGGGATGGAATGTTCTGAATTTATCTGTGATGTCCATCTGGCCCAGTGTGTCATTTAAGGCCTTTACTTCCTTGTTGATCTTTTGCTTGGATGATCTGTCCATTTCAGTGAGGGGAGTGTTAAAGTCTCCTACTACTATTGTATTATTGTTGATGTGTTTCCTTGATTTTGTTATTACTTGGTTTATATAGTTGGCTGCTCCCACGTTAGGGGCATAGGTATTTAAAATTGTTAGATCTTCTCGTTGGACAGATCCTTTGAGTAGGATATAGTGTCCTTCCTTATCTCTTATTATAGTCTTTGGCTTAAAATCTAATTTATCTGATGAAAAGGTTGCCACCCCGGCTTCCTTTTGATGCCCATTAGCATGGTAAATTGTTTTCCACCCCCTCACTTTAAATCTGGAGGTGTCTTTGGGTCTAAAATGAGTTTCTTGTAGACAACATATTGATGGGTTTTGGTTTTTTATCCATTCTGATACCCTGTGTCTTTTGATTGGGGCATTTAGCCCATTTGCATTCAGGGTAACTATTGAGAGATATGAATTTAGTGCCATTGTATTGCCTCTAAGGTGACTATTACTGTATATTTTCTCTGTTCCTTTCTGGTCTACTACTTTTAGGCTCTCTCTTTGCTTAGAGGACCCATTTCAGTATTTTCTGGAGGGCTGGTATGGTGTCTACAAATTCTTTTAGTTTTTGTTTGTCCTGGAAGCTTTTTATCTCTCCTTCTATTTTCCATGATAGCCTAGCTGGATATTGTATTCTTGGCTGCAAGTTTTCCTCATTTAGTGCTCCGAATATATCATGCCAGTTCTTTCTGGCCTGCCAGGTCCCTGTTGGTAAGTCTGCTGCCAATCTAATGTTTTTACACATTGTATGTTACAGACTTCTTGTCCCGTGCTGCTTTCAGGATTTTCTCTTTGTCACTAAGACTTGTAAGCTTTGCTATTAGATGACAGGGTGTGGACCTATTTTTATTGATTGTGTGGGGGGTTCTCTGTGCCTCTTGGATTTTGATGCTTGTTCCCTTTGCCATATTAGGGAAGTTCTTGCCAACAATTTGCTCCAATATACCTTCTGCCCCCCTCTCTCTCTTCTTCTTTTGGAATCCCAATTATTCTTATGTTGTTTTGTCTTATGGTGTCACTTATCTCTTGAATTCTCCCCTCGTGGTCCAGTAGCTCTTTGTCTCTCTTTTTCTCAGCTTTTTATTCTCCATCATTTGGTCTTCTATATCACTAATTCTCTCTTCTGCCTCATTTTTCCTAGCAGTAAGAGCCTCCATTTTTTATTGCACCTCATTAATATCCTTTTTGGTTTCAGCTTGGTTAGATTTTAGTTCTTTTATTTCTCCAGACAGGTTTCTCTATCTTTCATGCCTTTTTTGAGCCCAGCTAGCACCTTGAGAATTGTCATTCTGTACTCTAGATCTGACATGTCATCAATATCCATATTGATTATGTCCTTAGCCTTTGGTACTGTCTCTTGGTTTTTTTGTTTGTTTGTTTGTTTGTTTTTTTGGTTTTTTTTTGTGTGTGTGTGTGTGTGATGATTCTTCCTGCCTTGTCATTTTATTCATATAAGAATATATGAATGAGAGTATAAAATACTAAAAGGGTGGCAATGTCCTCAGAAAATTGTGCTCTAACCAAAGCAGAAGAGACTACAAATCTAGGGGAGAAGAAAGTGGGTAATACAACAATTTTTTAAAAATTAAAAAAAATATATATATATATGTATATTAGACTGGTGAATACAACAGAGCTATCCACTTGATATTTTGCTTATTTTGGTCTTTTAGAAGAAACTCCCTCCCCAAATTTTAAAGAGAGAAAATTTTTAGATATACAAAAATAAGGGTAAACACAATGAAGGGATGGATTATGACTGTAAAGATGAAAATTTAAAGAAATTCTAAAATAGGAATTGATAAAATAATTTGTTTGGAAAAAGAAAGGAAAAAAAAGGTGGAGACAATTTGCTCAGGCTAGAGACTAGAACAAACCCTGTGCTGGATTTAGGGTATATTTTGATCTATTAGAAGAAATTGCATCCCAAATTTTTTTATAAGGGAAAAACCCTATATATATACAAAAAATAAAGTTAGAATGAAGAATAAAATATGACTACAATAATGGAGGTTTAAAAAGATTTTTTTAAGAAAGGTATTGTTAAGGTAAATAGTTTATAAATGTTAAAAGTGGAATGAAGAAAAGTTTAAAAAATTAGAATAAAAAATAAAATTAAGAAAATTTAATTAACTTTGCAAGACTAAATAATCATGGGGAGGAAGCCATGAATTCCATGCTTTGCTTTCCCCTAGCTCTGGAATTCCACTGTTCTCCTTGATCAGTGATCTTGGTCTTTGCTGGATATTCTTGCTGATCTTCTATGGGAGGGGCCTGTTGTAGTGATTCTCAAATGACTTTGCCTGAGGTGGAATTGCCACGTCCTTGCCAGGGGCTGAGCTAAGTAATCTGTTCGGGTTTGCTCTCCGGAGCTTTTGTTCCCTGAACGCCTTCTGTAGAGCTCTGTAGAATGGGAATGAAAATGGTGGCCTTCCAATCTCTGGCCCAGAGCTGCTGAGAGCTCAGTCCCCCACTCCTCAGTGTGCCCTTGGAGAAAAGCACTCAATCACTACCATCTTCCTGGTCTCCAGCTGTGCTCCAAGCTCACCTGGCCTGTGACCAAGTGTTTCTGTCTGGCACACAACCCCAGTTGAAGTCTCCAAACCCAGCAGATTCCTGTCACTCTGCTCTTCCAAGGGTTCTCCCCTGATGTGCCACTTGTGGGGTCCCTGCTCAAAGAGCCGTGTCCCAACTGTGCCACAGAACACAGTTTAAGGTAACCCTGAGTTGAGATGTCACTCCTTGGCTCCATCTCAGTAACTGGCTTCCCCACTCTAATACCTGTGAGCTCTGCTACACTCATACACCCCCGATCCTTCTGTGACCCCACAGGACCTGAAACCACACTGTCCCCATGAGGCCTCCACCCCCGCTTAGCCTCTGGAGTGATGTCTGTCAGTGGAGCAGAATTTTAAATGTTCTGATTTTGTGCTCCATTGCTCTGCCACTTGCCAGGAGCTGGCCCCTACTCCCATGGTCTATCTTCCCATCACCTTGGGTTCACTTTTCCACACGTCCTACCTTTCAGAAAGTGTCTGATTTTCTGTTTGTAGAATTGCTGCTCTTCTTCTCTTTGATCTCCTGTTGGATTTGTAGGTGTTTGGAATGGTTTGATACCTATCTAACTGAACTCTTGGGACCTGATGTCATCTGAGCCTGCTACTCCTCCACCAAATTGACTCCTCCTCCTGCTCTATAACTTTTTACTCAATGAAAAATTTTAACACATCTGCAGGTTTAGAACCAACTTAGAGAGAGAAGAAAGCACAAAATGATTACTTTCATACTGATAAAAACTGGACCAAAGAATATTGTTTATTGGCCTCTGAAGAACAGTAATCATTAATTTTTAAGGCATTTTACTTGTGCAATTATAAATATACATTTATACTTTAGCTGACCATTATAATTCCAAGCTATAAAGCATATAAGGATATTGTTTTACTCCTACTTACAACTTTGAGTATCAGTTTATCTGAAAGTAAACATTCAGATATTAACAATAAACATGAATGCCTCATTTGTGATATAGACATTATCAAGGTTATTAAGTATGATAGCCAATATCAATATCATTGATCACACAAGTCAGAAATGCCAGAACTGACACTAAATAGGCATCTACTACTTAGTCTTCTAAAAGCTCAGACTCAAGCTAAAGCCAAGGACAGATTGTGTTGGAATTTTGAGGTCTATTCTGAAGTTCAGTGCCTCCCTAAACAGATAAAAAATAAAGAATAGATTTATATATAGCCCAATAGATAGAAACTTTAGTAATGTAGAGCCTCTAAATTATCAAAGAGCCTCCTCCTTCAGACCCCTTAAATTTTGTCATTTCATCATGGGGTACAAATAAAAGGTATGCAAGATCAAACAAAAAAATATAAAATCCATTAAATTCTGATTCACTGATATTCAATAGTTCTTGCAAAATATTAGAAAGTAAGATAATTACATTAAAACTAAAATTGGGGATTTTATGAGCCACTATAAATTTCAGTGGTTCATATTTTCCTTCATTATAATAAAAAAAGTGGTTGTATAAATGTACACCTGGATTTAGTAATAAGATTTTATATCTTTCCCATTTGGAAGCACTTCACAACAATCTTTTTAAAAATATTACTAATATATACTTCTTGAAACTCTTGGCATTAGTTCCTGGAGGAAAAAAAAAAAAAAACCCAAAAACAAAACTACTGGCTCATGTACTAAGTAGCCGAGCACTCTTAATGTGTAGCCTAAGGAACTGAAGAAGTATGAACTGAAATATCTTAATTCCCTACATTTCAATGCTAGATTTTTGTCTAAGTTGCTACACTCAGAGAAGGGAAAGAGTTCAATACAAACTGTTGTTTTGATGTAATTTATTTCAAATCACATTAATAGGTGTTTTGGAATTCCTCCCCTAAAATCAAATGTTTTGTGCATTTTTTAATGCATCTCATCATGTAGGTAACTCAAACCCCTCTCTATTAGTGGGCTTGACTCTTGATCCTAGCCCCATATATCCTTTATCAACATCTGATCAAACATTGCTCTCATGCCAACCATAGAGTGAAACAAGTGCTTTTTTTCTCAAAGGTCAACATGAATTAAGAGTACTTTGCAAGCAGTGTCCAGTAGCCCAGTATACATAGTACACCATTTCACATCTTTTCAGATTAAAAATTCATGACAGGTTCTAGGATGGTTTTATATTTAATATTCATATTAACAATTTTAAGTTATTCTGCATATGTTTTTATCAAAATTGCATGAAGACTGTTTTCCAAAATAATAATGAAATTGCTCCAAGCAAAATATTCTTGTTTGGAATGGTGTAAAGTCTTCATGAAATTTCTCTAATGGACACTTTCTCCATTTTAAGAGAATTTCGACTTATTTGGACAACTAAAAAGTTGATAGCATGATTTGACTGAAGAAGTTGCAGAATATTTGGGGGACATAACACAATTATAGGAAAAGATTTACAAATTAGGAAAAGATTTACAAATTAGGCCTGTCTTTACTCTGAAACTTTAAAGCCACAGAGGTATTGGTGAATTTCTTGGCTACCAAAAGAGATTCTTTACCTATTTACACTAAATGTATTCAGTAGATTTTTCTGTTATAGATTAATGTATAAGAATTACACTCAGTCGCGATGAATGTTATATGTTTGTATTCTCTAACATGTACTGACATGACAAATTTGGAAGTCAGTCAATGCCCAAGATTTTAAAGAGAGCCATTTAATACCTGAATTCATTATTATGAATTGTATTTTTCCAGAAAACTCAACAATGACTGACTGTAGGGGGAAAAGTCACACTAGAAATTGAGCAGGCCCTGAAAGAATGCAATTATTGCTGTGCTTTGGAAATCGGCATAAATAAACTCTAAAGGAATTCAGGCAATAAGTAGTAACTATTTCTATGTTTTTTTGTATTTTCTTAGAAATTTGTTGTATTGAAATCATATTGTATTCCCTGACACCTTTTTTGAGAAACATTTGGTTTGTGTTTGTTTTTTATTGAAGTATAATATACAATGTTATATTAGTTTCAACTGTACAGCATATTGATACAACAATTCTATACATTACTGAATGTTCACCATAAGTATAGTCATCATCTGTCACCATATGAAATTATTACAATATTATTGACTATATTCCCTATGCATACTTTTTAATCTTGACTAATTTATTTTATAATTGGAAGTTATCCAATTATCCAATTATCCAATTACCTTAACTCCCTTTATCTATCTCACCCATCTCCCCTCTGGCAACTACCAGTTTGTATCTGTATTTAAGAATCTGATATGCTAATGAGAATAGCATCAAACTATGACACTATTCATCCATGTGCTACAAACACATATTGCTCCTTGACATGAATAAGTAGAGGGAAAAATTTTGCCCCTTATTCCAATTCCCATCCCTTTTGTAAAAGGTAATATTGTGCAGAAATTCTGCAATCCTAAAATGTGTGGTAGGTTACACTAATACACCCAATTATTTGTGTTTTCCAATTACAGGATAACGTATTCCTGCTGGTTGCCATGGAACTTTCAGTGACCCCTATGGGAGAAGAACAAGTATCCACTCTTAATGCTCACATGTGGCCACAGGACTTGTTTTGGATAACGGAACATGTCATATACCATATCCAATGTGAGATTTAGTAGCTGGTTCTGGGGTGCCTGGGTGGCTCAGTGGGTTAAAGCTCAGGTCATGATCCAAGGGTCCTGGGATCAAGTCCTGCATCCAACTCCTTGCACAGTAAAGAGTTTGTTTCTCCCTCTGCCCCTCTTGCTTATGCTCTCTCTCTCTCAAAAATATATAAATATATATATTTTAAAAGCCGGTTCTACGGGGCACCTGGGTGACTCAGTGGGTTAAAGCTTCTGCCTTCAGCTTAGGTCAAGCTCCCACAGTCCTGGGATCGAGACTCGCATTGGACTTTTTGCTCAGCAGGGAGCCTGCTTCCCTTCCTCTCTCTCTCTGCCTGCCTCTCTGCCTACTTGTGATCTCTGTCTGTCACATAAATTTTAAAAAATAATAAAAAATAAAAAATAGAAAGTCAGTTCTATGATTCAATTCTGACTCTTTTTTCTCCTCTCACAATAGTACGTTTTACATGAAGGCTGTTCCTCAAATTTATATCCTGGAATGAAAACAAAAAGACAACACAATGTGAGTAAGAACTAAACTTTTGTTGTCTTAAGTCACTAAAATTTGGACATTGTTGGTAACTGCAGCATAAGCTTAAAAAGATGAATGCACAAAACAATGAGGCTAAAGATGAGAAGTCTATACAATAAGGTTGGGAATTTAGAAAGACAGGAGTGTTAAATTCCTTTTCCAATCTCTGAACAACCTATCCTTAGAATTTTCAATATAGGAGACAATTAAATGTCATTAGTGCTTAAACCTTTTCAGTTAAGCTTATCTTAATTGAGCTGAAAGCTTTCCTAACTGATATGATGTTTATCCTTTCCTCCTGCCTCCTATGTTTTCCTCCTGCTTTATGTGCTGGGCCCTCTCTTCTTCCATTATCAGGGCTGTTTCTGCATCATTTGTCATTTCTCTCTATAATGGTTCCTTCCATTTGCATTTGGGTATGACCAGGTACCATCTCTTTCTGGAAGTCTATAGTGACTTATCACCATTTACCTGATTACCAGTCTGCATTTGGCTCCCTACTTATAATCATCTCCAGTGTACTATGCTTAAATCTGTCCTAACACCTAATTTTTAGGTATCCTAACACCTATGCTTTATCCTAATCATCTGTTTTCTTTCATGTTTTCATTATTATGTGTAGGTTTTTAACTATTTGCTCATGATTATTAAAGTGACACATGTTCAGAGAAAATTTGGAATATTTAGGAAAGTGTACATTTTTTATTCATAACACCTACCAAATTATTAGAAACAAAACAGGAAGTCATCAAATATTTATTGCACAAATTAATGAAGGAAGTAGGGAAGGAAATATTTAGTACTAGTAAAGAATGGTTGTAGAATGTGTGTATACTAGAGATTAGGCTGGAATTATAGGTTGTGGTCTGGTCATAGAGAGCTTTGAAATTCACATTAAAGTGTTAGTTCTTAGAGTGCCTGGGTGGCTCAGTTGATTAAGTGTCTGACTCTTGATTTTGGCTCAGATCATGATATCAGGGTCCTGAGATGGAGCCCTGTATCAGACTCTGTGCTGGGTGTTGAGCCTGCTTAAGGTTGTCTTTTTCCTCTCTCCCTCTGTCCCCCTCCCCCACACTCATGTGCATGCACATGCTCACATTCACTCTCTCTATCTCTAAAATAAATGAATGAGGGATCAGGCAAGGTGGAGGAGGGGTAGGGGACCCTGTTTCATCTGATCCCCTGAATTTAGCTGGATATCTACCAAACCATTTTGAATACCCCTGAAATCAGCCTGAGATGTAAGAATATCTATCTGGATCCCTACAAGCAAAAAAGGGACTGCTTTTTGCAATGTAGGAAGAGCTGAGTCGTGAATTTGTGAGAGATATCAGAAGATAGACAGAAGTGGGAGGGAGCCTCCATAAGCTGGTTCCTGGAAAGTGATAGAACATCAGAGTTCAAAATCAGAACCCTTAGAAATCTGCTCTAGGGAGCAGGAAAAAGGTTCTGGAAATGAAAAAGCAGAATTCTAGGTAGGGCATTGTGGCTTCAGGTTATGAGGAAAAAAACAGGGCAAAAGGGGGTTCCTGAACCAATACAGTGCCCAAGCAGTGGAGCCAGGAAGCAGGTTATGGTCAGGGATCCCAGGAAGGGACTCTCATCTCTGACCACCATAAACTACAAGCTGAGCAGGTCAATAATCACTTTTCACTTGAGCAGCAGGAAAAAAAAAATCTAGAACTTGTGCCTGTGACTAGGTAAAAACTCTCAGAGAGATAGCAGCCCAGAAGGGGTTTTAGAATGGCACCCAGACATAATCCAGGAGCTTCAGGTGCATGCATGAGGCTGCAGCCACTCAGGGTTTTAGCATCACAAAGGACAGTGGCACTCCTGGGTCCCTGAGATTTCCTCTGAAGGAGTTGCTGTGGGCATGAACCATGGGAGGCTATGGTTTTTGGCAGCACATACAGACATGGAGACCATTTGTCCTGGAAAATTTATTAAAGGGCAAACTGATTTTTTTCTCTGGGCCAGAGATTTGGCTGCAGCCATTTTTGCTCTGATCCTCTGAAGAGGTGTGGAAAGCACCTCAAGGAACAAAAGCCACACAGAAAACCAGTTTCCACTGAGCCCATTCCCCTGATAGGGGCCAGGACAACTCTGCTCAGGAAGGCTTACCTGAGAAACAGCAGGGCAGGAACTTCCCCCAGAAGACAGGCTGTAAGAACAGGTGGACAACAATCCAATGGATCCCATAAGACTGTAAAATCCTAACACCAGGGAAAAGTTATATATTGAGCTCCAGCTATGGCCTCATGACTTGTTTATTTTTCAGATAAAATTCTCCTTCTCTTTTTTTTTCTTTTTCTTATGCTTTTCCCTTTTTTTTTTACCTTTTCATTTCAACTAGATGTTTATTTTATCAACTTATATTTCTTAGTAGCTTTTTAACTTGTATTTTTCACACCTATATTTTTATAGATATATGCTTTATTGTAGTCCTTCTTCACTATTTAATTTTACCTTTCCATATATACAAGTTTTACTTTCCTCCTAATTTTGGGAAGTAGTATTTTCTAACACACAGACCAAAATATACCCAGAAACAAATGAAACACCCTACTTTGTCCACACTGAGACATTATAGCCCCATCCCCCCATTTTTAAAACATTTTAAATTTTTATTCTTTTGTTTCATTTTGACATATTTTTTTTCAGTAGTGGCTTCTGACCACTCCAGATTTTGCTAAGGTGCATCTTGTTTGGATCATGGTTGATATTTTGGACTCCGCTCATTCACTCAAGCATCCCTTGACAGAATGACTAAGAAGAGGAATTCTCAACAAAGAAAAGAAACAGACACAATATCCTCTGCTACAGAACTAATGGATATGGGTATAAGCAAGAGCTTGGAGACAGAATTCAGGATAGTAATCATAAAGTCAATAACTAGGCCTGAAAAAAAAGCATTAGTGACAATATAATGAATCTAAGCAGAAATGAGATCTAATCAGGCTGAATTAAAAAAAAAATGTTATGAATGACATGCAGTCTAAACTGGATACTCTAACAGCCAAGATAAATGAGACAGAAGAGAGAATTAGTGATCTAGAAGATAAGTTGATGGAAGGGAAGGAAGTTGAGGAAAACAGAAATAGACTGTTAGTAGAATATGAGAAAAAGATTGGAGAGATTAATGATATTATGAAACATTCCAATATCAGAATTATTGGGATCCCAAGGGGGTGGGGGGGGGAGGTAGAAGATATATTTCAGAAAATGATAGCTTAGAACTTCCTTAATCAGGGGAAGGAAACAAGCATTCATGTCCAAGAGGCAGAGAGGACCCTCTCCCAAAATCAATAAAAATAGATCAACACCCTAACATATAATGCGGAGCTTGCAAATTTCACAGCCAAAGAAATTTTTCTGAGAATAGTCAGGGAGAGAAATTTCCTTGCTTATGGAGGGAAGAACATCAGAATAACATCAGACCTATCCACAGAGACCTGGCAAGCCAGAAATGGCTGACAAGACATGTTCACAGTATTAAATGAGAAGAACATGCAGCCAAGAATACTTTACCCACCCAGGTGGTCATTCAGAATGGATAGAAAGATAAAGAGCTTTCAGTACCAGCAGAAACTAAAAGAATATGCAACAATAAAGCCAGGCAGCAAAAAATATTAAGGGGGATTCTATAAGCGAATAGAAACCCCAACAGTCACATAGACCAGAAAGAAACAGAGAAAACCTATAGAAACAATGACTTTACAGGCAATACAATGGAATTAAATTCATATCTTTCAATAGTTACTCTGAATGTAAATGCGCTGAATGCTCCCATGAAAAGATGCAGGGTTTCACACTGGATTAAAAAAAAAAAAAAAAGACCCATCCTTATGCTGTCTACAAGAGACTCACTTTGAGCCTAAAGACACCTCCAGATGGAAAATGATGGATGGAGAGCCATCTACCATGCTAATGGGTCTTCAAAGAAAGCTGGGGTAGCAATCTTCATTTTAGACAAATTAGATTTTAAACCAAAGATTGTCATAAGGAATGAAGAGGAACACTATATCGTGTTTAAAGGGTCTTTCCAACAAGAAGATATAACAATTGTAAATATCTATGACCCCCAACACAGGAGCAGCCAGTTATATAAACCAATTAATAAGCAAAATAAAGAAAGATATTGATAAGAATACACTAATAGTAGGAGACCTCAACACTCCACTCACAGCAATGGACAGATCATCTAAGCAGATCAACAAAGAAACAAGAGCTTTGAATGACACATTGGACCTGGACTTCTTAGGTATATACAGAACATTCCATCCTAAAACAACAGAATACTCATTCCTTTCTAATGCACATGGAATGTTATCCAGAATAGACCACATCCTTTGTCACAAATCAGGTCTCAACAGATAACAAAAGATTGAGATTATTCCCTGCATATTCCAGACTACACAATGCTTTGAAACTGGAACTCAACCACAAGATGTTTCGAAGGAATTCAACCACCTGGCAGGTAAAGAGCATCCTGTTAAAGGATGATTGGGTCAACCAAGAAATTAAAGAAAAATGTAAACAATTCATTGAAACTAATGACAATGTAAACACATCAGTCCAAATCCTATGGGATACTGCAAAGGCATTCCTAAAAGAAAAATATATGGTCATCCAAGTTCTGTATCAGGAAAATTAGAAAAAATTAGAAAAATCCCAAATGCACAAGCTAAGCTTACACCTAAAGTATCAAGACAAAGAACAGCAAATAAAGCCTAAACCAACAAGAAGATAAATTTTAATGACTAGAGCAGAAGTCAATGAAATAGAGACCAGAAACAGTAGAACAGATCAAAGTAACTAATACCTGGTTCTTTGAAATAATAAGATTGATTAACATCTGGCCAGACTTATCCAAAAGAAAAAGGAAAGGACCCAAATTACAAAATCATGAATGAAAGGGGAGAGATCATGACTAACACCAAGGAAAAGGACGCAATTATTAGAAATTGTTACCAGCAACTATATGCCAAAAACTTAAGCAATCCAGAAGAAATGGATGCATTCCTGGAAGCTTATAAACTGCAAAGACTGAAACAGAAATAAATAGACATTCTGAATACATCAATACCAATAAGGAAATTGAATCAATAATCAAAAACCTCCCCAAAAAAGAGACCAGGGCAAGTTGGCTTCCCAGGGGAATTCTACCAAACATTTAAAGAAGAAGTCATACTTATGCTACTGAAGCTATTTCAAAAATTAGAAATAGAAAGAAAAGTACCAAACATATTCTATGAGGCCACCATTATCCTGATCCCAAAACCAGATAAAGAATCCACCAAAAAGGAGAATTACAGACTTATATCCCTGATAAATATGGATACCAAAATACTCAACAAGATTCTAGCCAATAGAATTCAACAGTACATTGTAAGGATTACTCAACACCACTAGGTAGGTTTTATTCCTGGGAGGCAAGAGTGGTTCCATACTAAGAAATCAATCAACATGATAGAGCGTATTAATAAAAGAAAACACAAGAACCATATGATCCTCTCAACTGATGCAGAAAAAGCGTTTGACAAAATACGGCATACTTTCCTGATTAAAACTCTTCAAAGTATGGGGATAGAGGGAACATACCTCAATATCATAAAAGCCATCTATGAAAAGCCATCGTTGATAATATTCTCTATGGGCAAAAACCAAGAGTTTTACCCTTAAGATCAGGAACACAAGAGGGATGCCCACTCTCACCACTATTATTCAACATAGTGATGGACGTCCTAGCCTCAGCAATAAGACAACAAAAAGAAATAAAAGGAATTCAAATTGGCAAAGAAGAAGTCAAACCCTCTCTCGTCACAGATGACATGATACTTTATATGGAAAATCCAAAAGACTCCATCCCCAAATTACTAGAACTCATACAGCAATTTGGCATCCTGGCAGGATACAAAAATCAATGCGCAGAAATAATTTGCTCTCCTATACACTAACAATGTAACTGTAGAAAGAGAAATTAGAGAATTGATTCTATTTACTACCGCACCAAGAACCATAAGACACCTTGGAATAAACCTAACCAAAGAGGTAAAGGATCTGTACTCGAGGAACTACAGAACACTCATGAAAGAAATTGAAGAAGACACAAAAAGATGGAAAAACGTTCCATGCTCATGGATCAGAAGAATAAACATTGTTAAAATGTCTATACTGACCAGAGAAATCTATGTTTTCAATACCATCCATTAAAAATTCCACCAGCATTTTTCAAAGTGCTAGAACAAACAATCCTAACATTTGTATGGAACCAGAAAAGACCCTAGAGATGTTGAAAAAAAAAAAAAAAAAAAAACCTGGGGGCATCATGTTGCCTGATTTCAAGGTTTATTACAAAGCTGTGAGCACCAAGACAACATGGTACTGGCACAAAAACAGACACATAGACCAGTGGAATAGAGTAGGGAGCCCAGATATGGACCCTTAGTTCTATGGTCAGCTAATCTTCAATAAATCAGGAAAAAATATCCAGTGGGGGGGGGGGGAACACTGTCTACAATAAATGGTGATGGGAAAGTTGGACAGCTATGTGTAGAATGAAACTCGACCATTCTCTTACACCATATACAAAGATAAACTCAAAATGGATGAAAGATCTCAACTTGAGACAGGAATTCATCAAAATCCTAAAGCAGGACATAGGTAGTAACCTCTTTAACATTGGCCACAGCAAATTTTTCAACACATGTCTCCAAAGACAAAGGAAACAAAAGTGAAAATGAACTTTTGGGACTTCATCAAAATCAAAAGCTTCTGTACAGCAAAGGAAACAGTCAACAAAACAACAAGACAATCCAGAGAATGGGAGAAGATATTCGCAAATGACACTACAGACAAAAGGCTGATATCCAAGATCTAAAAGCAACTCCTCAAACTCAACATCCAAAAAACAGGTAATCATGTCAGAAAATGGGCAGAAGATATGAACAGACATTTCTCCAAAGAAGACATGCAAATGGCTAGCAGACACATGAAAAAATGTTCGTCATCATTAGCCACCAGGAAAATTCAGATCAAAACCTTACACCAGATAGAAGGGCAAAGATTAACAAGACAGGAAACAACAAATGTTGGAAAGGATGTGGAGAAAGGGGAACCCTCTTACTTTGTTGGTGGGAATGCAAGTTGGTGCAGCCACTTTGGAAAACAGTGTGGAGGTTCTTTAAAATGTTCATAGCAGCAATGGCCACAATCTCCAAACTGTGGAAAGAGCCAAGATGCCCTTCAACAGATGAATGGATAAAGAAGATGTGGTCCATATATACAATGGATTATTACTCAGCCATCAGAAAGGATGAATACCCAACTTTTGTATCAACATGGACAGGACTGGAGATTATGCTGAGTGAAATAAGTCAAGCAGAGAGAGTCAATTATCATATGGTTTCACTTATTTGTGGAGCCTAAGGAATAACATGGAGGACATTAGCAGAAGGAAAGGAAAGGTGAATTGGGTTGAAATCAGAGGGGGAAACGAACCATGTGGACTCTGAGAAACAAACTGAGGGTTTTGGAGGGGAAGGGGTAGGAGGATGGGTGAGCCTGGTTGGGGGTATTAAGGAGGAAATGTATTGCATGGAGCACTGTGTGTGGTACATAAACAATGAATCTTGGAACACTGAAAAAAATTAAATTAAAAAATGATTTTATATATTTGAGAGAGAGAAAGAGTGAGAAAGAGCATGAGCAGAGGGAGGGGAAGAGCAAGAGGAAGAAGTAGACTACCTGCTGATTAGGGGCCAGGAGTTGGGGCTCTGCAGGGCTCTATCCCAGGACCCTAGGATCACAACCTGAGCCAAAGACAGACGCTTAACTTACTGAATCACCCAGGTGTCCCAGAGGCCCAGTTTCAAACAGCTTCCACCATCTCCTCAGGCTTGAATGGGGCCCCTTCTGGACGTTTTCTTTTCTCTTTCTCTGTCCCCATCCAACTAAACAAACAAACAAAACCTAAGTGATGAACTTCTGCTATAGGGGATGTTATTTGTAAACTTAAAAATGGCCATAATAATGAATATCTCACTGGTTCAACAGTCCCTCACCTCAACTCCATTTCCTTCTTTATTTTCACACACACACACACACACACTCTCTCACTCCAGGCACAGACAGGGATACAAATGATTCCTTTAGAGATGTGTGTTTTAACCAAACAGAGGAGATAGAGAACGGAGATATAGAGAAGTCCCAAACACAGGTCCCCATGCTTGAGGAAGTTATTAACAATGTGCAGTGCTTTTCAGTTTTTAGGAAACAGAAGACATCACAACTGCTCTCTCTTATCTGGTTGGTGATACATGAACATGATGTGGGAGGGTTTGGTTTTGTGGGGGGGAGTTGTTTTTTGTTTTTTTCTTTTTCTTTTTCTTTTTTTTTTTTTTTTTTTTTTTAAGTGAGAGTAAAAGCGATAAGCATAAGCAATAGCATGGAGGACCACAAGGGAAGGGAATGGGAAGAAATCAGAGAAGGAGACAAACCATGAGAGACTCTGGACTCGAGGAAAAAAAAAAAAACTGAGGGTTACAAAAAGGGGGAAGGATGGGGTAATAGGGTGATGGATATTAAGGAGGACACAGGTGGTGATGAACACTGGATGCAATATGCAACTAATAAATAATTGGACACTACATCAAAAACTATTGATGTATTATATGTTGGCTAACTGCATAATTTAAAAAAAGAATTCGTATAAAAAATTATATATATATAATTTTATATATAGATATTATATATAAAATTATATATATAATTTTATACATATATATGATTATATATACATATATGTGTATATATACATATTATACATATATATGATTATATATATATTATCATATATATATATGTAAGTCCTTCCCTTTGTAGGCAATGGAATAAAATTGGTCCCTAAACTATGTAGGGGTTGAGCCCTTGTGCCATCCATAACCTGTGTATAACTTTTGACTCCCCCAAAACTTAATTATTAATAGCTTCAACTATAATGTTGACTAAAAACCTTACTGTAACATAAACAGTAAAGACACATTTTGTATGTTATGTCTATTATGTATTGTATTCTTATAATAAGGTAAGCCAGAAAAAAGAAAATGTTATTAAGAAAACCATAAAGGTGGGGTGCCTGAGTGGCTCAGTGGGTTAAGCCTCTGCGTTCCACTCAGGTCATGATCCCAGGGTCCTGGGATCGAGCCCCACATCAGGCTCTCTGCTCAGCGGGGAGCCTGCTTCCCTTCCTCTCTCTCTCTGCCTGCCTCTCTGCCTGCTTGTGATCTCTATCAAATAAATAAATAAAATCTTAAAAAAAAAAACCATAAAGGATAGAACATACATTTTCAGTATGTACTGCATGTATACAAAAAACATCCGCCATAGGTGCACCCGCAGTTCAAATTTGTCATTCAAGGGTAAACTGTATGTTTACTGTACTATTTAAATTAAAATATTTAAAAGCATAATTCAACCTGAATTTTAGAAGGAATGTTGGTGACTTAAAGGATATAGATTGGGAAAAGATAGACTAAATACTGTGATTATATCATACTTAAAGATCAGGCTGAGACATTAATTACCCAAGCTAATGAAGCAATAATATTGTCTAAAAAGATATTATATAAGATGTGTTTAGGAAATAGAGTTGATATAAATCAAGCATTGACTAGTTTTACAAAAGAAAAGAGAGAAACTAAAGATGATGCAAAGGTTCCAACCTTGTTGGTGGTAGGATTAATCAAGATTTGAGGACAGAAGGAAGTTGTCCTGAAGGATAATGAAATCAGTTGTGGAAGTATTGAGATTGAAGTGTTGGTAAGTTTCAACAGCAGTATTAAGCTTAGCAAATATTGGGGCTAGACATGAAGATCTGTGAATTAATGTAGAGAATTAATTAGGTGATGGAAATGATCCAAGAAGTTGGGTTACAAAAAGAGAATCCAGGTAAAGACACAAGCCTACAAAACGCCTGTCAGAATATCTTTAAAAGAGGCACCAACTGAAACACTTATGAGGAGTGGTCAGAAATGAAGAATTTAAAGGGAGAATTTAAAACAGAAGGAGCTGAGAAGGAAGGATGGTGCTTTCAAAAGCTGCAAAGAAAGGGTCATTGGCCCTGAACCATAGAACTCTCTGGCATGCATCATTTTTAAGAAGTAATGTCCACTACTCCCAGAGTCAGATAAACTGATGAGATAAAGGATAAAACTAGAAAAATAAATTAATATAAAGGTATAAGGTTGTTTGTGAACAGAAGAACCTAGTTTCTAGTTATGATGTTTTCATTGAATACATAACCTTATAGAAATCATGTTGGCACCAAAGGGTCTCTGTTTATCCACTGTAAAGTGAATTAATTACATTGAATAAGCATTTGACAATCTACGAGTCTGTGTACATCATGTTAAACTAAAGATGTAAATAAATTTGCTTTCTTGAATTTAAAATACAATATTCAACATATATAACTCTCTCCACTATCTCCTTCATAACTTTATTCTGCAGAAATGAAGAGGATTTTTAAGTAGTAGTCACTAATTTTCTTATGAGCATTCCCAACTCTCAAGCAATGGACTTGAAATCAAAGCTTTAAAAGCTTAAAAAGTTTTAAAATCAATAAATAAAAGCTCAAAAAGTTTAAAACTATAATAAGATGCATATGTCCTTTTTAAAAATTTGTGAAATGCTTATGAATGTCCTTTTAAAGCCTCATCCCTAAGTCACAAAAGTATTTTTGCAAAGAAGGGAATGGTGTGATATTTATTCACATTTAGTTATCATTTCTTCCCACACTTAGCAGTAATGTATCCAAAGCCTCAATTATTTTTTATTTTTTTTAAGATTTTATTTATCAGATAGAGATCACAAGTAGGCAGAGGCAGGCAGAGAGAGAGAGGAAGGGAAGCAGGCTCCCTGCTGAGCAGAGAGCCCGATGTGGGGCTCGATCCCAAGACCCTGAGATCATGACCTGAGCCAAAGGCAGAGGCTTTAACCCACTGAGCCACCCAGGCACCCCCAAAAGCCTCAATTATAGTAGATAAATATTTCCATAAATAACATCTGCCTTTTTACAAAAACTTGGGTGGTTTCACTGATAGTTATTTCACTTCTCTGAGATGCTTCATGCTCTGATTGTGCAAATACACTCTTATTGGGATGCTGAATGTTTTTCCTTTTGAGTTTGAAAGCAACTGTTTTTTACTTGTTTTCTCATTATTATTCTGATCCTGTTCCAAGCTTAATAGCAATGTCAGACTTGAGATGCAACTTTTCACTTTTTCACCCACGTGTTTTCATCTATACATTTTCTAAATTCCCAAGCTTTATTTTATATATGCATAGTCTAAAAGTACAATATATCAATTAACATTCTATTATTTCTAGGCCCTGGTTCTGTTCAACTATTGTCTTGTGGCTCCAGATAGTTTATGGTTTGTTCTTGAAGTCAAGATGGCAGGTAGAACACATGGAAATCCTTCTACTACTCTCTAGGCAGATAAAAAATGCCTACTAGATTATAAAATATTTAGACTTAATCTCTAAAGCATTAAACAAAGCCTTAATGGAAGCAGGAACACATAGCAGTAAGTAGGATGTGAAGGTGTAGTGCTCCAGAACATGATAGGAGTTAGGGATTTAACATTTGCTCAAATGAACAAGAGTCAAAATAGCATATTCCAAATCTAAACAAAATTCAGAACATGGCTGTCTGCAAGAAGCTAAAATCCCATACTGTTCTGCCTGTCTGTGAACACTAATCTGAATAACTCTGTGTACCAACAGTGGCTACTGTATCTCCATCCATGGCACTGGTGGATGGCTTGTTCTTGGCTTCTAATTTAGTGAATGGAAATTACATTGCAAAATCTCCCAAAGGAACTGGCTGACACCATTTCTCTCCCCTGTCCTTCAGCCTAAACACTGAACACAAAATAATGGAATATAATGGAGCTGAGCAAAAGAAAGAATTACGCAACACAAGAATAGGCTTGAAGTACTCAGTGACTTTTTCAAGTGTAATAGTGTTAATATCATAGGAGTTGTGGAAGAGGAGAGAAAGGGTAGAAAAAAAATTATTTCAAGAAATAAATTCAGAAAACTTAACTAATCTCAAAAAGGAAACAAACATCCAGCTCTAGAAGGCACATATTGCATGGAGCACTGGGTGTGATGCATAAACAATGAATCTTGGAACACTGAAAAAATAAAATAAAGTTAAAAAAAATCACACACACACACACAAAAAGACACAGAGAACTCCCATCAAAATCAACAAAAGCAGGCCAACATCAAGACAAATTGTAGTTAAATTTGCAAAATATAGTAATAAAGAAAAAAAATCTGAAGAGCAGCAGGACAAAAAAAGTCCTTAACTTACAAGGGAAAATTGATAAGGCTAGTTGGAGATTTCTCAACAGAAACATTCCAAGCCAGAAGGGAGTGCCATCAGTGGCTGAGTGGGAAAAAAATCTGCAACCAAGAATACTTTATCTGGGGCACCTGGGTGGCTCAGTCAGTTAAGCATCTGCCTTCGCCTCAGGTCATGATCTCAAGGTCCTGGGATTGAGCCTCAGGTTGAGCTCCATGATTAGCAGGGAGTCTGCTACTCCCTCACCCCCACCACCCCATGTTTGTGTGCTCACTCTTGCTCTCTCTCTCTCTCTCAAATAAATAAATAAAATCTTTAAAAGAAAAGAATACTCTATCCAACAAGGCTATTATTCAGAATAAAAGCAGAGATAAAGAGTTTGCCAAACAAACAAAAACTAAAGGTGTTCTTGACTATTAAACCAACACTGCAAGAAATATTAAAGGGGGCTCTATCAGTTGAAAGGATAGACCAAAAATGACAAAGACAAGAAAGGATCAGATAAAATCTCTAGAAACAAAAAGCATGTAATGAAATGGCAATAAATACATATCTACCAATAATTACTCGGAATGTAAAAGGAATAAATGCTCCAACAAGTGTCAGAATGGATTTAAAAAAAGACCTATCTATATGCTGAGTACAAGAGAATTGTTTTAGACCTAAAGACACTTGCAGATTGAAAGTTAGGGATTGAAGAAACATTTATCATGCAAATGGATGTCAAAAGAAAACCAGAATGGCAATATTTATGTCAGACAAACTAGACTTTAAAAAAGACTGTAAAAAACAGATAAAGAAGGATATTATGTGGGTTTGCCTGGGTGGCTCAGAAAGCACCTGCTTTCTGCTCAGGTCATGATCTCAGGGTCCTGGGATCGAGTCTGGCATCAGGCTCCCTGCTCAGTGGGGAGCCTGCTTCTCCCTCTCCCTGCTTATGTTCACTCTCTCTCTGTCCAATAAATAAATTGTTTAAAATCTTAAAAAAAAAAAGGAGTACATTATGTAATCATAAAGGGAACAACATAACAAGAAGATCTAACAATTGTAAATATTTACGGCCCCAACATGGAAACATCCAAATATATAAAACAATTATCAAGGAATATAAAGGAACTAATTGATGATAATAATACAATAATAGTAGGGGATTTTAATACCCACTAAATGGACAGATCATCTAAACAGAAAGTAAACAAGGAAACAATGGCTTGGAATGACATACTTGACCACATGTACTTAACAGATATATTTAGAATCTTCCATCCTACAACAGCAGAATACACATTTTTTCCAAGTGTACATGGAATACTCTAGAATAGATCACATATTAGGTCACAAAAAAAGGCTTCAACAAAACAAAAAAGACTGAATTCATGCCATACACTTTTTCTGACCACAATATCGTGAAACTAGAAATCAACCACAAGAAAATATTTGGAAATACCACAAATACATGGCAGTTAAACAACATGCTACTAAACAATGAATGGATCAATTAACAAATTAGAGAAGAAATTTTAAAAAATACATGAAAATGAAAAAAACAATGGTCCAAAACCTTTGCAATGCAACAAAAGCAGTGCTGAAAGAAAGGTATATAGCAATACAGGGCTACTGCAGTAATCTAGAAAAATCTCAAATAAACAGCCTAACAAACAGCTAACGGAGTGAGAAAAAAACAAAAAACAAAACAAAAAAATGGAGCTTAAAGCCAGCAGATGGAAGGAAGTAATAAAGATTAGAGTAGAAATAAATGATACAGGAACTAAAATAAACAAACAAACACCAAAAGCAAACAAGCAAATGAACAAACAAACAAACAAAAACAACATAACAGATCAATGAAACCAGGAGCTGGTTTTGCAAAAAATTAATAAAATTGACAAACCTCCCAGAATTATCAGAAAGAAAAGAGTAAGGAGCCAAATAAATAAAATCACAAATGAGAGAGAAGAAAAAACAACCAACACCACAGAAATACAAGCAATTATAAGAGAATATTATGGAAAACTGCAGGCCGATAAATTGGACAAACTGGAAGAAATTATTAATTCCTAGAAATATACAAACTAATAAAACTGAACCATGATAAATAGAAAATTTGAACATACCAATCACCAATACAGAAATTGAATCAGGAATAAAAAAACTCCCAAAAAACAAAAGTCCAGCAACAGATAGTTTGACAGATGAATTCTTCCAAACATTTAAAGAAGAGTTAATACCTACTCTTCTCACAATATTTAAAAAATTTCTGGGTTGCAAGCGTGGTTCAATATTTGCATATCAACCAATATGATATACCACATTAATAAACAAAAGGATAAGAGTCATATGATCATATCAATAGATGCAGAAAAAATATTTGACAAAGTACATCTATTTACGATAAAAAGTCTCAACAAAGTAGGTTTAGAAGGAATATACTTCAACATAATAGAGGCCATATATGGAAAACTCACAAGTAATATTATTCTTAGTGCAGAAAAACTGAGAGCTTTTCCTCTATGGTCATGAACAAGACAAGGATATTCAGTCTCACAACTATTATTGTCATAGTACTGGAAGCCCTAGCCACAGCAAACAGATAGCAAAAGGAAATAAAAGACATCCAAATAGGCAGGAAAGAAATTTCACTATTTGCAGATGATATGATACTCTATATAGAAAGCCCAAAAAATATAGCAAAAAAAAGAAAAATTGCTAAACTAATAAACGAATTCAGTAAGTCACAAGATACAAGATCTATGTAGAGAAATTGCATTTCTATACACCAATAAGGAAACAACAGAAAGATAAATTAAGGAATCAATCCCATTTATAATTGCACCAACCTAATCAAGGAGATGAAAGATGAGTACTCTGACAACTATAAAACATTGATGAAAAAAACTGAAGATGACACAAAGAAATGGAAAGACATCTGCACTCATGGATCGTGAAAACAAATATTGTTAAAATGTTTATCCTACCCAAGGCAATCTACACATTTAATGCAATACCAGCAAAATACCACCAGCATTTTTCACAGAACAAGAACAAGTGATCCTAAAATTTGTATGGAACCACAAAAGACTTTGAGTAATCAAAGAAACCTTGAAAAAGAAAGGCAAAGCTGTAGGTATCACAATTCCAGACTTCAAGTTATATTACAAAGATGTAATGATCAAAACAGTATGGTACTGGCACAAAAACTGATACATAGATCAATGGAACAGGGTAGAAAGCCTGGAAGTGAACCCACAACTCTATGGTCAAATAATCTTCAAGGAAGAAAGAACATTCCATGGAAAAGTAGTCTCTTAAAGAAATGGTGGGGTGGGGGGCGCCTGGGTGGCTCAGTTGGTTAAGCAGCTGCCTTCGGCTCAGGTCATTATCCTGGGATCCTGGGATTGAGTCCCACATCCGGCTCCCTGATCCGCGGGGAGCCTGCTTCTCCCTCTGCCTCTGCCTGCCACTCTGCCTACTTGTGCCCTCTATCTCTCTGTCAAATAAATAAATAAAATCTTTAAAAAAAAAAAAAAAGAAAGAAATGGTGTTGGGAAAACAATAATGACACGCAAAAGAATGAAACTGGACCACTTTCTCACATCAAATGCAGATATAAATTCAAAATGGATGAAAGACCTAAATATGAGACATGATACCATAAAAATGCTAGGGAGAATACAGGTAGTAACCTCTTTTACATCAGCAATAGCAACTTATTTCTAGATATCTCTCTTGAGGCAAGGGAAACAAAAACAAAAATAAAATAGTAGAACTTATCAAAATAAAAATCTTCTGCATAGCAAAAGAAACAATCAACAAAACTAAAAGGCAACATATGGAATAGGAGAAGATATTTGCAAATGACATAACTGATAATGGGTTTATATCCAAAATATGTAAACAACTTATAAAACTCAATACACAAAAAAAAATAATCCAATAAATAATGAACAGAAGACATAAATAGACACTTTTACAAAAATGTAAAGATAGCCAAAAGACACATGAAAAGATGCCCAACATCACTGATTGTTAAGAAAATACAAATCTAAACGATGATGACGTTTCACCTCACACCAGTTGGAATGGCTAAAATCAATAAGAAAAAAGAGGTTTTGGTGAGGATGTAGAGAAAGGGGAACCCTGTTAAACTGCTGGTGGGAATATAAAGTGGTGCAGCCACCCTGGAAAACAGTAAGGAGGTTACTCAAAAATTTAAAAATTAAACTACCCGATTATCAAGAAATTGCACTACTCAGCATTTACCCAAAAAATACAAAAATGTTGATTCAAAGAGATACATGCACCTTGACGTTTACAGCATCATTAATTATAATAGCCAAACTATGTACACAGCTTAAGTGTCCATCAACAGATGAATGGACAAAGAAGAAGTGACACATATTAGCCATTAAGATAATGAATCCTTGCTATTTACACTGATATGGATAGAGCTAGAGAGTATTATGCTGAGGGAAATAAATCAGAGAAAGAAAAATGCCATATAACTTCACTCATATGTAGAATTTAAGAAACAAAACAAACAAGCAAAGGGAAGCAAAGAGAGAAAGAAGCAAACAAAGAAACAAATTCTTAACTCTAGAGAACAAACTGTTGGTTACCAGAGGAGAGGTGGTTGGGAGGATGGGTTAAATAGGTGATGGAGATTAAGGAGTGCACTTGTTGTGATGAATACTGGGTGTTGTATGGAAGTGTCAAATTACTATCTTGTACACCTGAAACTAATATAACACTGTATGTTAACTGGAATCAAAATAAAAGCTTAAAAATTATTTATATGGTGTCATCAAGATTAAAAAGAAAAAAGAAAGAGATTTAACCATATGAAAAAACATGGATGAACTTTAAGGACATTATGCTAAATGAAGCAAGCCAGTTACGTAAGAACAAATGCTGGATGATTCCATGTATATGAAGTATCTAAAATATGATAGAAGCCAAAAATAGAATAGTGGTTTCCAGGAATTAGGGAAGGGGGAAATGGGAGTTGCTATTCCACAGATATGTTTCAGTTATACAAGATGAACAATTTCTACAAAGTGGTTGTATACCTTTGAGCTTATAGTTAACAATACTGTACTGTACATTTTTTAAAGATTTTATTTATTAAAAAAAGATTTTATTTATTTATTTGACAGAGAGAGATCACATGTAGGCAGAGAGAAAGGGGGAAGCAGGCTCCCTGCTGAGCAGAGAGCCTGATGCGGGCCTCAATCCCAGGACCCTGAGATCATGACCTGAGCTGAAGGCAGAGGCTTCACCCACTGAGCCACCCAGGAGCCCCTGTACATTTAAATTTTTAAGAGGGTAAAGGTTATGTGTTATTACCACAGCAAAGAATTCACCCACAGATAATGTAATTCTGTAAATTTCAAAATCTGACAACCAATAAAAGAAACATGCAATTCTGAAATAAAACATCAAAGTTCACAATTCTAAAAAATTCTAAAAATTTTTCTAAAAGAAACTATCTAAAAATTATTATTATTATGCTAAAAGAAATCTATATGACTACATATGTGATTCAATACCTTTTTTTAGCATTTTTTTTAGAATTTTCAATACTACCTCAGAATCAAAAGTTAAGTAAATTGTAAGGAAGTTCTTTCCCTTTCCCCTTCTGAATAAATACTAAAAATATGAACTTTACATTTCAAGGCCTGGGGGAAAAAAGAACAACAAATTAAACCCCAAGTTAGTAAAGGAAAGAAGTATCAAAAATTAAAGCATAGATAAATTGAATAGAAAATATAAAACCTGTAGAAAAAAATCAGTGAAACTGAGTTTGTATTTTCAAAAAAATAAACAAAATTGACAAACCCCTAGCTAAACTAAGGGGGAAAAAAAGCAAAGGGTCAAATAAAATCACAAATGAAAGACACATTATAACTCATGTCACAGAAATAGAAAGGGTTATTAAAAACTCTTATAAATTATAATTCACCAACAAACTGGATTACCCAGAAGAAATGGAAAAATTCCCAGAAATACACAACCTACCAAGACTAAACATGAAGAAACACAATTCTGAACAGAATATAACAAGGAATGCATTAGTAAACAAAAACTTCCAAAAAGAAAAGCCTGGGAACAGACAGCTTCACTGGTTGAGTTCTACCAAACATTTAAAGAATTAATACCACTTCTTCTCAAAGTCTCCAAAAACACTGAACATGAGTGAGCACTTCCAGACTCACTTTATGGGGCCAGTGTTACCCTGATACCAGAGTCAGACAAAATGTCACAAAAAGGAAACTACAGACCAAGATCCCTGATGAATATATGTGCAAAAATCCTGAGCAGAATATTAGCAAAATATGCTAAATTAATATGCTAAACAATATGTTAAAAGGATAAAACATCATGTGGTATCTATCACTGGGATGCAAGAATGATTCAACTTACAAAAATCAATTAATGTGAAAAACCACATTAGCAGAATAAAAGATGAATATTACATAGTCTTCTCAATAGATAGAGAAAAAGCATTCGATGAAATATAGTAACCTTCTATGTTAAAAACTCTCAGCAATCAAGGAATAGAAGAAATGTACCTGATCATAATGAGGGCCATCTCTGAAAAGCTCACAACAACCATTGTACAGAACAGTGAGAAACTGAAAGCTTTTCCTCTAAGATCAGGAATGAGGCAAGGATTCCCCTACCTCAGCAATTCCATTCAACATAGTAATAGAGGCCCCACCCGAAGCAATTAGGCAAGAAAAAGAAACAAAACGCTGCCCAATTGGAAAGGAAGAATAAAATTATGCCTGTTTGCAGATAACATGATCTTATTACAGAAAACCCTAAAGACTCCATTTAAAAATCTATTAGAACTAATAAATAAACTTCATAAAGTTGCAGGATATAAAAAAAAACTTTCAAAAATCAGTTGCACTTCTAATTATTGACAATGAACTCTAAAAAGGAAATTAGGAAAATAATCCCATTTATAATATCACTAAAAAGAATAAAATACTTAAATTTAACTAAGGAGGTAAAAGACTTGTATACTGAAAACTTCAAAAGATTGATGAAAATTTAAAGAAAACACAAACAAATGGAAACACATCTTGTGTTGATGGACTGGAAGATTCAGTACTGTTAAAATGTCCATACTTACCCAAAGTAACCTGCAGATTCAGTGCAATTCTTACAAAAATCCCAAGGTTATTTTTATAGAAATAGAAAAAAAACAATTATACAATTGATATGAAACAATAAAAGACTGAATAGCCAAATCAATCCTAAGAAAGAAGAACAAAGCAAGAAACATCACACTTCCTGGTTTCAAAATATATTATAAAGCTACAGTAATCAAAACAGTATGATACTGGCACAAAACAGACACATAGACCAAAGGAGCAGAACAGAGACATTACGCAGCCATCAGAAAGGATGAATACCCAAATTTTGTATCAACATGGACAAGGCTAGAGGAGATAATGCTGAATGAAATAAGCCAAACAGAGAAAGTCGATTATCATATGGTTTCACTTATTGTGGAGCATAAGGAATAACATGGAGAACATTAGGAGAAAGAAAGGTGCCAAGAATACTCAAGGAGGAAAAGATTGTTTCCTCATAAATGGTGCCAGGAAAACTGGCTATCCACATGCAAAAGAATAAAATTGGGTTCTTATCTTGCATAATACACAATAACAAACTGAAAATGAATGAAAGACCTAAGCTTAAGATGTTAAAATTTGATTCTCCTAGAAGAAAACAGGAAAATCTTCATGACATTCATCTTAATCATCTTTTGGAAATGATATAAACTGACAGGCAATAAAAACAAAAATACACAAATGAGACTACATCAAACTAAAAAGCCTCTGCACAGTATAGGAAACAATCAACAGAGTAAAAACACAACTCCAGAGTGGGATGAAATATTTGCACAGTATATATCTGATAAGGGGTTAGTCTCCAAAATATATAAGAAATATATAACACAGATGCCTGTGTTGCTCAGTCGGTTGGACATCTGCCTTTCACTCAGGTCATATCCCAGAGTGCTTAGATTGAGTCCCATGTCAGGCTCCCTGGTCAGCAGGGAGCCTGCTTCTCCACTCTCTCCCCTGCTTGTGCTCTCTCTCTCTCGCTATTTCCCTCTCTCTCTCACTATCTCTGTCTCTCTCAAATAAATAAATAACGTTTCTTAAAAAAAAGAAGAAGAAATATATAACTCAATTGCTTAAAAAACTATGATTTTAAAAATGGGCTAAGGACTTGAATAAACATTTCTCCAAAGGAAACATACAAATGGACAACAGGTGTATATATATATATATATAGATAGATAGATATATATCTATCTATCTATCTATCTATATATATATATATATAAAATGCTCAATGTCACCAGTCATCAGAGAAATGAAAATCAAAACCAGGAAGAATATCATCTCACACCTGATAAGATGGGTATTAGAGAAAAAAGACAGCAAGAGTTGGTAAAGGAGGGCGCCTGGGTGGCTCAGTGGGTTAAGACCTCTGCCTTCTGCTCAGGTCATGATCTCAGGGTCCTGAGATCGAGTCCCGCATCAGGCTCTCTGCTCGACAGGGACCCTGCTTTCTCCTCTCTCTCTGCCTGCCTCTCTGCCTACTTGTGATCTTTCTCTGTCAAATAAATAAGTAAAATCTTTAAAAAAAAAAAAAAAGTTGGTAAAGGATGTAGAGGAATTGGAACTATTGTGCACTGCTCATAGGAATATCAAATGGGGCAGCCACTGTAGAAAATGGGGGCTCCTCAAATATTAAAAACAGTGCCATGATATCATCCAACATTCCCACTTCTAGACATTTATCCAAAATAATTGAGATAAGCATTTTTGTTGAAACATAGTTGATACATGAATGTCTGACTCTTGATTTCAACTTAGGTCATGATCTCAAGGTGATGAGATCAAACCCCATGTTGTGCTCCATGCTCAGCATTGGAGTCTGCTTATCCCTTTCCATATGCTTTTCCCCCTGTTCTCTCTCTCTCTCTCCCTCACACATACAAATAAATTAATTAATTAAACTTTTGAAAAATATATTTAAAAAAAGAAAGTGGCCCAGTTTCATTCTCTCAGATATATCATCCAGTGGTTAACTGGATATAATACAAATAAATAAATAAATAAGATTAATAACAGCATCTATAGAATGGGTCTTTTTTCAATTATTATGTTTAGTTAGCCACTGTATAGTACATCATTAGTTTTTAATGTAGTGTTCAATGATTCAGTAGTTACATATAACACCCAGGGCATATCACAACATATGCCCTCCTTAACACCCACCACTCAGCTATCCCCTCTATCTAACCCCTCCCCTCTGAAACTCTCAGTTTGTTTCCCAGGGTCCATAGTCTCTCATGGTTCTTCTCCCTCTCTGATCTTTCCCCCTTCATCTATGGTCCTCCATACTATGGTTATATTCCATATATGAGTGACACCATATGATGATTGTATTTCTTTGCTTAAATTATTTCACTTAACATAATACATTGAAGTTCCATCCATGTTGATGCAAATGGTGAGTATTCATCTTTTCTGATGGCCAAGTAATATTCCATTGTATATATGGACCACATCTTCTTTATCCATTCATCTGTTGAAGGGCATGTCAGCTTTTTCCACAGTTTGGCTATTGTGGACATTGCTACTATGAACACTGGAGTGCATGTGCTCCTTTTTTTCCCTGCATCTGTATCTTTAGGGTAAATACCCAGTAGTGCAATTGCTGAATAATAGGGTTCCTGGGATGCAAGTGTCATTCAACCTTTGCAAATCAATCAGTGTGATAGAACGCATTAATAAAAGAAAAGACAAGAACCATATGATCCTCTCAATCAATGCAGAAAAAGCATTTGACAAAATACAACATCCGTTTCTGATTAAAACCCACCAGAGTATAGGAATAGCGGGAACATTCCTCAATATCATAAAAGCCATCTATGAAAAGCCATGGCTGATAACATTCTTTATGGGCAAAACCTGAGAATTTTACCCTTAAGGTCAGGAACACAAGAGGGATGCCCACTCTCACCACCTGGCCTCAGCAATCAGACAATAAAAAGAAACAAAAGGCATTCGAATTGGCAAAGAAGAAGCCAAACTCTCTTTCTTCACAGATGACATGATACTTTATATGGAAAACCCAAAAGACTCCACCTCCAAATTACTAGAACTCATACAGCAATTCAGCATCCTGGCAGGATATAAAATCAATGCACAGAAATCAGTTGCTTTCCTATACACTAGCAACGTAACTGTAGAAAGAGAAATTAAGGAGTCAATTCCATTCACAATAGCAACAAAAGCCATAGGATACCTAGGAATAAACCTAACCAAAGAGGTAAAGGATCTATACTCTAGAAACTACAGATCACTTATGAAAGAAATTGAGGAAGACACAAAGAGATGAAAAAATGTTCCATGCTCATGGATTGGAAGAATAAACTTTGTTAAAATGTCTATGTTGCCCAGAGCAATCTACACTTTCAATCCAATCCCTATCAAAATACCACTGGCATTTTTCAAAGATCTGGGACAAACAATCCTAAAATTTTTATAGAACCAGAAAAGACCCCGAGCTGCAAGGGGAATGGTGAAAAAGAAAACCAAAGCTGGGCATCACGTTGCCTCACTGAAACTGTTTTACAAAGCTGTGATCACCAATACTGCATGGAATTGGCACAAACACAGACACATAGACCAATGGAACAGAATAGAGACCTCAGAGATGGAGCCTCAACTCTGTGGTCAACTAATCTTTCACAAATCAGGAAAAAATAGCCAATGGATAAAAGACAGTTTCTTCAATGAGGGATCCTGGGAAAATTGGACAGCTACATGTAGAACAATGAAACTGGACCATTCTTTTACACCATAAACAAAGATAAACTCAAAACGGATGAAAGTCCTCAATTTGAGACAGGAATCCATCAAAATCCTAGAGGAGAACATAAGTAGTAACCTCTTCAACATTGCCCAAAGTAACTTCTTTCAAGACATGTCTCCAAAGGCAAGAGAAACAAAAGCAAAAATGAACTTTTGGGACTTCATCAAGATAAGAAGTTTCTGGGGAGTCTGGGTGACTCAGTCATTAAGCATCTGCCTTTGGCTCAGGTCATGATCCCAGGGTACTAGGATTGAGCCCCACATCAGGTTCCCTGCTCAGTGGGAAACCTGCTTCTCCCTCTCTCACTCTCCCTGCTTGTGTTCCCTCTCTCTCCCTGTATCTCTCTCTATCAAGTAAATAAATTTTTTAAAAATCTAAAAAAAAAAAAAAAAGAAAAGAAAAAAAGAAAAGATTCCTTCTGCACAACAAAGGAAATAGTCAACAAAGTAAGAGGTAACCCATGGAATGGGAGAAGATATTTACAAATGGCATTGCAGATAAAGGACTGATATCCAAGATCTATAAAGAACTTCTCAAACTCAACACTCAAAAAATGAATAATGCAGTCAAAAAATGGGCAGAAGACAGAAACAGACACTTATCCAAAGAAGACATACAAATGGCTAACAGACACATGAAAAAATGTTCAACATCATTAGCCATCAGGGAAATACAAATTAAAGCCACAAAGAGATGCCATCTTACACCAATTAGAATAACAGAAATTAACAAAACAGGAAACAACAAATGTTGGCAAGGATGTGGAGAAAGTGGAACCTTCTTATACTGTTGGTGGGAATGTAAGCATGGTAGCTCCTCAAGATATTAAAAATTGGGCCCATTTTCTTAAAAGTATTTTCATTTATTTATCTTTCTATACATACATCTTCCTCCACTTGTGATGGAATTTCTTCCCAATAAACCCATTGTAAGTTGAAAATATAGTAAGTAAAAAATGCAATTAACACACCTGACCTGAATATCATACCTTAGCCTACCATACCTTATATGTGCTCAGGATACTTACATTAACTTAGAGTTGAGTGAAACCATCTAACACAAACCCTACTTTAAAATAAAGTATTGAATATCTCATGTAATTTATTAAATACTGTACTGAAAGTGAAAAACAGAATGGTTATATAAGTACAGAATGGTTGTCAGTATATTGGTTGGTTACCTTCATGATTGTGTGGTCAACTAGGAGCTGCAACTCATTGTCAATGCCAAGGAGAGAGTGACATAGTGCATATTGCTATACCCAGAAGAGATAAAATTAAAAACTTTTGAGTTTTGTTTACATTTCTACTGAATAGTTGTCACTTTCTCACCATTTTAAAGCCAAAGTATCGTAAGTCAGGGACCATCTGTATGCATATGTAAGGAACTATGTCTAGAATGAAGTCCATCAAATGTTAATGATAAGTATCTCTGGAGGGCAGAACTTGCAGTAAGTGTTTAACATTTACTTGTGAAAACCTTAAGCATTTAAATTATTTATAATAAACACAAACCATTTCAAAAACACAATAGGTTTTTCCCCTTAACACAATAATCAAAGCAAAGGTTAGCAGCAATATAGTAAGATGTTAAAAACATAGGTTATTGTTATTCTCTTATTTGTATTTATTTTGAAGAACCAAAAGAAATTAATTTACAAAATATCATGTTTACCAGTGGTGAAAACAAAGAAATAACTTGGCAAAATGGTGAACTAGGGAATCAAACTGTCCCACAGAGGCAGGTAGCAAGGAGAACTTACAGTTTCTTCATTGCATTTGGGTACAGATAAAAGCCTCCCCTGAGAATTCGGGGCCACAAGATGCCCTTCATAAGCATCCAATTTCTATATTAATAACTTAAAATAGAGCAGAAATTTTAGAAGTTAATCAAAGAATACTCTCAACAACTTTATTTCAACCCATTTGAAAGGCACATTTATTTCCTAGAGGGAAAAATGACAAAACTGACTTAGGGAAGAAATTAAAACATTGATTAACCTATAACAATTAAATAAAATAGATGTATAATTCAGTGTCGGTTTCAGCTCAGGTCATGATCTCAGAATTATGAGATCAAGCCCTGCATTGGGTTCCCCACTCAACACAGAATCTACTTAAGCTTCTCTCTCTCCTTCTCCTGCTGCCCCTCCATCCTACTCTCCCTCTCTCTCCGTCTCCCTGTAAAAAATAAATAAACAATTCTTTAAAAAAATAGATCTATAATTCAAAGTTTTCCACAAAGAAAGCTTGAGGTCCAGCACTTTGAGTCATGTTCTTAGAACAAGAAATATTTCTATTTTCTTATGATAAAAAAGACACTTTTTCAAACTCATTCCAAGCTATTTTCAACATGATAAGAAAATTAGGTAAGAAAATACAAGAGCGAATTATAACTCAATGTCATCCATAAACCTAGATGCAAAATTCTTGAATAAAATACAACCAAGAAAAATGTAGCCACACATATAAATTTTGTGATGTGAATGTATTTTTAAAGTACAATGCAGTCAAATTGGGTGTATCCTAGGAACTAAGGTTGCTCTAACATTAGAAAATATATTAATAATAATATTAATAAATAATAAAAATAATAAACAATAATAATAAATAATATTCTATGAAAAGCCATAGAATCATATTGATTAATGCAGATAAACATTTTCTAAAATTCAGTCCCTTTTCATGTAAAAAACTCTTTTGCAAACTAAGACCAAGTAAGACCACAAAATGTCACAAAACTTGTAAAACGAACATTTCATTTAATGATAAAACATTCAAAGTATTTTCTTTGGAAACAAAAACAAGACAAATACACTTGACAAGTAAGCAAGATAATATCCATCCACCAATGTAGGCCTAGCTACTTCAGTAAGTCAAGAAAAAAAAATACATATTATTAGTTTTTGCCACAGTATGCTACAAAACAAACAACTCCAAATGCTGGTGACTTACCACAAAACTTTCTTTTTCTTTCATAGGTATGTGGGTCAGCTGCAGTTGACTGGACTGATCTGAAGTTGACTTCGGTTTGAAAATCAGGTAACATATACCTGCATCATGTGTCTCCTTATTCTGGGTCACAGGCTGAAGGATGTGTTACAGGTGGGGACCTGTAGTTTTCATGAGGAAGCTGAACTCAAAAATGCAAGCAATTTTGGGGCACTGGGTGGCTCAGGGGGTTAAAGCCTCTGCTTTCGGCTCAGGTCATGATCCCAGGGTCCTGGGATCGAGCCCCACATTGGGCTCTCTGCTCAGCAGGGAGCCTGCTTCCCTCCTCTCTCTCTCTGCCTGCCTCTCTGTCTACTTGTGAGCTCTCTCTGTCAAATAAATAAATAAAATCTTTTTTAAAAAATGCAAGCAATTTCAAAGTCTCTGCTTAAACATGGTGTCAGCTCACTCATGTTCCACTGAGTAGAAGAGAACAAATATTTGTTAACGATAGCATGTTAGGGGTACCAGGGTGGCTCAGTGGGTTAAGCCTCTGCCATCGGCTCAGGTCATGATCTCAGGGTCCTGGCATTGAGCCCTGCATCAGGCTCTCTGCTCAGCAGGGAGCCTGCTTCCCCCTCTCTCTCTGCCTGCTTCTCTGCCTACTTGTGATCTCTCTCTCTCTGCCAAATAAATAAATAAAATCTTTTAAAAGTACTTAAAAATATTTTAAAAAATAGCAAGTTACTGCATATGTGAATTAGAATGGAGAAAATAAAACTGTTACTATTTTCAGATGATAAGATTAACTACATAGAAAAACTACAAGAACCAAAGAATATTAGCAAGGTTTCTGACTCTGAGACTTACACATAAAAATCAAGGATATTTCTACATATCACCAAAAAATTATTTTAAAAACTACCATCTTCATTAGCAATAACAAGATATCAAAGTATATGAATGATAAATCAAATAGATGAAACTTGGTATGACTGAACTAAAAGAAATGAACACTGCTCTTAGCATTAGAAAATGTCTCTTGCTATGATAGGCATTATCCTCTTGTTGCTGGATTATGGGGTGATCCAAAGATCCTTCAAGAGGTAATGTTAAGGGGTTCCTGGGTTGCTCAGTCAGTTAAGCATGGGACTCTTGGTTTCAGCTCAGTTTATGATCTCAGGGTAGTAAGATTAAGCCAGCAATGGGATCCATGTTCAGCATGGAGCCTGCTAGAGATTCTCTCTCCCTCTCTCTCCCCTTCCACTCCTCCCTGAATTCATGTTCTCTCTCTCTCTCTCAAATAAATAAGTAAATAAATAAATAAAATATATTTTTAAAAGGTAATCTTGAGGGACACTCAGTAGCTTAGGGCAGGGGTTACCAATATATTTTTAATTTAACAGTTTTTAATGCATATTTTCAACAAAATTTGAAGTTAATTTGTGTTTGTATCCTTTTCTATCCTTTTCTTTGTATCCTGTTTTTAAAACTATGGATATCACTGGATGGAACTGGAGGATATTATGCTAAGTGAAATAAGTCAATCAGAGAAAGACAATTGTCATATGGTTTCACTCACTTGGAACATAAGGAATAGTGCAGAGAACAATAGTGGAAGGAAGGGAAAACTAAAGGGGAAAAAATCAGAGAAGGAGGCAAACCACATGAGACTCTTGACTCTGGGAAACAAACTGAGGGTTGAGGAAAGGGAGGTGGATGGGGGCATGAGGTAACTGGGTGATGGGCATTACAGAGGGCATGTGATCTGACGAGCATGGAGTGTTACTCACAACTAATGAATCATTGAACATTGTACCAAAAACTAACAATGTATTATATGTTGGCTAATTGAATTCAAATTTAAAAAAATCTATGGCATCACTAAAAATAAAAAGACATAGAATGCATAACTTTTAAACATATTAAATAACATTTTAAATCTCCAAAATCTGTGTGGGAGAATTTCTTTGATTCTTCCTGATTTTGAAAGATTCTCCAGAAAACTCTCCTTCTGAGGTTTTGTACTCTCCCAAAGGCAAAGAGATCACCAAAGAATTCTTGCTCTCCAGTTTTTCTCTGATCTGGAGAGAAACAAAATATATCTCTCTTGTATCTTCTTCAGCAAGTCTCCCCTTCCAAAGTTCTCAACAGTTTTTATGTTGAGTGGACAATATGGTTGACTTCTCAAGATCTTTCACACCTCCGGTAGTAGAACTTACCTAAGATTAGGTAAGTAATCTTACCTAAGAATTTACCTCAGATTAAGCAGTAATCTGTCTCTCTGTTTCCATTTGGGCCAATGAATATAAGGAAAGGTTTGTTTGGGGGTTTCTGGGAAACAGAAAGCAGTACCTATTATGTGTTTCATGTGAACAAAAAAACCTTTTTGCCTCAGTTGTTTCTGGTAGTCATCTAGAAACTATGAGGAAAATGTAGCCAGAGAAAAAATTGATACATGGATGATCATAAAGCCTTAATTATTATGAATTGTTTGAAGTAGACTAGAGCCAGGAGTCAATGGCCTTATCCTCATGCATCCTTGTATCAGGGAGGAAAGTTTTTCTTCTAACCAACCTTTCCTTAAATCTCAGGAGCAGAAGTAGGTCAATGCCTATCACTGACTGGGAAAGAGAAACAAGATTGCCAGGATAGAGCAATCACAACTTATCCCTTAATGCTAGGTATACTGCCATCTACATAAAATCAGCCTTCCGTTATCAAATAAAAAAATGGACTTGTTCTTGAGTAGACAAACAGTACTTACCACCCCTGTGATCTGTCAAGACCCTGACTTCATGACACTGACTCAGACTCTACATTATTCTGGCACATCTTATCTGTCCTGGAATCATCATGAGCTGAGCTACTTTAATCAACCACACTCTCGGAGTGCATACAGAAAAGTAAGCAAGCTTAGTTTTCCTAAGCTAAACATTCAGTGTTGCCCTGAAAATAAAAAAATAAAATAAAATAAAAAATAGAGTGGGGTTGATGCCGGGATTACTCAGTAATTCTTAGCTGGAAATGGCTACAACACAGACCCAGTTCAGGAGCTCTTCACCTTCAGGCCAGGCTTCTCTTTCTCCTAGAACATGGCTGTCTAGAACACTTAAAATGTAATGTCTCTTCTTATTGGTGATGAAATGTGAAGGCTACAAACAATGACAGTTATAAACTATGGATCTCAAACAAAAATTCCTTATGTGGGAGTCAAGATGGCAGAAGAGTAGGAAACTGAGGTGACATCAGGTCGTAGGAGTTCAGCTAGACAGTTATCAACCATTCTGAACACCAACAAACTGAACAGGGGATTGAAGAGAAGAGCAGCAATTCTACAAACAGAAAATTGACCACTTTCTGAAAGATAGGATGTGCAGAGAAGTGAATCCAAAGTGACAGGCAGATAGACCGCAGGGGGAGGGGCCAGCTCCCAGCAAGTAGCAGAGCAGTGGAGCACAAAATCTGAACATTTAGAAGTCTGATCCACTGAGGGACATCACTCCAGAGGCTAAGCGGGGGTGGAGCCCTGGTGGGGACAGTGTGATCTCAGGTCCTGCGGGGTCACAGAAGGATCAGGGGTGTATGAGTGTAGCAGAGGTCACAGGTATCAGAGAGGGGAAGCTGACTACAGAGTTGGAGCCAAGGAGTGAGCTCCCAGCTTGATGTTACTTTAAACTGTGCTCCGTGGCACAGTCAGACCACTGCTCTTTGAGTAAGGAACCCAAAAGTGGCAGATGCTGGGAGACCCATCTTCCCCCACTGGAAGAGCAATACAGCAGGAATCTGCTGGGTGTGGAGACTCCAAACAGGGATGAGTGCCAGAGACAGAAATACTTGGTAACAGGCCAGGTGAACTCGGAACATGGCCAGAGACCAGGAAGAAAGGAGTATTTGACTGTTTTTCTCCAAGGGTACACTGGGGAGTGAGGCCCCGAGCTCTTGGATACACTGGGCCGGAGATTGGGAGGACACCATCTTCATTCCCATCCTCCAGATCTCTACAGAAAGCTTCAGGCAACAAAAGCTCCCGAGAGTGAACCCAAGGAGATTACTTAGCCCTGTCCCTGGCAAGGGTGGTGCAATTCTGTCTCAAGCAAAGTCATTTGAGAATCACTACAACAGGCCCCGCCTACAGAAGATCAGCAAATACATCCAGCCAAGACCAAGGTCACTGATCAAGGAGAACAGTGGAATTCCAGAGCTAGGGGAAAGCAAAGCATGGAATTCATGGCTTTCTCCCCATGATTATTTAGTTTGCAAAGTTAATTAAATTTTCGTAATTTTATTTTTTTCTTACTCTAATTTTTTAAACTTGTCCTCATTCTTCATTTAACTATTTATCTTAACAATACCTTTCTTTAAAAAATCTTTTTAATCTTCCATTATAGTAGTCATATTTCATTCTTCATTCTATCTAACTTTATTTTTTGTATACATATAAGGTGTTTTTCCTTCTAAAAAATTTTGGGATGCAATTTCCTCTAATAGATCAAAATATACCCTAAATCCAGCACAGGGCTTTATTCTAGTCTCCAGCCTGAACAAATTGTCTCCACTTATTTTCTTCAACCAAATTATCTTATTAATTCCTACTTTACAATTTTTTTTAAATTTTCATCTTTACAGTCATATCCATCCCTTCATTGTGTTTACCCTTATTTTTGTATATCTATAAGTTTTTCTTTAAAATTTTGGAAGGTATTTTCTTCTAAAAGACCAAAATAAACCCAAAATCAAGTGGATGGTTGTGTTCTATTCAGCAGTCTAATACATAATTTTGAAAATTAATATATATATTTTAATTTTTTAAAAAAAATTATTACCCCCTACTTCTCCGCTAGATTTGGGGTCTCTTCTGATTTGGTTAAAGTACATTTTTCTGGGGTCATTGCCACCCTTTTAGTATTTTATACTCTCATTCATATATTCTTATCTGAATGAAATGACAAGGCAGGAAAACACACCACAAAAAAAAAGAACAAGAGGCAGTACCAAAGGCTAAGGACATAATCAATATGGACATTGGTAATAAGTCAAATCTAGAGTACAGAATGATGATTCTCAAGGTTCTAGCCGGGCTCGAAAAAGGCATGGAAGATATTAGAGAAACCTTGTATGGAGAAATAAAAGCACTTTCTGGAGAAATAAAAGAACTAAAATCTAACCAAGCTGAAACCAAAAAGGATATTAATGAGGTGCAATAAAAAATGGAGGCTCTTACTGCTAGGAAAAATGAGGCAGAAGAGAGAATTAGTGATATAGAAGACCAAATGATGGAGAATAAAAAGCTGAGAAAAAGAGAGACAAAGAGCTACTGGACCACGAGGGGAGAATTCAAGAGATAAGTGACACCATAAGACAAAACAACATAAGAATAATTGGGATTCCAAAAGAAGAAGAGAGAGAGGGGGGCAGAAGGTATATTGGAGCAAATTGTTGGCAAGAACTTCCCTAATATGGCAAAGGGAACAAGCATCAAAATCCAAGAGGCACAGAGAACCCCCCACACAATCAATAAAAATAGGTCCACACCCTGTCATCTAATAGCAAAGCTTACAAGTCTTAGTGACAAAGAGAAAATCCTGAAAGCAGCACGGGACAAGAAGTCTGTAACATACAATGTGTAAAAACATTAGATTGGCAGCAGACTTACCAACAGGGACCTGGCAGGCCAGAAAGAACTGGCATGATATATTCGGAGCACTAAATGAGGAAAACTTGCAGCCAAGAATACAATATCCAGCTAGGCTATCATGGAAAATAGAAGGAGAGATAAAAAGCTTCCAGGACAAACAAAAACTAAAAGAATTTGTAGACACCATACCAGCCCTCCAGAAAATACTGAAATGGGTCCTCTAAGCAAAGAGAGAGCCTAAAAGTAGTAGACCAGAAAGGAACAGAGAAAATATACAGTAATAGTCACCTTAGAGGCAATACAATGGCACTAAATTCATATCTCTCAATAGTTACCCTGAATGCAAATGGGCTAAATGCCCCAATCAAAAGACACAGGGTATCAGAATGGATAAAAAACCAAAACCCATCAATATGTTGTCTACAAGAAACTCATTTTAGACCCAAAGACACCTCCAGATTTAAAGTGAGGGGGTGGAAAACAATTTACCATGCTAATGGGCATCAAAAGGAAGCCGGGGTGGCAACCTTTTCATCAGATAAATTAGATTTTAAGCCAAAGACTATAATAAGAGATAAGGAAGGACACTATATCCTACTCAAAGGATCTGTCCAACGAGAAGATCTAACAATTTTAAATACCTATGCCCCTAACGTGGGAGCAGCCAACTATATAAACCAAGTAATAACAAAATCAAGGAAACACATCAACAATAATACAATAGTAGTAGGAGACTTTAACACTCCCCTCACTGAAATGGACAGATCATCCAAGCAAAAGATCAACAAGGAAGTAAAGGCCTTAAATGACACACTGGGCCAGATGGACATCACAGATAAATTCAGAACATTCCATCCCAAAGCAACAGAATACACATTCTTCTCTAGTGCACATGGAACATTCTCCAGAATAAATCACATCCTTGGTCACAAATCAGGTCTCAACCGGTACCAAAAGACTGGGATCATTCCCTGCATATGTTCAGACCACAGTGCTCTGAAGCTAGAACTCAATCACAAGAAGAAGTTTGGAAAGAACCCAAATACATGGAGGCTAAAGAGCATCCTACTAAAGAATGAATGGGTCAACCAGGAAATTAAAGAAGAAGAGAAAAAACAAATGATAATGAAAACACTATGGTTCAAAATCTGTGGGACACAGCAAAGGCAGTCCTGAGTGGAAAGTATATAGCAATACAAGACTTTCTCAAGAAACAAGAAAGGTCTCAAGTACACAACCTAACCCTACACCTAAAGGACCTGGAGAAAGAACAGCAAAGAAAGCCTAAACCCAGCAGGAGAAGAGAAATAATAAAGATTAGAGCAGAAATACATGAAATAGAAACAAACAAACCAACAGACAAAAAACAGTAGAACAAATCAACGGAACTAGGAGCTGGTTCCTTGAAAGAATTAATAAGTTGATAAACCCCTGGCCAGACTTATCAAAATGGAAAGAGAAAGGACCCAAATAAATAAAATCATGAATGAAAAAGGAGATATCACAACCGAATACCAAAGAAATACAAACAATTAAAAGAACATACTATGAACAACAATATGTCAGTAAATTTGACAATCTGGAAGAAATGGATGCATTCCTAGAGACGTATAAACTACCAAAACTGAACCAGGAAGAAATGGAAAACCTGAACAGACCCATAACCAGTAAGGAGATTGAAGCAGTCATCAAAAATCTCCCAACAAACAGGAGCCCAGGGCCAGATGGCTCCCCAGGGGGATTCTACCAAACATTTAAAGAAGAATTAATTCCTATTCTCCTGAAACTGTTCCAAAAAATAGAAATGGAAGGAAAACTTATAAACTCATTTTATGAGGCTAGCATTACCTTGATCCCAAAACCAGACAAAGACCCCATCAAAAAAGAGAATTATAGACCCATATCCTTGATGAACACAGATGCGGAAATTCTCACCAAAATACTAGCCAATATGATCCAACAGTACATTAAAAGGATTATTCACCACAACCAAGTGGGATTTACTCCTGCCCTTCAGGGTTGGTTCAACATCCACAAATCAGTCAGTGTGATACAATACATTAATAAAAGAAAAACAAGAACCATATGATATCCTCAATAGATGCTGAAAAAACATTTGACAAAGTACAGCATCCTTTCTTGTTCAAAACTCTTCAAAGTTTAGGGATGGGGGTACATACTTCAATATCATCAAAGCCATCTATGAAAAACCCACAGAGAATTTCATTCTCAATGGAGAAAAACTGAGAGCTTTGCTGCTAGGGTCAGGAATATGACAGGGATGTCCATTATCACCACTGCTATTCAACATAGTACTAGAAGTCCTAGCCTCAGCAATCAGACATCAAAAAGAAATTAAAGGCATCCAAATTGGCAAAGAAGAAGTCAAACTCTCACTCTTTGCAGATGATATGATACTTTATGTGGAAAACACAAAAGACTCCACTCCAAATCTGCTAGAACTTGTACAGGAATTCAGTAAAGTGTCAGGATATAAAGTCAAAGCACAGAAATCAGTTGCATTTCTATACAACAACAAGACAGAAGAAAGAGAAATTAAGGAGTTGAAGAAAGAGAAATTAAGGAGTTGATCCCATTTACAATTGCGCCCAAAACCATAGCATACCTAGGAATAAACCTAACCAAAGAGGCAAAGAATCTACTCAGAAAACTATAAAGGACTCATGAAAGAAATTGAGGAAGACACAAAGAAATGGAAAAATGTTCCATGTTCATGGGTTGGAAGACAAATATCATGAAAATGTCTATGCTACCTAAAGAAATCTACGTGTTTTATACAATCCCCATCAAAATACCATCCTTTTTTTTTTTTCCAAAAAAAAATGGAACAGGTAATCCTAAAATTTATATGGAACCAGAAAAGACCTCCAATAGCCAAAGGAATATTGAAAAAGAAAGCCAAAGTTGGTGGCATCACAATTCTGGACTTCAAGCTCTATTACAAAGCTGTCATCATCAAGACAGTATGGTACTGGCACAAAAACAGACACATAGATCAATGGAACAGAATAGAGAACCCAGAAATAGACCCTCAACTTAGATTATGGTCAACTAATCTTTGACAAAGCAGGAAAGAATGTGGAAAAAAGACAGTCTCTTCAACAAATGGTGTTGGGAACATTGGACAGTCACATGCAGAAGAATGAAACTGGACCATTTCCTTACACCACACACAAAAATAATCTCAAAATGGATCAAAGACCTCTATGTGAGACAGGTATCCATCAAAATCCTTGAGGAGAACACAGGCAGCAACCTCTTCAACCTCAGCCATAGCAACTTCTTCCTAGAAAGATCGCCAAAGGCAAGGAAAGCAAGGGCAAAAATGAACTATTGGGACTTCATCAAGATCAAAAGCTTTTGCACAGCAAAGGAAACAGTCAACAAAACCAAAAGACAACTGACAGAATGGGAGAAGATACTTGCAAACGACATAGCAGATAAAGGGCTAGTATCCAAAATCTATAAAGAACTTACCAAACTCAACCCCCAAAGAACAAATAATCCAATCAAGAAATGGGCAGAGGACATGAACAGACATTTCTGCAAAGAAGACATCCAGATGGCCAAGAGACAAGTCAAAAAGTGCTCCACATCACTCGGCATCAGGGAAATACAAATCAGAACCACAATGAGATACCACCTCACACCAGTCAGAATGGCTAAAAGTAACAAGTCAGGACATGACAGATGCTGGCGAGGATGCAAAGAAACGGGAACCCTCCTACACTGTTGGTGGGAATGCAAGCTGGTGCAGCCACTCTGGAAAACAGCATGGAGGTTCCTCAAAAAGTTGAAAATGGGGCCTACCCTACGACCCAGCAATTGCGCTACTGGGTATTTACCTTAAAGATACAAATGTAGTGACCCAAAGGGGCATGTGCACCTGAATGTTTATAGCAGCAATGTCCACAATAGCCAAACTATGGAAAGAACCTAGATGTCCATCAACAGATGAATGGATAAAGAAGATGTGAGATACACACACACACACACACACACACACACACACACACACAATGGAATACTATGTAGCCTTCAAAAGAAATGAAATCTTGCCATTTGCAACAACGTGGATGGAACTAGACAGTATTATGCTTAGCGAAATAAGTCAATCAGAGAAAGACAATTATCATATGATCTCCTTAATAAGAGGAATTTGAGAGGCCAAGGTAGGGGCTTGGTGGGTAGAGAAGGAAAAAATGAAACCAGATGGGATCAGGAGGGAGACAAACCATGAGAGACTCTTAATTCACAAAACAAACTGAGGGTTGCTGGGGGGAGGGGGGTTATGGAGAGGGTGGTTGGGTTATGGACATTGAGGAGAGTATGTGCTATGGTGAGTGCTGTGAAGTGTGTAAGCCTGAGGATTCACAGACCTGTACCCCTGGGGCTAGTAATACATTATATGTAAATTTAAAAGTAAAAAACAAACAAAAAAAAATCCTTATCTGCTACACACTCACTCAAGGACAGTGAAGCATTTGGTCAGAGAAAGTAGAGGAACTGGTGGTACTGGGCCACAAGAAAGCCTGACACCATACCTGCAATCAATCACTCAAATGAGTATTTTCATGCCTCTTGTATTTGCCATTCCTGTGTCATCTCATTACCTGTCTCTAATAATGCCTCACTGAATTTGTCTCAAGTTGTTATGTAAATTTTCACAAATTTCCTCACAAGTTTCCTGTGGCAGTGGTTCTCACATGATTACAGAAATTGAAACCACATTAGAATCCACAAGATGTAGAATACATACTATTGAAAACAGAGGAAGTGACATGAATATCCTTGAAAACAGTTGCACAGAATAAAATGAAAACGAATTTTTTTAAGTAATGACAAAAAAATCAATAAATCTTAGACACAAACTAGAAAAGATATACAAATTGCATAAAACAAAAGAAACAGAACTGATTTAGACATTTTCTGGTGAAGTTACTTATCTCCAAGGAAAAAGAAAGAATCTATGACAATTTAGGCAATAGTAATTAATATGCAAGTGGGAAAACTCAGGCTGACTCAACCTTTTCCATATCAACAATTCAACATTCAAAGCCAGAAGATGGTAAAGGAAAAACTACTAGGAAACAACTGAAAGTATGCATTGAATATTAACCAATAATTAATACAGTTACTCAGCTGAGTAACTGTAGTTACTCGCTGAGTAACTGTATTAATTATAGTTGTGGAAGTGAAGTTAAGTGTTACAAAACATTGACATTGTAAAAAATTCTACTACTAACAAAAATTGGACACTAAAGAAACCAAACTGAGAAGTGCAGTTGGGCTAGTTTTCTTATATGACAAAGTGGCTCCCTATTAACCAACTTTCAAAAAAAAATTAAAGAGAGAAGGAGGGGAGGAGCAAGATTCAAGAAAAGGATGGGCGGGGGGGGAGGAGGAATCCATACCTGTAGGCATATAAGAATAATAATTATATATAGTATAATTGTGTGTGTGATTTAGGTTTAGGATTAGAATAGTGTGTGAGAGAGAAAAAGCAAAGTGTACAACAGTAGGTGTAGCATGACCCCATTTTTGTAAAAATGAAACTAGATTTTGTATATGCACAGAAATGAGGCTGAAACAACTTGTTTCAAATTGCTAACAATTGCTACCTCTAGAAATTGAAACTGGGCCAGGGTAAATAAGGCATGTGCACATTAAGCTTTATGTACTTATATCTTTATGAATTGTTACATTTTTTCAACCTAAGGTTCAGAGCATTAAGCACCCTCCATTTATACCATATTATTGTCATTTGTCTCTTCAAGGCTTGTCTCTCATTTCATGGATGTGCATATTTATGACTTTCTCTCTTCTATCCTTATCCATCCCCCATTTGCCTTTCCCTATGGGCAGCCATTTTCATGACTTTAATATGCGTCATTCTTTGTAAGAATGTATTAATATACTTTAATTTATATAAATGATACTGTGTTACATGTTCTGACCTTCCTGTTTTAAATCAGCACTATAATTTTACTACTGTCCATATTGCAGCTTGTATGCAAGTTATCCATGGCTTCTAATTGTTCCATGGCATGCCTTCCCTGTGCTTAATCCATCCATTCTCCCAAGAATGAACATTTAAGCTGTCCCAACTCCCTGCCTCCTCAAATAATGCCTCATGAAGCTAGGTGTGATTTCTTTGGTGTATAAGCCCAGGAGCAGAATTTCTGTGTAAATGAGTATGCGTATATTTAATTTAACTAAGCACTGCCAGACATTTTACTTTTACAAGAAAATGCTAAAAAGAACATTAATATTTTTTAAATTAAAGAAAACACTTTAAACTCTGGCAAAAAAGAAAGAAAGATTTGTTGTATGGTAATCAGCATGCTTTTAAAATAAAGCTATCAGGCATTTTTTAACCCAGAAAACAATATTGCTATATACTAGAAAAATGAAAACTTTCTCCAATGAATCACAATTTTACAATGAGAACACACTTCTCTTTCATGAGGTTGCCTGTTTCCTGGCAGGGAAGGCAGTGTAAATTTAAATTCAGGTTACACCAGTGTGGCCCAGGTGCTAGGAAGACTTGACTCTGTATCCTGGGGCCAACTTCAAGAGAGTAAGCAGATCTAGTTATGTCATGTAATGATGAAGGTGATTTAATTAGAATATATTTGCCATAACTACATGCATGGTTTTCTTAATTTGTTTATAGTATAAAAGCTCAAATACCAGACAGCCTGATTTAAAACTGGACATCTGGAAACTCTAAAAATATTCGGTTGTCTTTTCCTAAATGGAAAATTGTGTGTATCTCTTGGTGTGAAAAACATAATTTATGAAATTGGGTTAAATTATAGCAAATCGTGGGATATATAATTGATAAATAAAATATAACAGATTATACTACATTGGCTGAATGTGGCTGTTGGGTAAGAATATTATGAACGATTAGATATTGTTTAAAGTTATAATTATTTTACAATGTATAACATAAATGTACTGTATAACATACTGAGGAAAATTTACTTCTGTCATTTTATTTTGTGGATTAATTTCAGTGTTAACTTTAAAAGCTACTTTAAATATTTGTGTAAAATTTGCATCGATAGTGACACCATCAAAACGGTGACATAGGTCATTCCTGACTTTGCTCCCTCATGGGAAGAACAACTAACATCTCTCCAAGAACCGGATACCACTGAAAGAATAATAGAACATGGGAGTGAGGCCGAAGCACCTTCCTGCAACTCAAAACCAATACAGACTGCATTAGAAGCATAAGAGAAATGGCTACACATTGACCACATTACTCCTTCCCCAGGACAGTGCAGCAACACACAGAGAGGCTCCACTAAGCCTCCAGTGAGAAAAGAGAATGTGGAGTGGGGGACAGCCAGTATCATCTCCTGCTCCAGCATTGTGGGTAACTTTATGGGAGGTCCTACTCGGATCTTGCACTATGGGGATTACAGGGGAATCTGGGTGGCCCAGCCACTGGGAGTCTTGACTATTACAGAGAAGTAGGGAGGGTTTTGCAACAACCAGCACATGAATCTTGACAGGCCAAGTTAATACCTGCAGCACATAAGTAGTAATTCTAACCCTAGCTTTTGCTCATCTGCAGAAACAACTCAGGGGTGTATTCTGACCATAGGACTCAGTAAAGTGTAGATCTGCCTGATTTGGATCCTTAAGCAAGGAGTTTTGCCAGCCCTAGAGCCTAGTTTGCCCACACCTAGGCAAGGTGTTGAGTCACAGCCCAGCCCACTGTAGAGAGTGACTTCCAACCTCATCTGACCAGAAAACCTGGTGACAACTGCTAGTAGCTGTGCAACTCAGCAGCAATTGAGCTGAAATTTGGCCAGGCAGAGCTGATCGCCCCCTAGAGCAAAGCCAGTACCAAGTATGGAGTCTTCCCATGCTACACAGAGGCAGAGGGATTAATGCACAGACAAGCATGAGAGTAGCTCCTGATCTCTCCAACTGGATATCCTGTTTGGGAAATTGAGATTTGCCTGGAGTAGCCTGTCTCTTTCCCACCAGGCTGGGACATAGCACATCCATGCTAGAGAATATCTGACCAGATGGGCTGATAAAAACACCTAACAGCTGTGTAGCCCACTGGAGCTGGAGCCAAGAAAGGGCTAGATAGAGCCAAAAGTTTGTAGAACAAAGCCAGTGGCCTTATTCAGCCAAGGAACTTGGAGTGTAGAGCAGCCTGAGTCAAGACAACATTGTTTTACCAGCCCTAGAGCTGCTTCTCCCACTGCACTGGAGCAGGGAATCGAATTCACAGTCCCACTCATCTCTGAATGTAGTCTTCAGCCTGTCCAACCAGGGAACCTAACCAGAGCATATGGAAAGCTACACGAACATTCAACATCCCTTTGTCCAGTGAAACTTGAAAGGAGAGCACATAATTTTGGCTTCAAAAAATCTGCAGAGAAAAACTGGTGACACCATATTTAAAAGTATATTTAAAGGAATAATGGTTGAAGATTTCTTTAACTGACCAGGGAATTCAGTGCATACTCTGGCCTGATTTGGACCCCCAAACAATGAGTTTTACAGGGTCTAGGTCCTGGCCTGCTGTTCTGCTTGTCAGAAAAGCTACTTCATCACCCTCAACTACTACTGAATATGGTTCCCAGTCCCAACCATCCAGTAAGCTTGACCAGAGAATTCAGGCAACTGTGGAGCCCATCCTACCAAACGAGCAGTCCTAAGCAACTGCTCTTAGCCAGTGTTACATCACCTTCCACTCCATCCCCAGAGTTTGAACAGTTACCTCATCATAGTAGGCCCCACCTGCCCAAGGCATTAGTATGAAACACATCCAGAAACCCAAACTGAACTGACTGGTAACACATTATCTCTGTCAAAACAAACCTGTAAACGCTAGAAGAAAAACCCTGTTACACAAATGTATAGATACTAACATAAGAAATCGAGCATCACAAAATATCAGGTAAATATGACACACCAAGGGAAACTAATAAAGTTCCAATTACTGACCCTAAAGAAATGGAAATCCATGAACTATCAAAGAATTCAGAATAATCTTAAGGAAGACTAGTGACCTATAAGAAAACAAAGACCACTAAACAAAAACAGGAAAGAAATGCATGAAGAAAAAGAGAGATTTGACAAGGAAATGGCAATCATCAAAAAAAAAAAAAGAAAGAAAGAAAGAAAGAAAAGAAATCTTGCAGTTTAAAAATACAATAAACTAAAGAATTCAATGAAGAGTTTCAAAAGTGGACTTGACCATGCAAGAGAAAGAATCAGTGGCCTGGAGGATAGGATATTGGAAATTACCCAGTCAGAGGAGTAAAAAGAGAAAAGATTGAAGAAAACCTACAGGGATTATTGGACACAATGAAAAGAAAGCATATTTGCATTATGGGAATCCCAGAAGGAAAAGAAAAAGAGAAGACAGAAAGTATTTTTAAACGATATGGCTGATCAGGGAAATACAAATCAAAATTGCAATAAAACTTGTAACAGTTACAATGGCTCAAATTAACAAGACAGGGAACAACAAATGTTGGAAAAGATGTAGAGAAAGGGGAACTCGTTACACTGCTGGTGGGAATGCAAACTGGTACAGCAACTCTGGAAAAAAGTACGGAGGTTCCTCGAGAAGTTAAAAATAGAGCAAACTTAAAAAATAAATAAATTAAAAAAAAATAAAAATAGAGCTAACTTATGACCCAGCAATTGTACTACTGGGCATTTACCCCAAAGATACAGATGTAGTGAAAAGAAGTGGCATATGCACCCCAATGTTCATAGCAGCAATATCCATGATAGCCTGTTAAACTGTTAACACTGTTAAAGAACTGTTAAAGTTCTGTTAAAGAACAGTTAAAGAAGCCATGATGTCCTTCAATAGATGAATGGATAAAGATGTGGTTCATATATACAATGAAATATTACTCAGCCATCAGAAAGGATAAATATCTATCATTTATAGGATCATGGATGGAACCAGAGTGTATTATGCCAAGTGAGGCAAGTAAAGCAGAGAAAGACAATTGTCATGCGGTTTCACTCATACTTGGAATATGAAGAATAGTGCGGAGGTTCATAGGAGAAGGGAGAGAAAACTTAATGTGAAGAAATCAGAGAGGGAGGCAAACCATATAAGACTCTTGATTCCATGAAACAAACTGAGGGTTGTGGAAAGGGAGGTGGATGGGAGGATAGCATAACTGAGTGATGGGCATTAAGGAGGACATGTGATATGATGAGGACTGGGTGTTATACACAACTAATGAACACTACATCAAAAACTAATGATGTACTACATGCTGGCTAATTGAATTTCAATTTTAAAAAATGAAAATACATACACACATACATACAGCAATATGACTGAAAACTTCCCAAACCTGGAAAGAGAAATGGACATCTAGATCTATGAATCTCAAAGAATCCCAAATAGGTTGAACCTAAATAGGGCTACACCATGACACACTATAATTAAATTTCAAAAGTCAAAGACAGAGGAAAAGTCAAGATGGCAGAGAAATAGCAGGCTGAGACGACATCGGGTAGCAGGAGATCAGCTAGATAGCTTATCTAACCATTGCAAACACCTACAAATCCAATGGGAAATCGAAGAGAAGAAAAGCAACAATTCTAGAAACAGAAAATCGATCACTTTCTGAAAGGTAAGACCTGCGGAGAAGTGAATCCAAAGAGATGGGAAGACAGACCACGGGGGGAGGGGCTGACTCCCGGCAAGTGGCAGAGCAATGGAGCACTAAATCAGGACTCTTAAAAGTCTGCTCCACAGAGGGACATCACTCCAGAGGCTAAACAGGGGCGAAGCCCATGCAGGGTCAGCATAACCCCGGGTCCCATGGGGTCACAGATGGACCGGGGGTGTCTGAGTGTTGCAGAGCTCGCAGGTATTAGAGCGGTGAAGCCAGCTACTGCGACAAAGCCAAGGAGTGAGCTCTCAGCTGGGGGTTACCTTGAGCTGGTCGCAGGCTGGGTGGGCTCAGAGCGTGGCCGGAAGCCACAGAGACGGAAGCGACCGGGTGCTTTTCTCCAAGTGTGAGCAATTGAGTGCTTTCCACCAGGCGCAACTGCAGGCCAGGGAGGTGGGGGCGGTGGGGCACTTTTCTCTGAGGAGAGGGACCCCGAACTCTTGGCTCCTCTGGGCTGGAGATTGGGAGGCCGCCATCTTCATTCCCATCCTCTGGAACTCTATGGAAAGCACTCAGGGAACAAAAGCTCCTGAAAGCAAACCCAAGCGGATTACTTAGCCCAGCCCTTGGTAAGGATGGTGCAACTCTACCTGGGGCAAAGACACTTGAGAATCACTACAACAGGCCCCACCCCCAGAAGATCAACAAGAAACCCAGCCAAGACCAACTTCACTCACCAAGAACAGCGGAATTCCACAGGAGGAGAAAGCAAATCTTATCTGGACAAAATGACAAGGCGTAAAAACTCACCACAAAAAAAAGACCAAGAGGCAGTACCGAAAGCTGGGGACCTAATCAATACGGACATTGGTAAAATGACAGATCTAGAGTTCAGAATGACAATTCTCAAGGTTCTAGCAAGGCTCGAAAAAGGCATAGAAGATATTAGAGAAACGCTCTCCGGAGACATAAAAGCCCTTTCTGGAGAAATAAAAGAACTAAAATCCAACCAAGTTGAAATCAAAAAAGCTAATAATGAGGTGCAATCAAAATGGAAGCTCTTACTGCTAAGATAAATGAGGCAGAAGAAAGAATTAGTGACATAAAAGACCAAATGACAGAGAATAAAGAAGCTGAGCAAAAGAGAGACAAACAAATACTGGACCACGAGGAGAGAATTCGAGAGATAAGTGATACCATAAGCCGACACAACATTAGAATAATTGGGATTCCAGAAGAAGAAGAAAGAGAGAGGGGAGCAGAAGGTATATTGGAGACAATTATTGGAGAGAATTTCCCTCATATGGCAAAGGGAACAAACATCAAAATCCAGGAGATGCTAAGAACGCCCCTCAAAATCAATAAAAATAGGTCCACACCTCGACACCAGATAGTAAAATTTACAAGTCTTAGCGACAAAGAGAAAATCCTGAAAGCAGCTGGGGACAAGAAGTCTGTAACATACAAGGGTAAAAACATTAGTTTGGCAGGGGACCTATCCACAGAGACCTGGCAGGCCAGAAAGAACTGGCATGATATATTCAGAGCACTAAACGAGAAAAACATGCAGCCAAGAATACTATATCCAGCTAGGCTATCATTGAAAATAGAAGGAGAGATAAAGAGCTTCCAAGACAAACAAAAGCTGAAAGAATTTGCAAACACCAAACCAGCTCTGCAGGAAATATTGAAAGGGGTCCTCTAAGCAAAGAGAGACCCTAAAAGGAGTAGATCAGAAAGAAACAGAGACAATATACAGTAACAGTCACCTTACAGGCAATACAATGGCACTAAATTCATATCTCTCAATAGTTACCCTGAATGTTAATGGGCTAAATGCCCCAATCAAAAGACACAGGGTATCAGAATGGATAAAAAAACAAAACCCATCAATATGCTGCCTACAAGAAACTCATTTTAGACCCAAAGACACCTCCAGATTTAAAGTGAGGGGCTGGAAAACAATGTACCATGCTAATGGACATCAGAAGAAAGCTGGGTGGCAATCCTTCTATCAGATCAATTAGATTTTAAGCCAAAGACTATAATAAGAGATGAGGAAGGACACGATATCCTACTCAAAGGGTCTGTCCAACAAGAAGACCTAACAATCTTAAATATCTATGCCCCTAACATGGGAGCAGCCAACTATATAAACCAATTAATAACAAAATCAAAGAAATACATCGACAGTAATACAATAATAGCAGGGGACTTTAACACTCCCCTCACTGAAATGGACAGATCATCTAAGCCAAAGATCAAAAAGGAAATAAAGGTCTTAAATGACACACTGGACCAGATGGACATCACAGATATATTCAGAACATTCCATCCCAAAGCAAAAGAATATACATTCTTCTCTAGTGCACATGGAACATTCTCCAGAACAGACCACATCCTGGGTCATAAATCAGGTCTCAATCGGTACCAAAAGATTGAGATCATTCTCTGCATATTTTCAGACCACAATGCTCTGAAGCTAGAACTCAGTGACAAGAGGATATTTGGAAAGAACGCAAATACATGGAGACTAAAGAGCATCCTTCTAAAAAATGAATGGTTCAACCAGGAAATTAAAGAAGAATTGAAAAAATTCATGGAAACAAATGATAATGAAAACACAATGGTTCAAAATCTGTGGGACACAACAAAGGCAGTCCTGAGAGGAAAATATATAGCGGTGCAAGCCTTTCTCAAGAAACAAGAAAGGTCTCAAATACACAACCTAACCCTACACCTAAAGGAGCTGGAGAGAGAACAACAAAGAAAGCCTAAACCTAGCAGAAGAAGAGAAATCATAAAGATCAGAGCAGAAATCAATGAAATAGGAACTAAAAAAACAATAGAACAAATCAACAAATCTAGGAGCTGATTCTTTGAAAGAATTAATAAGATTGACAAACTCCTGGCAAGACTTATCAAAAAGAAAAGAGAAAGGACATAAATAAATAAAATCATGAATGAAAGAGGAGAGATCACAACCAACACCAAAGAAATACAAACAATTATAAGAACATACTATGAGCAACTCTAAGCCAACAAATTTGACAATCTGGAAGAAATGGATGCATTTCTAGAGACATATAAACTACCACAACTGAACCAGGAAGAAATAGGAAACCTGAACAGACCCATAAGCAGTAAGGAGATTGAAACAGTCATCAAAAATCTCCAAACAAACAAAAGCCCAGGAACAGACAGCTTCCCAGGGGAATTCTACCAAACATTTAAAGAAGAATTAATTCCTATTCTCCTGAAACTGTTCCAAAAATAGAAATGGAAGGAAAACTTCCAAACTCATTCTATGAGGCCAGCATCACCTTGATCCCAAAACCAGACAAGGATCCCATCAAAAAAGAGAATTACAGACCAATATCCTTGATGAACACAGATGTGAAAATTCTCACCAAAATACTAGCCAATAGGATTCAACAGTATATTAAAAGGATTATTCACCACAACCAAGTGGGATTTATTCCTGCCCTGCAGGGTTTGTTCAACATCTGCAAATCAATGTGATACAATACATTAATAAAAGAAAGAATAAGAACCATATGATACTCTCAATAGATGCTGAAAAAGCATTTGACAAAGTGCAGCATCCCTTCCTGATTAAAACTCTTCAAAGTGTGGGGATAGAGGGCACATACCTCAATATTATCAAAGCCATCTATGAAAAACCCACTGCAAATATCATCCTCAATGGAGAAAAACTGAAAGCTTTTCCGCTAAGGTCAGGAACGCAACAAGGATGTCCGTTATCACCACTGCTATTCAACATAGTACTAGAAGTCCTAGCCTCAGCAATCAGACATCAAAAAGAAATTCAAGGCATCCAAATTGGCAAAGAAGAAGTCAAACTATCACTCTTTGCAGATGATATGATACTATATGTGGAAAACCCAAAAGGCTCCACTCCAAAACTGCTAGAACTTGTATGGGAATTATGTAAAGTGTCAGGATATAAAGTCAATGCACAGAAATCAGTTGCATTTTTTACACTAACAACAAGACAGAAGAAAGAGAAATTGAGGAGTCAGTCCCATTTACAATTGCACCCAAAACCATAAAATACCTAGGAATTAACCTAACCAAAGAGGCAAAGAATCTATACTCAGAAAACTATAAAGTACTCATGAAAGAAATTGAGGAAGACACAAAGAAATGGAAAAATATTCCATGCTCATGGATTGGAAGAACAAATATGAAAATGTCTATGCTACCTAAAGCATTCTACACATTTAATGCAATCCCTATCAAAATCCCATCCATTTTTTTAAAGAAATAGAACAAATAATCCTAAAATTTATATGGAACCAGAAAAGACCTCGAATAGCCAAAGGAATATTGAAAAAGAAAGCCAAAGTCGGTGGCGTCACAATTCCAGACTTCAAGCTCTATTACAAAGCTGTCATCATCAAGACAGTATGGTACTGGCACAAAAACAGACACATAGATCAATGGAACAGAATAGAGAACCCAGAAATAGACCCTCAACTCTATGGTCAACTAATCTTCGACAAAACAGGAAAGAATGTCCAATGGAAAAAAGACAGCCTCTTCAACAAATGGTGCTGGGAAAATTGGACAGCCACATGCAGAAAAATGAAATTGGACTATTTCCTTACACCACACATGAAAATAGACTCAAAAGGGATGAAGGACCTCAATGTGAGAAAGGAATCCATCAAAATCCTTGAGGAGAACACAGGCAGCAACCTCTTTGACCTCAACAACAGCAACTTCTTCCTAGGAACATCGCCAAAGGCAACAGAAGCAAGGGCAAAAATGAACTATTGGGATTTCATCAAGATCAAAAGCTTTTGCACAGCAAAGGAAACAGTCAACAAAACCAAAAGACAACTGACAGAATGGGAGAAGATATTTGCAAACGACATAGCAGATAAAGGGCTAGTATCCAAAATCTATAAAGAGCTTAGCAAATTCAATACCCAAAGAACAAATAATCCAGTCAAGAAATGGGCAGAGGACATGAACAGACATTTCTGCAAAGAAGACATCCAGATGGCCAACAGACACATGAAAAAATGCTCCACATCACTCGACATCAGGGAAATACAAATCAGAACCACAATGAGATACCACCTCACACCAGTCAGAATGGCTAAAATGAACAAGTCAAGAAATGACAGATGCTGGCGAGGATGCAGAGAGAGGGGAACCCTCCTACACTGCTGGTGGGAATGCAAGCTGGTGCAACCACTCTGGAAAACAGTGTGGAGGTTCCTCAAAAAACTGAAAATAGAGCTTCCCTATGACCCAGTGATTGCACTACTGAGTATTTGCCCTAAAGATACAAACGTTGTGCTCCGAAGGGGCACGTGCGCCTGAATGTTTATAGCAGCAGTGTCCACAATAGCCAAACTATGGAAAGAACCTAGATGTCCATCAACAGATGAATGGTTAAAGATGAGATGGTATATATACACAATGGAATACTATGCATCCATCAAAAGAAATGAAATCTTGCCATTTGCAATGACATGGATGGAACTAGAGGGTATTATGCTTAGCAAAATAAGTCAATTGGAGAAAGACAACTATCAAATGATCTCCCTCATATAAGGAAGTGGAGATGCAATGTGGGGGTTTGGAGGGGTAGGGAAAGAAAAAATGAAAGAAGATGGGATTGGGAGGGAGACAAACCATAAAAGACTCAATCTCAAAAAACAGACTGAGGGTTGCTGGGGGGAGGGGGCACAGGAGAGGGTGGTGGGGATATGGACACTGGGGAGGGTATGTGCTATGATGAGTGCTGTGAAATGTGTAAACCTGGCGATTCACAGACCTGTACCCCTAGGGATAAAAACACATTATATGTTTATTAAAATAAATAAATCAATTAATTTAAAAGAAAAAGTCAAAGACAGAGAAAGAATTTTAAGAGCAGCAAGAGGAAATTAGATAAGTTATAGACAAGGAATTCTCCATTATTGACATATTCCTCAACAGAAATTTTCCAGGTCAGGAGAGAAGAGGATGATATACTCAAAAGATTGAAAGAAAATAACTGTCAATGAAGACTTCTATACCTGGTAAATCTTTCCTTCAGAAATGAAGGAGGGACAAATACTTTCCTGAACAAACAAAACTGAGAGTTCATTACCATTAGACCTGCCTTACAATAAATACTAAAGAGACATCTAGGAGTAGAAGTAACACAACACCTAATTAACATAAGAACACAAAAAGGTAACATAAATATCATTGATAATGGTAAATATATAGCAATAATTAGACTTACAACAATAGTTTAAAAGTTTAAAAAATAAATCTAGCAAAAACAACTAAGTACAATAATCTGCCATTAGTTATGCAATATAAAAAACAAAAACATATAAATTGTAATAGTAATGACCTCAAATGTGAAGAAGATATGTAAAAGTGTAAAGCAAACAAATTCTATTGAAGTTAAGCAGTTATTAGTTTTAAATAGGGTGTTATAAGCTTAAGATATTTTATGTAAGCCTCATGGTAACCATATGGTAAAATCTTGTAGTAATTACACAAAAGAACACAATAAAGAAGGCAAAGCATACTGATATCAGAACACACCAAAAAAGACAGCAAGTTAAGAAACAAGGAAAAATGGATCTATAAGACAACCAGAAAATTAATGACAAAATGACAAGAGTAAGTCCTTACCTATAAATAATTACTGTAAATATACTCAAATTAAATTTGCCAATCAAAAGACATAGGATGGATGGCTGAATAGATAAAAATAAATTAATTTAATATTTGAAAAACAAGATCCAACAATATGCTGCCTACCAAAGACTCATTTCTGCCATAAAGACATACATAGACTGAGAATGAAAAAATGGAAAAACACATATTTAGCAAATGATAACAAAAAAGAAAAGCAAGAGTAGATATACTGATATCAAGCAAAATAGTCATTTAAAATGATAAGAAGATCCAAAGTCATTACATAATGATAAAGGGGCCAATACATCAAGAAGATATAACAATCATAGATATTTATGTGCCCAATATAAGGGTACATAAATATATGAAGTAAAAATTAATAGAGCTAAGAGGAAGATAAACACTAATACAAAAATTGTTGGGGACTTTAATATCCCACTCTCAACAAGAGACAGATCATCCAGATAGAAAATCAATAAAGAAATAGCATATTTGAACAATACTATAGACTGAATGGAACTGACAGACATATACAAAACATTCTATCCAACCACAGCAGAATACACATTTTTCTCAAATGCATATGGAACACTTTCTAGAATAAACCATATTTAAGCTATATAACAAGTCCTGGCAAATTCAAAAAGATTGGAATCATACTAAGCATCTTCTCTGGCCACAATGGTATAAAACTAGAAATCAATAACAAGAAGAAAACTAGAAAAATCACAAATACATGAAAATTAAACAACGTTTTCCTGAACAACCAATGGCTCAAAGAGGAAATTAAAGGGAAAATTTTAAAGTTTCTTGAGAGAAACAAAAACATACCAGAACTTATGGGATGTAGCAAAAGCAGCTCTAAGAGGGAAGTTTGCAACACTAAAATGCCTACAGTAAGAAACAAGAAAGATCTCAAATAAACAACCTAACTCAGTGCCTTAAGGAACTAGAGAGAGAAGAACAAACTAAGCTCAAAATTAACAGAAGAAAGGAAATAATTAAGATTGGAGCAAAAATAAATGAAAAGAGAGTTGAAAAACAATAGAAATGATTAACTAAACTGACTTGGTCTTTGAAAAGATAAAGAAAATTGACAAACCCTTACCCAAACTAGCCAAGGATAAAAGAGAAAGGACCCAAATCAACAAAATTATAAATGTAAAAGGAGAAATTATAGCTGATATCACAGAAATTCAAAGAAGCATATGAGGCATACTATATACCATCAAACTGTAAAACCTAGAAAAAAATGGAAAAATTCTTAGAAACATACAACTCACCAAGACTGAAAAAGGAAATTTTTTTTTAAATCTGAATAGAAAATTATTAGTGAGGTAATTGAGTCAGTAATCAAAAATCTCCCAATACAGAAAAGCCCAGGACCAGATGGCTTCACTAATGAATTTTATCAGAGATTTAAAGAATTAACACCAATCCTTCTCAAACTTTTCCAAAAATTTGGAAAGGGGGGAAATTAATCCAAAACTAATTTTTTGAGCTATCTGGATACCAAAACCAGAAGAGGACATTACTAGAAAAGAAAACTATAGGCCAACATGTCTTATGAGTATAGATGCAAAAATTCTCAATAAAATACTGGCAAACTGATTGCAGCAGCACACTGAAAGGACCATTCACAATGATCAATCAAACGGGATTTATCTCTGGGGTGCAAAATTGGTTTAACATATGCAAATAGATCAATATGATACATCACATTAATAGAATAAAAGAAAAGAATTATATGATCATCTCAGTGGATACAGAAAAAGCATTTTACAAAATTCAACATCAATTCATTATAAAAACACTTAAAAATTAGGCATGGAAAGAACATATATCAGCATAATAAAGACCATGTATGACTGACTCACAACAAACATCATAGTCAATGGTGAAAGGTTGTAAGATTTTCCTCTAAGATCAAGAACAAAATAAGGGTGCCCATTCTCACCAATCCTATTCAACATAGTACTGGAAGTCCTAGCTGGAGCAATTAGGCAAGAAAAATAAATAAAAGTTATCAGAATTGGAAAGAAAGAAGCACAATTGTCTGTTTTTGCAAATGACATGATTTTACATACAGAAAATCCTTAAGATTCAACCAAAAAATTATTAATTAGTGAATTCAGTAAAGTCAGTAAAACTAACATACAAAAATTCATAGTGTTTCTATACTCTAATAATGAAATTTCTGAAAAGAAATAAATTCTCTTTACAATAACACTAAAAACAATAAAATACTAAAAAATAAAGTAAGGAAAGATCTCTATTTTAAAAAGTATAAGACACTTATGAAAGAAATTGAAGAAGGCACAAATAAATGGAAAGTCATCCTATTTCATATATTGGGAGAATTGATATTGTTAAAATACTAAAAACCATCTATAGATTCAATGTGGTCCTTATCAAGATTCCATTGCATTTTCTTCAGAAATAGAAAAAACACTCTTAAAATTTATATGGAACTCACAAAAGATCCTGAATAGTAAAGGAAATCTTGAGAAAGGAAAACAAAGCAGGAGATGGTACATTTTCTGATTTCAAGCTATACTATAAAGTAATAATCATCAAAACAGTATGGTATTAACATGAAAACAGACAACTAGACCAGTGGAACAGAATGAAGATCCCAGAAACAAACCTAAGCATACACAGTCAACTAGTATTTGACCAAGGAGTCAAGAAAACTCAATGGAGGAAAGATAGTCTCTTCAATAAATGGTGTGGAAATAATTGGATATTCACAAGTATGAATGAAACTGGATCCATATTTTATAGCACCTGCAAAAATTAACATGAAATGAAAGAAAGACTTAAATTTAAGACTTGAAACCATGAGATTCTCAGAAGAAAAAAAATATGAAGAAAGCTCCTTGACATGGGTCTAGGTAATGAGCTTTTGGATATGACACCTACACAAGCCAACAATAAAAAATAAACAAGTGGGATTACATCAAACTGCAAAGCTTCTGCACAACAAAAGAAACCATCAATAACCATGAAAAGACCACCAATGGAATGGGAAAAAAACTGCAAACCATATATCTGATAGAGGGTTAATATCCAAAACTTACAAAGAACTTCTATTAACTCAACAGCAAAAAGACAATCTAATTTAAAAATAGGCAAAGGACCTGAATAGACATTTCTCCAAAGATATATGAAAGGCCAGCAGGTACATGAAATGATGTTCAACATCACTAATCATTAAAGAAATATAAATTAAAATCACAATGAAATATCACCTTATGCCTGTTAAAATGTCCATTATAAAAAAGACAAGATATAACAAATGGTAGTGTGTATGTGGGAAAAAGGAAGCCCTTGTGCACCATTGGTGGTATTGTAAACTGGTACGTCCATTATGGAAAACAGAATAAAGAATTCTCAAAAAATTAAAATAGAACTACCATATGATTCAGCAATTTCAGTTCTGGGAATATATCTTTTTTTTTTTTAAGATTTTCTTTATTTATTTGACAGACAGAGATCACAAGCAGGCAGAGAAGCAGGCAGAGAGAGAGGAGGAAGCAAGTTCCCTGCTGAGCAGAGAGCCCGATGCAGGGCTTGATCCCAGCACCCTGGGATCATGACCCGAGCCAAAGGTAGAGGCTTTAACCCACTGAGCCACCCAGGCGCCCCTCTGGGAATATATCTAAAGGTAAAAAATCACAGACTGGAAAAGAAATCTGTAACCCCATGTTCACAGCAGCATGATTTACAAGAGTCAAGACCTGGAAACAACCTAAGTGTCCATTGATGGATGGTAAGAAATTAGTGTGTGTGTTGCGGGGGGGAATACAATGGAATATTATTCAGCCATTTTTGACAACATGAGTGGATTTTAAAGGCATTATACTCAGTGAAATAAGTCAGATAAATACTATATGATCTCACTTATACATGAAATTAAAAAAATAAAAAGAAAGAAAACCTGAGTAGGTTTCTGTAAATATAGAAAAATAAATTAGACTTGTGGTTACCAGAAGCAAGGTGTGGGGATGGGGAATTGGAGAAAGGTGGTCAAATGGTATAAACTTCCAGTTATAAGATAAGCAACTACTAGTGATGGAATTTCAACATGAGGACCATAGCTAACACTGCTATGTGATATATAGGAAAGTTAAGAGAGTAGATCCTAATAAGAGTTCTCTTCATGATAAGAAATGTTTTCCTCTTTATTCTTCTTTCTTTTATATATATATAAAACATATATATAATATAAATATATATTTATGTATTATATATATATATGATGGATGTTAGCTGAACCTATTATAGTAATCATTCTACAATATATGTAAATATATGTAAATCAAACCATGCTGTATGCCTTAATCTTACACATTGATGAATGCCAATTATTTTTCAATAAAACTGGTGGGGGGAGTGTTTTAAAGCAGTATGCAAAAAAATCTCATGTTCTTAAAATAGTAAAACAAAATTGTTTACATAATTACACTACCTCTACTTCTCAAAGATTCTCCTAATCATGATTTTAAAATGTCAGATGCTAGGGGCACCTGGGTGGCTCAGTGGGTTGAGCCTCTGCCTTCGGCTCGGGTCATGATCTCAGGGTCCTGGGATCGAGCCCCACATCGGGCTCTCTGCTCAGCGGGGAGCCTGCTTCCCCCCTCTCTCTCTGCCTGCCTCTCTGCCTACTTGTAATCTCTCTGTGTCAGATAAATGAATAAAATATTTTAAAAATAAATAAATAAATAAATAAATAAAATAAAATGTCAGATGCTTATTATTTTTGTTCTCTCTGAGCATAGGTTTTATCTATGTCATCTAAGACATGTAAATGAATATTAGTAAAAAAATGAAGCTCTAACATCCAGATGCTCACACTGAAATCTGGATATATAAACTTAAATACTGAAATGCTTAGACTAATGCCTTAGTCACTTTGTTTCTCTTTTCACTCTTCAACAATAGGTTCCATGTGTTGATCTTCTCTGTCTACTTCAGGGTCAAGTAACTCATACTGCATGAGTATTAGGAAAGCAGGGCGTTTATGTCTGTCTGCCCATATATATGCTGTATGCAGTGTAACTTTTCATTCATTTATTCTCTCATTAATTCATTCATTCTTTGATTTAGGCTCCATTCACTTCAAAAAACCCAGAAGGCAAAATAGAAAGAGAATGCAATCATCATCTTTGACTGCTTTAGATCGGTAAGATGATTTTTACATGAACACTCAACATGACTTTCACACAAACATTTAATCATACACAACTGTGATGAGCACTGGGTGTTATACAAAACTAATGAATCACTGAACACTACATCAAAAACTAATGTACTATATATTGGCTAACTGAACATAATAAAAAAAGAAAGAAAGTGTTATTTTGCCATCTCTGAATCATTACAATATAATTCCAAATCTCTTTATTGTATAAATTATAAGCAACCAGAGGATAGAACTCAAATCTAAGCAATATTCTTTGTTTTTTAACCATAGGGTATCATAGATCCCTAAACTGATCAATGAGTACTTCTTGATTGTGATGCAGAAACTTCTTAAATCACTGTTCCTGATAAAAGTAAACTGGAATTGCAGGCAGCAAGTGCCTAATGCATTTGTGCTCATAATCCTGAAGTAAGAAGGTAACTTTCACATGCTAGTAGGGTTGGCCTTATCACTTAGTATTATATATTATACTATAAGTAAGTACTATATGTAAATAGAAGACCACTGCTCAGATGAGCACAGTTTTGTACCTGGACAGGTAACAAGGGTCTTCAGTGGTGAACCTCTCCTCCAGTCTAAGACACCATAGTCTGGCTCCAAAATGGTGGGACACTCCAGTGGGGGAGTTAAACAGCCTAAGCACTGGATGAGCAGACTGTACTAGAGAGTCACCCCTGTGTTATGAAAGAGGTTTAGCTATAACACCAAAACAGTTCATTGCTCAAAGCAGCGTACTGGCAACTTGTTCCTAGAAAAAAAATACCATATTCTTAATGCAGAATGAATTTGATAAAAGCACTTGCCTTATCGGATAGAAGATTGGCGAGGTAGCTTCATAGTACTTTGCCAGTTCTAAGATTCTAGATTCTCCCTATAAGTGAGAGGTGCTCTACACATTCAAAGAGTTGAAGTGTTTAACATCAAAGAATAAGACTCAAGACATATGGGATAGACATGGCCACTACTATGAGACTGTATGAACTAAAGAAAAGCAAACTAACACATGTATAATAAACACATGAACAAGGAAGGCTGTTTCCTCAAGGCTTTGTACCTTTTCTACTTTGATGCTTTTGGTGGTTTTCAACCTTCTTTTTACATTCTGGATGCTGTTGGTAAGCAGCAACATAAAGAAAGGAAATAATCTGAGGAGCTGAATTAAAACTGGCAAAGTAAAAATTGTCAGGGCATACTTTACCTACTTTATCATGTTATCTCCAGTTTGCTACAAGAGCTAGGCATTACTGTGAGACTGTACATATTTGGGAGAGCCAGGAAGATATCTTTTTGTTCTGTTGTCTTTAAATTATTATACTGAGGGGGGAGAAAGATGGCAGAGAAGTAGCAGGCTGAGACAACATTGGGTAGCAGGAGATCAGCTAGATAGCTTATCTAACCATTGCGAACACCTACAAATCCTACGGGAAATTGAAGAGAAGAAGAGCAACAATTCTAGAAACAGAAAATCGATCACTTTCTGAAAGGTAGGACCTGAAGAGAAGTGAATCCAAAGCAACAGGAAGATAGACCCCGGGGGGGAGGGGCCGGCTCCAGGCAAGCGGCGGAGCAATGGAGCACAAAATTGGGACTTTTAAAAGTCTGCTCCACTGGGAGACATCGCTCCAGGAGCTAAACCGGGGGGAAACCCAGGTGGGGTCAGCATAACCCCAGGTCCCACGGGGTCACGGAAGGACCGGGGGTGTCTGAGGGCCACGGAGCTTGCAGGTATTGGAGCGGGGAAGCCGGCTACAGCGACAGAGCTGAGGACTGAGCTCTCAGCCCGGGATTACCTTGTGCCAGTTGCAGGCTAGGTGGGCTCGGAGTGCAGCCGGAGGCCATGGAGATGGAAGCGACCGGTCGCTTTTCTCCAGGCTCCAGCAATTGACTGCTTTCCTCAAGGCGCGACCGCAATCCAGGGAGGTGGGGCGGTTGGGCGCTTTTCTCTAAGGTGCACTGAGGAGCGGAACCCCAAGCTCTCGGCTCCTCCGGGCTGAGAGATTGGGAGGCCCCCATCTTCATTCCCATCCTCTGGAACTCTACAGAAAGCGCTCAGGGAACAAAAGCTCCTGAAAGCAAACCCGAGCGGATTAGTTAGTCCAGCCCCTGGCAAGGGCGGTGCAATTCTGCCTGCGGTAAAGACACTTGAGAATCACTACAACAGGCCCCTCCCCCAGAAGATCAACAAGAAACCCATCCAAAACCAACTTCAGTCACCAAGAACAGTGGAATTCCACAACAGGAGAAAGCAAATCTTATCTGGACAAAATGACATAAAACTCACCTCAAAAAAAAGAACAAGAGGCCGTACCGAAGGCTGGAGACCTAATCAATACGGACATTGGTAACATGGCAGATCTAGAGTTCAGAATGACAATTCTCAAGGTTCTAGCCAGGCTCGAAAAAGGCATAGAAGATATTAGAGAAACGCTCTCTGGAGAGATAAAAGCCCTTTCTGGAGAAATAAAAGAACTAAAATCCAACCAAGTTGAAATCAAAAAAGCTATTAATGAGGTGCAATCAAAAATGGAAACTCTCACTGCTAGGATAAATGAGGCAGAAGAAAGAATTAGTGACATAGAAGACCAAATGACAGAGAATAAAGAAGCTGAGCAAAAGAGAGACAAACAAATACTGGACCACGAGGAGAGAATTCGAGAGATAAGTGATACCATAAGCCGACACAACATTAGAATAATTGGGATTCCAGAAGAAGAAGAAAGAGAGAGGGGAGCAGAAGGTATATTGGAGACAATTATTGGAGAGAATTTCCCTCATATGGCAAAGGGAACAAACATCAAAATCCAGGAGATGCTAAGAACGCCCCTCAAAATCAATAAAAATAGGTCCACACCTCGACACCAGATAGTAAAATTTACAAGTCTTAGCGACAAAGAGAAAATCCTGAAAGCAGCTGGGGACAAGAAGTCTGTAACATACAAGGGTAAAAACATTAGTTTGGCAGGGGACCTATCCACAGAGACCTGGCAGGCCAGAAAGAACTGGCATGATATATTCAGAGCACTAAACGAGAAAAACATGCAGCCAAGAATACTATATCCAGCTAGGCTATCATTGAAAATAGAAGGAGAGATAAAGAGCTTCCAAGACAAACAAAAGCTGAAAGAATTTGCAAACACCAAACCAGCTCTACAGGAAATATTGAAAGGGGTCCTCTAAGCAAAGAGAGACCCTAAAAGGAGTAGATCAGAAAGAAACAGAGACAATATACAGTAACAGTCACCTTACAGGCAATACAATGGCACTAAATTCATATCTCTCAATAGTTACCCTGAATGTTAATGGGCTAAATGCCCCAATCAAAAGACACAGGGTATCAGAATGGATAAAAAAACAAAACCCATCAATATGCTGCCTACAAGAAACTCATTTTAGACCCAAAGACACCTCCAGATTTAAAGTGAGGGGCTGGAAAACAATGTACCATGCTAATGGACATCAGAAGAAAGCTGGGGTGGCAATCCTTCTATCAGATCAATTAGATTTTAAGCCAAAGACTATAATAAGAGATGAGGAAGGACACGATATCCTACTCAAAGGGTCTGTCCAACAAGAAGACCTAACAATCTTAAATATCTATGCCCCTAACATGGGAGCAGCCAACTATATAAACCAATTAATAACAAAATCAAAGAAATACATCGACAGTAATACAATAATAGCAGGGGACTTTAACACTCCCCTCACTGAAATGGACAGATCATCTAAGCCAAAGATCAAAAAGGAAATAAAGGTCTTAAATGACACACTGGACCAGATGGACATCACAGATATATTCAGAACATTCCATCCCAAAGCAAAAGAATATACATTCTTCTCTAGTGCACATGGAACATTCTCCAGAACAGACCACATCCTGGGTCATAAATCAGGTCTCAATCGGTACCAAAAGATTGAGATCATTCTCTGCATATTTTCAGACCACAATGCTCTGAAGCTAGAACTCAGTGACAAGAGGATATTTGGAAAGAACGCAAATACATGGAGACTAAAGAGCATCCTTCTAAAAAATGAATGGTTCAACCAGGAAATTAAAGAAGAATTGAAAAAATTCATGGAAACAAATGATAATGAAAACACAATGGTTCAAAATCTGTGGGACACAGCAAAGGCAGTCCTGAGAGGAAAATATATAGCGGTGCAAGCCTTTCTCAAGAAACAAGAAAGGTCTCAAATACACAACCTAACCCTACACCTAAAGGAGCTGGAGAGAGAACAACAAAGAAAGCCTAAACCTAGCAGAAGAAGAGAAATCATAAAGATCAGAGCAGAAATCAATGAAATAGAAACTAAAAAAACAATAGAACAAATAAACAAAACTAGGAGCTGGTTCTTTGAAAGAATTAATAAGATTGATAAGCCCCTGTCCAGACTTATCAAAAAGAAAAGAGAAAGGACGCAAATAAATAAAATCATGAATGAAAGTGGAGAGATCACAACCAACACCAAAGAAATACAAACAATTATAAGAACATACTATGAGCAACTCTAAGCCAACAAATTTGACAATCTGGAAGAAATGGATACATTTCTAGAGACGTATAAACTACCACAACTGAACCAGGAAGAAATAGATAACCTGAACAAACCCATAAGCAGTAAGGAGATTGAAACAGTCATCAAAAATCTCCAAACAAACAAAAGTCCAGGACCAGTCGGCTTCCCAGGGGAATTCTACCAAACATTTAAAGAAGAATTAATTCCTATTCTCCTGAAACTGTTCCAAAAATAGAAATGGAAGGAAAACTTCCAAACTCATTCTATGAGGCCAGCATCACCTTGATCCCAAAACCAGACAAGGATCCCACCAAAAAAGAGAATTACAGACCAATATCTTTGATGAACACAGATGTGAAAATTCTCACCAAAATACTAGCCAATAGGATCCAACAGTATATTAAAAGGATTATTCACCACGACCAAGTGGGATTTATTCCAGGGCTGCAACGTTGGTTCAACATCCACAAATCCATCAATGTGATACAATACATTAATAAAAGAAAGAGTAAGAACCATATGATACTCTCAATAGATGCTGAAAAAGCGTTTGACAAAGTGCAGCATCCCTTCCTGATTAAAATTATTCAAAGTGAAGGGATAGAAGGCACATACCTCAATATTATCAAAGCCATCTATGAAAAACCCACTGCAAATATCATCCTCAATGGAGAAAAACTGAAAGCTTTTCCGCTAAGGTCAGGAACGCAACAAGGATGTCCGTTATCACCACTGCTGTTCAACATAGTACTAGAAGTCCTAGCCTCAGCAATCAGACAACAAAAAGAAATTCAAGGCATCCAAATTGGCAAAGAAGAAGTCAAACTATCACTCTTTGCAGATGATATGATACTATATGTGGAAAACCCAAAAGGCTCCACTCCAAAACTGCTAGAACTTATACAGGAATTCAGTAAAGTGTCAGGATATAAAGTCAATGCACAGAAATCAGTCGCATTTCTTTACACTAACAACAAGACAGAAGAAAGAGAAATTGAGGAGTCAGTCCCATTTACAATTGCACTCAAAACCATAAGATACCTAGGAATAAATCTAACCAAAGAGGCAAAGAATCTATACTCAGAAAACTATAAAGTACTCATGAAAGAAATTGAGGAAGACACAAAGAAATGGAAAAATATTCCATGCTCATGGATTGGAAGAACAAATATTGTGAAAATGTCTATTCTACCTAAAGCAATCTACACATTTAATGCAATCCCTATCAAAATCCCATCCATTTTTTTCAAAGAAATAGAACAAATAATCCTAAAATTTATATGGAACCAGAAAAGACCTCGAATAGCCAAAGGAATATTGAAAAAGAAAGCCAAAGTCGGTGGCGTCACAATTCCAGACTTCAAGCTCTATTACAAAGCTGTCATCATCAAGACAGTATGGTACTGGCACAAAAACAGACATATAGACCAATGGAACAGAATAGAGAGCCCAGAAATAGACCCTCAACTCTATGGTCAACTAATCTTTGACAAAGCAGGAAAGAATATCCAATGGAAAAAAGACAGCCTCTTCAACAAATGGTGCTGGGAAAATTGGACTATTTCCTTACACCGCACACGAAAATAGACTCAAAAGGGATGAAGGACCTCAATGTGAGAAAGGAATCTATCAAAATCCTTGAGGAGAATACAGGCAGCAACCTCTTTGACCTCAACCACAGCAACTTCTTCCTAGGAACATCGCCAAAGGCAACAGAAGCAAGGGCAAAAATGAACTATTGGGATTTCATCAAGATCAAAAGCTTTTGCACAGCAAAGGAAACAGTTAACAAAACCAAAAGACAACTGACAGAATGGGAGAAGATGTTTGCAAACGACATAGCAGATAAAGGGCTAGTATCCAAAAAAAGAGCTTAGCAAATTCAATACCCAAAGAACAAATAATCCAGTCAAGAAATGGGCAGAGGACATGAACAGACATTTCTGCAAAGAAGACATCCAGATGGCCAACAGACACATGAAAAAATGCTCCACATCACTCGACATCAGGGAAATACAAATCAGAACCACAATGAGATACCACCTCACACCAGTCAGAATGGCTAAAATGAACAAGTCAAGAAATGACAGATGCTGGTGAGGATGCGGAGAGAGGGGAACCCTCCTACACTGCTGGTGGGAATGCAAGCTGGTGCAACCACTCTGGAAAACAGTGTGGAGGTTCCTCAAAAAACTGAAAATAGAGCTACCCTACCACCCAGCAATTGCACTACTGGGTATATATCCTAAAGATACAAACGTGGTGCTCCGAAGGGGCACGTGCACCCGAATGTTTATAGCAGCAGTGTCCACAATAGCCAAACTGTGGAAAGAGCCTAGATGTCCATCAACAGATGAATGGATAAATAAGATATGGTATAGATACACAATGGAATACTATGCATCCATCAAAAGAAATGAAATCTTGCCATTTGCGACGAGGTGGATGGAACTAGAGGGTATCGTGCTTAGCGAAATAAGTCAATCGGAGAAAGACAACTATCATATGATCTCTTTGATATGAGGAAGTGGAGATGCAAGGCGGGGGGGGTTGGGGGGAGGTAGGAAAAGAAAAAATGAAAAGATGGGATTGGGAGGGAGACAAACCATAAAAGACTCAATCTCAAAAAACAGACTGAGGGTTGCTGGGGGGAGGGGGGACAGGAGAGGGTGGTGGGGAAATGGACATTGGGGAGGGTATGTGCTATGATGAGTGCTGTGAAATGTGTAAACCTGGCGATTCACAGACCTGTACCCCTGGGGATAAAAATACATTATATGTTTATTAAAATAAAAAAATTTTTAAAAATAAATAAATAAATATTATACTGAAGAGGAAAATTTTTAAAAAGCTAGTATGTTACAATTACTGGCTGTGTAAAGATCCAGGGATATGAAAGAATTCAAGAGGGAATCAACTACAAGAGATCTTTCTTCAAAAAGAAGTAAAGAGTATACAATTAATCAAGTTGGAATTTTTCTTTCTATTATCCAAAACATATTCCCTGAAAATGTTCCTATGTCTGAAAAATACATATCACCACTTCTCTAAATTTAAAAATGTTGAGTTAAAAAGTCAAGGGGCATAATTAGACTATACTTTATTAAATATATATATGAATCTGACTGCCTGCTCTATCACTTATTACACATAAAATTCCAGTTTCAGAAATTCTTATAATTTTAATTTTTTTAATAAAAAGCTAATTTTATCAAAATTTTAAAATATAAGTAATGTTTTATTCAGATGTCCAAATCCAAGTAATTTAGCAAGGTTCAAACATCTGCTTCAAAAACAGGCTTAGCAAATGTTAGACAATAAAATTGTTCTCCATCCTCACCCTAAATAATGTATAAATGTTAAACAGCGTTTGCTGGAAATTAAGAGAAAAGTTTCTAAGTTTCCACTAAGTCACAAATAAGCAAATGGACTGAGAAGATTCTACATGATTTATAGAGCTAAAATGACACCTGAAGGATAAAACTCATTTTACAAATAAGAAAAATAATCCAGAAAGGCGAAGCAAATTACTGAAAGCTACCCACTGAGCTTATGCAAAAGTCAGGATCATAACCTGAAGCTCTGATCTCCTCTCTCTAGGAAGTTTCTCCTGGTGGAATTGTTCTCTCCCAAGGTTCCTGATAAACTATCTTAGGTTCATGTGAAGTAACATAAATTAATCTACATTGTTTGAAATGAAATCACTGACATACTATATTTGACATTATAAATCCATTAATCCAAAAATCCATTAATACTCATTAGGAAATAAATCTGGAGTTTTCCAAATTAAGCCTTTGAAAGTACTATATGTTTAAAGCCAGCAACTTTATTGATACATAGTTTTTATATCATATAATTCATTTATTCAAAGTGTTCAATACAATGTTTTTTTAATATATCCAGAGTTATAAATCCATTACCACAATTTTAAAATGTTCTTTTATCCCAAAGAACCCATGAACCATCACCCTCAAACCTCCATTCCATCATACACCTCAGCAGTAAGCAACCATCTACCTCCTGTCTCTACAGATTTCCTATTTGAGACATTTCATATAAATGTAATCAAGCAATATATGATCCTTTATAACTAATAAGAGTCATCTCCCAAAGACCTACAAAAAAAAAAAATCCATATCCAGAAGTATTTCCTGAAATCTCTAGTTTTTCTCTTTTTTAATAGTCTAGGGAACTTTGTGAATTTATTTCAAACTTCCCTTTTCCAGTTCTGAAAATGTGGTTTTATTTTTATCATCAAGAGCATGATAAATGTTTTGTCATACTGCAGCTCTCAAGAAGAAAATGTTCCAAAGTCATTGTGTATTCTTTTGTGACCCCTGCTGGCCGAATGTAATAGTGTATTTTCACTATTTTCACTAGTCCCTTGAAACTCTTCCTCTCATTAAATCTTAAAATACTGAACAGAGAATATAATTATTAATTATCACAAAATGCAATTTGAATTTGTTTGCTGGTTTCAAGTATCCTAATCTTTTCCTAGATATTACAAATCTTTGAATTTGCTCTAATCAAAAGGCTGTCTAAAATTGTTGCCTTCCTAATGCTTTTTATTTTTTCACAGGGAAAATGCTTAATCCTAAAGAATTACATTTCAATCCTAACAAAAACATAAAATCTGAAAGACGGTTTAAAAGAATAAAACATATAAGTGATAAAGACTTTACTGAAGCAATATGTGAGGAGTAATAAAAATGAAAAAATGTATACTTTATGTATAAATAATAAAGTCCCTCTAGGTCCTAGAACCATATGAAAATTATTTTTAGTAGAGTTATTTAACATACATATTGCTCTTTGATTATTACTCAATTTTTCTGTGGCTCTCAAATTGAAATTTTAATGTTTACTGAATATTTTCCCTACCCTAAGTTTCTCTTATTATTTTTTTAATTTAAAATAAAGAGATGGTGAAAGTAAAATCCATACAAAATTTTCTACAGTCTCATAATAAAATAGCTTAGCACTCCAGCTTCACAAATATTAAAATTATTTTTAACTTGTCAATAAAATGCCATAAACCTAAGACTAGTGCTTCAAAATCTATGTTTAAAATTCTTAGTAGGCATTTAGCCATTTTTTTAAACCATTATCTCTAATCTCACAGAAAGTTTTAGAAATTTTCAGAAGTCAATTTTGATTTAATATACATTACTCCAAATTTCCCTCTTGGTTTAAAAAAAAGGAGAAATAACATTAAAAAATCATTTGGGACAGATGAATGAGTATATTGTATTAGACTTTCAGTTATTTTACTATTATTTATATGTCTTGGGTAAGTTTACTGGAAGTACTTTATTCTATTTTCTGGAGATTTTAAAACATATCCATGTATCACATAGGGCAAAGAATTTTTATAATCAGTTTATGTGTAAATAAATAAACCTTTTGAGTTAAAGAATGCAAATTGGGTTACTGCATTTAACTTTTTAATAAAATATTTTAAAAGGAAATGTATAAAGAAGATATGGAAAATAAGTTATGTCTTTTGGGACATTCTATGCAGACGCAAAGTACAATGAAGAAAGGAATGTTGCATTAAATCTGAGTTTAGATAAAAAGCTTTGGTTTCTGAAGGTTAACAAAGCATGATAAGGCTCAGGAAACCCATTACAGGGCTTTGAACCATAGGGATCTCATCATATGATAGAAGTGAGAAGGAAGGGAGAGGACAGTTGGTCTTCATCCATCATTACAAAGGAGAATATATCATTTTCAAGATTATCAGCAGGACTTATGCATAAAAGAAAAACTGGATGAGGGGAACATGTTTACATCAATTATTATTGCCGTATCTAATGTGTGTTTTTATATTCACTACTGCAGTTACCTCTTTAGAATGGTAAAGTTTACACATTTTAGTAACAAAATAATGCTGGGTAGGTTTACTCTCCCTCTTTATTATATTATCATTGCCTGCAAGACTGATCCAAACTATTGATTTTTAAATAAAACAGTCTTAATTTCTCATATATTTCAAACTTTTGCGAAGAATATCAACATTCCTCATTCTTGTGGGGTTTCTTCAAACATTTATTTAATTGTAGGTGACCTTTATTTTTGCACTATAGGATCTTTTACCTTTACTTTGGCAAAAAATCAAAGAGAAACTTTAAAAGGCAGCAAACCTTTTTTAAGTTTGCTTATTTTTCATTTTATAAGAGGCTAGTTCAACCCATCTTTCTAGTCCAAAGTAAAGAAATAAGAAAATTAGAGAATGACTTATTCTCTTGGCCTGATTGATGCTAGAAGATGATTTTTAATCTTCCTTGAGAATGGACGACTGTCTTAAAGGAGGTCTACTTTTTCTCAGAAAATAGCCAGTTACTGTTTACAGCTCCAGTACTCTTTGATACTGATTGTTGAATTCATACCCTGGCCCTCAGAGATATTGGTGTTTACTCTATTAAGCAGTGCACATTTCAATACAGTGAAACACATGTTCAACTGAAATCTGATCCCTCTGCTCTTCAGCTCCCATGATGCAGAGGTTAGAGAAAAAAGACAAAAGACTGTTGGTGACAAAAGCAGATAAATTAAGAGCAGTCTCCAAGTGCCTTTACTTAAAGCAAAGGAGATGTTGGAAATCAGTACGGTAGAGGCTTTGGGTAAAACAATTTGACAGGAGACAGAGTTCTTGGGCAGGGACACCTGACTAAAACATGCACACTTGAGTCCTGCCTTGTACTCTGCTGTGGCCCTGTGCTCCAGTGATAGCCCCATATAATTTCATTACAGCAGGAAACCTGGAGCCGCATCCTGACTCTGACAAGGTAATGAGGACCGCCAGACACAGCGAGAAGCTTTTGTTTCTGTGCTGGGGTTTTATAGTGAAAGCTTCCATTTCTTACCAGTCTGAATTTGTTACCTGCTTCTTTGTCTTGGACAGGAATCCATCATCAGAAGCATCCAAATGGGGACATTGAAACAGATGGCAGTAACAGGCACATCTCCAGTCTGGGAGGCAGTGTTCCCAGGGACAACTGGGGAGATTTCTAACATGGTTATTATGATTAAATCTCTTACTTTATACAACAGACATTTTTGCATTTTGTTGTGAACTGATGAAATGTGTGAATGTGATATTTTGTAAAAACCTGCCATGAACATTTTAAATTATCTTATATAGATTAAAAACCCTTATGCCATTATGCCTATTAAGAAACCTAATATTTAAAATTTCCTGACAAAATTATTATTACCCTTAAAGGTTTTTTCACGTTTAATTGTACGTGACATTTATTTATGCAGTGTTGGATTCTTTACATTTACTTTGTCAAAAAATCAAAGAGAAACTTAAAATTTTGACAATTATATGTATATAATTGTCAACATTTTAAGATTTAATTTATATTTATATATATGATATATAAATATATATTTATATATATTATGTATATATAAATATATATTTATATATTTTATATTAAGAATATAAATATAAATTTAAATTATATTTAAGAATAAATATACTCTTTACTTCCTCCAATACCAAAAGATTGGGGATTGGGGCCAGACATTATCTAAGGTTCATTGTGAAATGCTAAGCTAGGGAAGAATAGGGAACTTTTCCTTCCTGCTTCCCCCTAAACAGATAAATAATGTGAGAAGGAAGATAGAAAGGACCTCTAAGAAAGAAAACTCCTCAGAGCTTGTGTGCATGAGTATGATGCAGGACATCATTAAGATGTCCTCCTCCAGCAGATTTAACCACTGTCTCCTAAAATTAGACACGCAGTCATCTAAACTCAGTAGACTATCAGGGTCATCTCAGCCTCACCCTTCACGACCCCACCTCAGGACTCTCCCTCCCCCCATTCAACAGAGCTGGCCAAGTCAAGGAATAGAAATGAAGCCACTGTCACAAAAATCATGCTGCAACTTTCAGCATTAACTGGGCCTCTAACTAAATTCACAACTAATTTGTGAAAAAGGCCAGTTATTGGATTTAAACTAGAGACTTACCATAACTTGTCCTACATATTCCAGATCACAGGTGAACTTACAAACTTGCGCTAATTTTGAACAGTAAATGCTTTCTACATATATGACAAAGAATTATATCTATGGATGTATCTATATACATGTATGGAAAATATTACAATTAACTCATTTAAACTTTATAGAAAGTATCAAAATAGTTTATAAATACCATTTTAGAAGAAAGTAATTTTTTTCTAAGCAATATATAGCCAGATGAAAGGATCTTAAGATATTCTAAAATAAATTCTGGTGAATTATGTTGAATACATCATTACTGTTAAAAAGTCTAATATGGGCACCTGGGTGGCTCGGTGGTTTAAGCCGCTGCCTTCGGCTCAGGTCATGATCCCAGGGTCCTGGGATCAAGTCCCGCATCGGGCTCTCTGCTCGGCGGGGAGCCTGCTTCCCTCCCTTTCTCTCTGCCTGCCTCTCTGCCTACTTGTGATCTCTCTGTGTCAAATAAATAAATAAAATCTTTAAAAAAAGTCTAATATATTAATGAAAAATAGAATATGAATAAGGAAAATATTTTAGTAAGTGTTACCCACAAAAGTCTTTCAAACTGCTTTTTATTTCCTAGATTCTATGATCTAAGAAAAACTCATTTTCAGTGGTAAAACTTACAACTAAAATACAAAAAACTGAGTTGGAAAATAAATTGCATTTGTTACATTTAATGCCATTTTAAAACCTGAGTCAAAATTGAATGTCAGAGCTAATGTTTATTATACACGTGTTGGAGCTCGTTAAAGCTTTCGTGGAGTACTAAAATGCCCCACTGGGATTCTCAAATAGTGACGGAGTGGTCAGAAAATGAAATGCATGTTTCCAATAGCCAATAGTCCTGTGACACATCTACTACATCGATCACAAAATACCTGGAGCGAATCTTGCTTTTCAGTTTTTAGTCACAGCATCATTCCTGTTTACATTAGCCCTTTGCATCTCAGTCTGTTTACTCCTTCTTCTTCCCTCTGAAGCAGAGGTGGGATGTTTTAGAGAGAAGAGAGGGAGAACAGGCAGTTCTGCTTGGCTAGCTTCAGTCTGAAAGAAGATGTTGTCTATTTCAGAGTTGGCTGAGAGGCCAGGGAGCATCTGGACCAAGGCTGACAGAGAAGTTGAACAGCTTCTTAGCTTGTCCTGTTCTTCTCCAGCTTTATGGGGAAAGAAGAGAGACTTCTTTATTTCATAAAAAGTGAAATTTCAGACAGAACTCCAGGCACATATTAAAATTTAAGACCAAAAACAAATCCCAAAGCCAAATACACTTTTTGGATTGCCATTATGTTGAATTATTACTGTGACTTTTTTCCCTTAGTTAAGAAATGAAGAGATAAATTTGTTGCAGTGAAGGAAAATGAATAGATTTTCTTATAATTTATTTTCCTATCCAAGAAAATAAGTGGGCCCATTGCTCATTAACATAGCAACCCATCTCCTTCTCAAGATGAAAACAAGCCCTGTCAAGAATTTTAAGGATTTGTCTTGTTTCCAAAGAAAGCCTATTGCTTAAATCGATGTTTCAAATACTGCCATATATCTGGTTGCCTTAAGCAAAGTTTTGATTGATTTCTTCATAACCTCAGCCTTTCTGGTTGTGGCAAATTTGCTAAGAGAAGCTGCAATGATCTGAAACTTCATGCTACCCCTCAGTTAACAAAGTGAGCTCATCCATTCTGAGCCACACAAAATGACAAAATGTTACAAGGTGAGTTAAGAACAGCATGACAGTATTTTGGCAATGGTATAATTCTCAAGGAAGTAGTGCAAAACCTGAAGGAAAAATAGATTTCCTCAATAGGCCCAATTTGATAGGAAGCAAGCAAACATGAAAAGTGAGGACTAAACAGTACAGTTTTGTAGAGACTTAGGCAAAAACTTAATGGATCTGGGGATTTACAATCCCCAAATGGGTTTCCACCACATAGTTGTACATTTTATCATGCCTACTTTGTGTTATTATATGCATAATAGCAATAACAGCTCCCATTTTAATTTTCATAATAATAAGCTTGTTATTGTGCCCATTTTACCGCTGAACATTTATACAACAAACTCAAGGTCAGCATTGAGTTGTATGTAACTGTGCCAGTTCTTATTCTGAGCTTGTGTATTGTATCTATATCACATTATCAAACGGTAAAGTTGGAGGAAGTTCACAAATGGATTACTGGCATAAACTATTTTCAAATCTATAACACAGAAACCAAAATTCCAGATGGTAGAGAATATGCCCTACTCTACAACCTATTATGTTGAGTAGGAGTCTTTTTGAAAGTTGAAGGAAGTCTCTTTTTAAGCTGTTGTCTCTAAAATTCTTATGAATCTGCTAAATAATATGCACTTTCAGGCTATTTTGAAGAGTAAATGAGCTAAGTCACATGACCCTCCTGACAGAGCTGCTCTTCTCTTCTGCCTATGAGGACCAGTCTTTAAGGCTACATTAATGATAAGAAAAGTTGATGAAAAATGCATGAAGACACACATAGTATTCTCTTACAAGACCTACATAAAAGATGTCTCCATGGGCATAGGGACATTCTAGAATTAGAAAGCAGCACAAACTGTTTTTCTATCATTGGGTATTCAGCCAATGCTATTTTCATTCCCAAGAGTATTTTGAAGGCAGCTCATGACATCCGGGAAGTTTGGCTCTGTTAACCATTTAATCACGCAATATTCACTTGGAAAAAGATATTTGATATCCAAAGATTTCTTCCTGCTGTTTTATGCAACTTCTTTTAGAACTTAACTCCTATTAGGAGCTCCTGGGTGGCTCAGGGATCAAACAACTGACTCTTGATTTTGGCCCAGGTAGTAATATCTCCTGGGATCAAGCCCACGTCAGGCTTCTCAATCAGCATGGAATCTGCTTCTCCTTCTCCCTCTGTTCCCCTCCCCATGCTCTCTCTCTCTCTTTCTCTCTCTAAAATAAATAAATAAAATCTTTTTTTTTTTTTAAAAGGAAGTTAAGTCCTATTAGACAGTAGGCAAATTAAGACATTTCCTCAGTTTTCCCTCCATTCTAAACCTGGTATAAGAAATATAATCTTTAAACTTCCTGGATATTAAAATTGCTGTCTATTCAAATTGATTAGAAAACAGATGAATTAATTGGGAAAAGGAAAGGGGACATATGGAATCAGACCTTGTTCATTCACCAGTTAGCCATGTGTCTGGAAGATGTTTCTTCTATTGTCTGGGCCTTTATTTCCTTAACTATAAAATGAAGACCATTTACCATATAATGCCATAACTTGAATTTGCAAATCCTATGATTCTGATAAATAGAATTTCAAGCCCAGAGCTCTCTGGCACCCTTCTGGGACTTTGGGAGGCTCTTGAATAAAACCTAAAAGAGGAGAGTGAGCAGCAAAATAGTCTGCATCCAAACTAACGTAGACTCCAAAGTTGAAGCATCTTGGTGTTTTAGATCTTACCAACACTTACTTATTCCTTTTTGATTGTTGTGCTGTTTGTTTGTTTGTTTGTTTGTTTTCCCAACAGTCTGCAAAATCAACCTAGGGATGACTTGAATGCAGTTTCTAACATAACCAAATTCTGCAGTGTCTTCAATGCTTCTTCCACTTGAGAGCAGGAAAAGCAAACAATAGGGAGGTTCTCCATCAATCATTTTTCTTCTCCAATTATAAGGACAGTAGAGAAGGGATACAAAAGAGACTTTGACCTTACCTATATACTTACTTAATTATTTTAATTTATTTATTTGAGAGAGAGAGAGAGCATTAATTGGATGAGGGGCCGAGGGAGAATCAGAATCCCCACCAAAAAGGGAGCCTGACGCAGGGCTCAGTCCTGGGACTCCAGGATCATGACTTGAGCCCAAGATATGTGTTTAACCAACTGAGCTACCCAGGTACCCTTACACTTTATTTATTTCATATAAAGAAGGACCTGAAACAAATAATTTAACATTAGCATTCTTGAAAGGTGAACACCTGAGTTTTTGTTATATTACTTTCAATATCCATATTTTTTAAATTTTCAAATAGAAAAGGCAGCAAGAAACATTAAGCACAAAATATCAAGACAAACAATTTAAGGTTTCCTGAGAAATCTTAATAAGCTTTCTTAAAAAATTTGAAATCCGACATGTATTTTATTTTTCTATCCCTACATTTGTTAATAAATTGTAAATCCCTACATTTGCTAATAAATTGAATATTTCTTTACTGGAAAGAAGAAAGAAGAAAACAAAAATGACAAAATAATGTTTTCTACTGAATTAATATTTTGGTTTTCTACAATAGCTATAATAGATACAAAATGTCCATAAAGTCTTAAAATTCTCTATTACCAATCTTTTTATTGTCACATCAAATACATCAAGATTGAAATTACATTACAACAAATATAATTCAATGTGCATATGCTTGTATTAATTAGATAATTTTAGGTTGCAAGAAAATTGATATTCTTAGATTACCTAGCTATTAATTACTTGCTATAAACATTTACTTTCATATGGAATGTACAGATATATAAGATGCATCTCAATTGTTTAAGAAAATATTTTGAAGAAATTTAAAGTGATTTTTTTTAAAGTTCTGGATATATAATAAAATGTATTAATTCTGAAAGGAAAATATTAAATCACAATGCTAAAGAAAACTATAGTGATTAATACGGACATATGCTAGGTGACAAAATGAGCATTTTTGCTGGAAAATTAGCTTTTACACTAAAATGGGGGACTGCAAGAGCAAATTAGTGTATTCTAGTGAATATTAGGGACTAAAAAGCAAGCCACATTATAAAATAACTTTAATTGGCTTCTAATAGAAAACGTAAAAGGCAAATATAGCAGTAAAAACTTATACAAATAATCAGTAAAATAAAACTCTGAATTATTCCTAAATAGGTAGTTTTAGTATATATAGACAAATCATTGAAGTTATAAAAATATAGAGAAATTATTTTGAAGACCACTGTGCCAAGATTCTGCCTTTGTTTGGAAATACCCATGTTTGTGAAGAGTTATTTTGTTTTAAAACTGAATAAAAACTAAATTTTACTCTTAAAAAAAGAAAAGAAAAATAATTTTGAAGAAAATCACATTTCTGCGTGACTGAAAACAAATCCAACCTTAATATTAACACAAATAAGAAAATGGAATAATAATATATTATAATAGAAACTGGTATTTCAATAACTATCATTGTATATATGTAATAACCAGAATAAGTGTGAAAAGAAAAAGTACCAAAATTTCAATCTTCATCCTCAAAGACTAGAAAACCCTCATCTTCGAAAGCAAGGAAAACCACCCTCCTGGAAATCCATTCTTGCCACTAGAATCCAGATAATTCTTTTTCCTCACACTGGTTTCTATTAGATACTGAACCATCACTATCTTCAAACAATAAACCATTGTCCATAGAGGTGGAGACATTGCTAATTCCATATGTTTAAGGGATTTTACCACTACCTCTTGATATTCAGCATTCCACGATGTCTTAGTTCATTCACACGCTTGTCAAAGCAGGCCACTTCCTTCCTCCTGTCAGGGTTACTTCAGAAGCCCTGGCTTGTACCCACCTGTTCCACTCCTTCTTCCTGAATCCTTTAAATCACACAAGGACACTCACATCTGAGGTTTATGGCTGGCCTTAGACTATTCAGAATTAAGAGTTAAATAAGTGTATCCTCCAAACACTGGGCACAGAGCAATAAAGCTGAGATTTTTAAAAGCCCAACAGGGGGGCACTTGAGTGGCTCAGTTGTTAAGCATCTGCCTTTGGCTCCAGCCCTGATCCCAGGGTACTGGGACTAAGCCCCTTGTCAGGCTCCCTGCTGAGCAGGGAGCCTTGCTTCTCCCTCTCCCACTTTCCCTGCTTGTGTTCCCTCTCTTGTTGTGTCACTCTCTGTCAAATAAATAAATAAAATCTATAAATAAATAAATAAAGCCCAACAGGTTGCCTGGACCTTTCTCTATTAATAATTTTACTCCATCCTTGTTCATCCATCATTTGCATGAGCACACATATAAATTTCATTTGAGAGTCTTTCTTTTGATACAATATTTATTATTATAAATGGCCTTTCATGAAATTGGCACATGCTAACACAACTCTGTGGTGTTCCTTCTCATGTCCAAAAGTTTTAACAAGCACATATTGTACTTTTTAAAAAGAGTCCATGTTTTTCTTTTTTTCTTTTGGGATGCACAATAAATATCAAAAGAACTTTGGCCATATATCTGATCAACAAAAGGCAAAAGTTAGCTTTTCTCCTAGCATTGTAATGTATTTAAGTTATATTTTAACTGAACTATGGACCAGGTATATTTTGTGCTCAGTATAACTCAATTCTCCTTACTAATCTATAGTAACAAAAGAGTTACTCCATCTGTATATTGTTACTAATAGTTGGTACATTTTCATTTCAATAGTTACTAAATTCTCTGAGTTTCTTTAATCTAATATTCAAGTTTATAAAATGTTATGGTTGTGGCCACTGTGGAGATTATTTTGCTTGTTCTTGTTATATTGTTACATAAACCAGCTTCTCCTCTCCCTTCTTGATTTCTAGAATCCTCATGATTTATTCAGGTTTCAGTAAACAAAAGGCCAGTAACCAAATTTTTCCTAATTTATTCTACTGAATCATTAATAGGGAGCATCTACCTAATATTTTAGCAGTGTCTCCATAGAGTTTGAGTCATGGGTTATGGTACCAATAAACATAAAACTAAAATGTGAAAGGAATAACCAAAATTGTACCTATCACAAAGTGCTTTGCTACTTTTCCTGAAAGAAAGAAGGAAGGAAGGAAGGAAAGAAGGAAAGAAAGAAAGAAAGAAAAAAAGAAAGAAAGAGAGAGAAATCCCACTCTTGACTAAGTTATTTTGTGATATCATCCCACTAGGAGGTCACAGCATGGCTGCTGTCCTTTATGCACTCTTTGCCAGTAGTGGACTTATGGATTAGACTTTCTATCAACATTTCCCTAGCATTTCTAGGTACACTTTTCATTCATAATGTGCATAAGTGTTTATCAGAGTTAACAGAGTAATTAAATAATTTAAGAAATTATTTTGATGTGAGTTATGTGTACTGTTAAGTAGAGACAGTGCAGTGGTAAGAATTTTCTTCTGCCTTTAGGCTAACCCATTCTTTTACATCTTTTAAGTTTTAGCATTCCATTCATAACATAGGTACTGTTTTAAATAATGCATCTTTTGCATCATCAAAAGCAGCATATTTAAGAAAGTAAAAGAGAAAAAAAGAAGCCCCAGAAATCACAGAGACTAAACTGTCATTCAAAATACAGAATTGCTCCATGATCTAACATTAGCTTCTCTGACTCCCCAGTGGGTCTAGAAGTCTGCCTCCCCAGAGTGCAAAGGTTTGTTCTTCCTGTAGTGGGTAGACTACTCAGATGGCACAGTTTCTCCCTGTCTGTATTCCTTCTCCTCCTTCTGCCACAACCAACTCTTCTTTCTCTATCCTTTTTGTTCCCAGTCATGGAATCTGCTGCCTCAACCAACACAAAGCTTTTGCTTACCCTTTCATTTCTGCTGATTTCTCCACTTCAGTACAAATCCATCCTTTACACATTTATTCAAAAATTATTTTTTGAGTACCTAATATGTAGCAGGCACTCCTCTAGGCATTGGACATATCACGTTAAACAAAACTATAGCCCACATTCTAGTAGGGGCAATAAACAAAATAAGTAAGTACATAAATAGTGTGTAGGGGATGAAAATTATTACAGGAAAGAGGAAAGTAGGGAGTTTCAGGACAAGAAGGTGCAATTTTAGTAAGGGTGATCAGGCAAGTGATATTTGAGCAAAGATTTGATGGAGATGAGGAAATGAGATATGAATCTCTTTGGAGGAAGAGAGTTCCAGGCAGAGGATACACAAGGGCAAAGACCCCAAGGCAGCGATGTGCGTACAATGTCTGAAGAGTAAGGAAGCCAAGGTGGAGCCAAATGAGTGAGTGGTGGAATGGTAGGAGAAGGTCAGAGAGGCAATAAGATGCCAATTTGTATAGGGCACTGTCAGACACTTAAACTTTCCTTTTGAGAGATAGGAACCCTTAGAAGATTTTGAACAAACAAGAAACATGATTTGATTTACATATTTAAAGAGTGAGTCTGGCTACTCTATTGAGAAAACACAATGGTGAGAGGTGGGGGATATGGGAACAGGAGTTGGAAGAACATAAGCCAGAAAGTCAGTTAGGAAGCTAATTCAAGCTTTCAAATGAACCATGGTGGGAAAGTGAGATTTAGTATGATTTAGTACATATTTTAAAGGTAGAGCCAAAACGATTTGTTCATGGATTTGAGGTGAAGTATGAGATAAAGAAAAAAGTTAAAAAAAAAAAAAGAAAGAAAAAGACTCTAAGGATGCTGGTGTGAAAAACTAGGACAGGCGCACTTGGGTGGCTCCGTGGGTTAAAGCCTCTGCTTTTGGCTCAGGTCATGTCAGTGTCCTGGATCGAGCTCCACATCGGGCTCTCTGCTCAGTGGGGAGCCTACTTCCCCCTCTCTCTCTGCCTGCTTCTCTGCCTACTTGTGATCTCTCTTTCTGTCAAATAAATAAATAAATCTTTTAAAAAATAGGACAAATTTGCGACTTACTGACATGGTCAGAAATTTGCTTTGCTTTTAGAGTTGGTATATTTGAAGTGTTCATGAGATATCCAAGTGGAAATGTCAAAGAGATAGGAGGATATCTGAATCTGGATACTAAGAGAAGGATCTGATCTAGAGACATAAATTTGGAGAGCTTTTAGGATATCAAATGATATTAAAAGCAGTGATACTGGATGAGAAATCCAAGATGTAAGGATATTTACACAAGAAAAAAGATCCAAGCATAAGCTCAGGAGAAACTTGAATTAGAGATCAGAGAGATGATAAAGACCAGCGCAGGAGACGCAGAAGGCAAAGCATGTGAAATTAAAGGAAACCAAGGAAATGTCATCTTCTGGAAGCTTAGCAAAGTAAATGTTTCAATGAAGAAGGAATGACTGACTGTGTCAAATGTCACTCACCATAGAAGTATGATGAAGACTTAGTTTCGACTACTGGATTAGCAATATTTGTCTCTGGTGACCTTAACAAGAACAATGCAAAATGCTTGAAGAGTGGATTTTAAAGAGCATAAGAGGAGAAGAATCACAGCAAATATGGACAATGTTTTTAAGAGATTTTCTGTAGAGGAGAATTTAAAAATGACTTCTAGGCTGGAAGATACAACAGCATAGAGTTTCTACATTGCCAGGAATGACCCAATAGAGAGAGGAGATCAAAGGTACAGACACAGAAGAGAGATTGCTAGAGAGATATCTACTAGTAAGTTAAAGAGGGTGGATTTCTGTGCGTTCAATCAGTGAAGGGAAGATATAACCCATGGTCACCAAAAGAAGGTGTCCAAGAAAGGAGTAGACATAGGCAAATAGGTACATTGCTGGAGGGAGCATGTAGAAGATATTTTCTGTGTGTTTTTCTGTTCTTTGTGAAGTGAAAGGTAGCTGAGAGTGAGGATGGATGAAGAGGTGTTGGATGCTTGAGGAAAGTAAAGAAGCTATGAAAGAGTTGAAGAAAGCAAGTGAATGAAGGGACAGTTCAGCAGCATCAGGGCCCACTGGAGATAAGCAGTCATAAAGTTAAGACTTGCCAACATGGTTGAATATTCTCCAACTACTTTAAGCTAGATGGTGCATGTTTGCCTTGAGTTGACTTTAACTAAATGAGTCCCAATAAAAAAAGAGAAGGCGAGGGCAGTTTGAGGGTCTGTGTCAGGGATGTATTATAATGGTGAAGCATAGCCTTCACAGTGGATAAAGAGGAACATGGGTATGTGAGATGGTGTGAGGTAGTGAAAGTGGTGGGGTCAGTGGGGTCTGGGTAATGTCCAAGCCTTGTAGGTGCTTGGACAGAAAGCATCACAAAGATGAGAGTCAAGTTGGGGGTTGTGCTTGAATTGAGACAATGGAGGGGTTCCCCTTATCAATAATGACAAGGTCTGGGGGCACCTGGGTGGCTCAGTGGGTTAAAGCCACTGACTTCAGCTCAGGTCATGATCTCAGGGTCCCAGGATCGAGCCCCTCATTGGGATCTCTGCTTGGTGGGGAGCCTGCTTCCTCCTCTCTCTCTGCCTGCCTCTCTGTCTACTTGTGATCTGTTTGTCAAATAAGTAAATAGAATCTTTAAAAATTAAAAAACATAAAAAATAATGACAAGGTCTGAAGGGTCCATCTAGGGAATGAGTGACTGAGGTTGAGTGAAGGAGACTGCCTTTGAAGAAGAGATTAGCAAGGAAGTGTGAGGCCAGGATATTAGAGAAATTACATCCATAGGTATTAAAATGAAGTTTAAGATTGGAATAGCACAGACATGAATAAGGAGACAGTACCTGAAAACTTCAAGGAATACTCTGGGATGAATACAGGTTTTGTCAGGATAAAGTTACACAATTTGGAGAACCCTCTTCTATAAAATGAATACAGTATTACAAGTAAGCATCATAAAACCCAGAACAAAAAAAAAAAATTACTATTAGTAGCATTAACTGCCTGACACACTTCTACTATTTGCCTGAATCCTCTTATCTTTTCATATGACAGTGATTTTGTAATATTTTCTATAGACAGAGTAGCAAAATAATTTTGTCTTTTCTCAAGCATAGTTGATGGAAATTTGGGAGTTCTTTATTATTGATAGCTTGTGTTTTGTTAATAATTGATAGTTTTCCCCTCAACTTCAATAATTTCCTTATTGGTAATGTTACAACTGAAACTTCTTCTAGTTTCCTATCCAGAGGCTTTTGTTCGGGAACTGTGCTGTAAAAACTGCAGCCCTTGTAGCTCATTTGGGAAGGGTCCCTCAGCCACATAACATTCATTTTATTCTTATAGAGTGTAGATATTCAAGACATCTGCAGGGGGAGATTGTCTCCATGTATAAGTGGTAAAGACCTTCTCCAGGGCATAGAGACCCCCAGGTGGGCAGCACTCCAGGCCTTCAACACCAGACTGTCATTGTGGCTTTCTTTCCCTTGCCCTGGAGGAGAAAAAGCCTAGTCTAGGGAGGGACATGTAATGTGAGGGGCCCTGAAACCAAAACCTCATTGGCATCATGGTAAATCCGCTTCTAGTTTTAGGATTTGGAGAAGGAAAGAGTCAGAAAAGAGGATGTACGAAGCCATATGGGGATGGTGGGGTGACCTCAGAGGCCTGGGCTTCCAGTGGAGATAATGTGGATGGGATGAAGAGCCTGGTGGTCTGAGGCACATGTCAGTGATAAATAGCATTTGGCTATGAGGATGGGACTGACAGAGTCAGTGCGTGTTAACAACCCAGAGTCCTGGCCACCTCTTCATCCCACAGTGGTGACATAGGGGCCAGAAGAAGAGCAGTCTTAGCCATAGGTTGTTAGGACTCTGTTCTAAATTATGAAATGCTGATTCTTATGGCTCTACCTTGACTCCTGCCAAGTGAGATATAGAGGCCAAGATGGAGGATGGTCTTCCCTGCAACACAGACCTTTTGATCCTTTCTGTGGAAGCTGAGGAGTAACCTGGAATGCACCATGGAAATGGGGTTAGTTTAGCAGATCAAGTTTCATCCAGTCCAGATATTAATGGCCTCAGTGTCTTTAGCAACCACCAAAGTATTTTCCAGGAAAGACTTGGCTTTTTCCTCTAGTGTTCAGAGTCTTCAGACTAAAAATCAAGTGCAGAAAGTAACAGAGAATTCAGAAGTTCCAGTTGGCTGGAACTGAAGGAGATTGGGCAACATCTCATATTCCTCCTGGTGCTGTGTTTATACTTTGCTCCACCTTTTACATTCAGACTCTACCCAAGAATATCTGATGGTACTAGCCCGGTATCATTTACTAGAGCTAAAATGAAACCAAAGGGTTAAGGTTAGAGCAAACCCCTTTTTAGCTGAGTATAAGGAAGAACCTGGCACAGAGCTAACACAGAATGAGCTCAACTGTTAAGGTAGTAAGTTTTCATCACTGAAAATATTTTAGCCAAGACTGCAGGATCACTAGCAAAAAATGATGTAGAGAAGATTGATTCATAAAATAGAGATGTTGGAGAGGATAAGTTCTAAGTTGCCTTGTAACTAATAATTTTAGAATCCTTTCAGGCCTCTATGAATTTCCATTACTTTCAATCTCTTCCTATTTAACATTGGCTTCATGTAAGTTAGTATGTCTCTCCACCTACACTATTAGCTTCTTGGGAACAAGTACCATATTTCATTTTCTTTTTGCATCTTCTGAATCTTTTCTTTTTTCGTTCTTCATTTTAACATTTTATTTTATTTATTTATTTATTTATTTATGTTATGTTATGTTATGTTACGTTAGTCGCCATACACTACAACATTAGTTTTTGATGTAGTGTTCCATGATTCATTGTTTGCATGTAACACCCAGTGCTCCATGCAGTATGTGCTCTCCTTAATACCCATCACTGGGCTAACCCATCCCCCCACCGCCTCCTTTCTTTTTTTTTTTTTTTTTAACTTTTTATGTAAAGATTTTATTTATTTATTTGACAGAAAGAGACACAGTGAGAGAAGGAACACAAGCAGGGGGAGTGAGAGAGGGAGATTCAGTCTTCCTGCTGAGCAGGGAGCCCGATGCAGGGCTCCATTCCAGAACCTTGGGATCATGTCCTGAGCTGATGCTTAACAACTGAGCCACCCAGGCACCCCCACGCCCCCTTTCTAAAACCCCCAGTTTGTTTCCTGGAGTCCACAGTCTTTCATGGTTCCTCTCCCCCTCTGTTTCCCCCCTCTTCATTTTTCCCTTCTTTCTAATACCCTCCACGTTTCCTTATGTCACAAATAAGTAAAACTATATGATAATTGACTTTCTCTGCTTGACTTAATTTCGCTTAGCATAATACCCCGCAGTTGCATACATGTTGATGCAAATGGTGGATATTCATCCTTTCTGATGGCTGAGTAATATTTCACAGTCTATATGAACCACATCCTCTTTATCCATTCATCTGCTGAAGGGCATCTCTGCTCTTTCCACACTTTGGCTATTGTAGACATTGTTGCTATGAACATGGGGGTGCATGTGGCTCTTCTTTTCACTATGTCTGTATCTTTGGGGTAAATAACCAGTAGTGCAATTGCAGGGTCAGAGGGTAGCTCTATTTTTAACATTTTGAAGAACCTCCACACTGTTTTCCAAAGTGGCTGCACCAACTTGCATTCCCACCAACAGTGTAAGAGGGTTCCCCTTTCTCCACAACTCCAATATTTGTTTCTTGCTTTGTCAATTTTTGCCATCCTAACTGGTGTAAAGTGGTATCTCATTGTGGTTTTGATTTGGATTTCCATGATGGCTAATGATGTTGAGCATTTTTTTTTTCATGTGTCTGTTAGCCATTTGTATGTCTTCTTTGGAGAAGTGTCAGTTCATGTCTTCTGCCCACTTTTTAACTAGATTATTTGTTTTGTGGGTTTTGAGTTTGAGAAGTTCTTTGCAGATCTTGGATATCAGTCCTTTTTCTGCAGTGTCATTTGCAAATATCTTCTCCCATTCTGTAGGCTGCCCTTTGTTTTGTTGACTCTTTTCTTTGCTGTGCAGAAGCCCTCAGAATCTTTTTTTTTTTTTAAGATTTTATTTATTTATCTGACAGAGAGAGACACAGTGAGAGAGGGAACACAAGCAGGGGAGTGGAAGAGGGAGAAGCAGGCTTCCCACTGAGCAGGGAGCATGATGTGGAGCTCGATCCCAGGACCCTGGGACCATGACCTGAGCAGAAGGCAAATGCTTAATGACTAAACCAGGAGGCACCCAAGCCCTCAGAATCTTGGCACAAAGTTGAAACTAAGTATTAATTGGCTGATTAGTGGTTTCATAGACTCATATTGTTAGTGAGGTTGTCTAGTATGGAAAACTGCTATGACCTCTACTTTCAATAATGCCACATTGATAATAAAACAAATAGGGCAAAATATGAAGAATTGATTAACCTAGTTTTAGCGTTATGGAAGTAGATTGCTCTATTTCTGTTTTATTTTTGTTTTTGTTTTTGTTTTTCAAATGAAATAGTTTTAAAAACAAAACTCACTTTTTAAAAAAGACAGTGAGAATATTTGACAGGAGGGGTTTGGTTAAATCAATGTAGTGTAGTCATACAGTGGTTGTGACTAAACATGGCAAAATGGCTAAGAAATTTTGCTTAAAAAGGAAAAGCATTTTCTCACTTTCATTGACCCAAAATCTCTGTACCCTCTCTATAGGAGAATGTTCATGTGGTTTCTTTCTACTCCTTTTCCCCCTCATTGTTAAATTGAAACAGCATAAAGAAATTTTATGTTCACATGCTCACTCTTTCTTTATCTTGATTTCCTGAGGTCCCAGAATTATTTTCTTCCAGTAAGTAAAGGCTAGCAACAATATTTCTTCTCATTCCCCCCAGCCAACTTGCTTCCTTATTGTTTCTCATTGGAAATTTATAATTAAAACCACCCAAATACTACATAGCATGACAAGAGGCAAAGGGTGAAAGCTGAAATCTGGGTTGACCCAGACCAGTGTTCAGCACCAGTGATCCTTCCAGAGCTGATGTGTGTCTCTATCACATTATTTCACTTACAAAGTCAACTCCATGAAAACTGTTGAAAAAACTCCATGTAAACTTTCTTGGAAATCTGTTTGACCTTTGTTTACTGTTATCTTAAACAATAACATATCTCTATTCTGATCTTTCTCCTCCCACTCAAAAATTCCCACTTGTACCTCACTATACACTGAGGATACCAGCCCTGACATTTATCTAAATTATATGGCATTGAACAGCAGGCAAAGGAACTAATATAGAAAGCAGGAAAGGTAGAGCTTCATGTTACCCAGTAGCAAGGTGTTTGGGAGGGCTATTGCCTATAATCACACCAGGGGCAGGCCAATGCCTAAAACTTTTAGCTGGAAGAGAAGATGTAGGAAAACTAAAGGTGAGTGCTATGTGTGACTGCAATGGCTCCAGTCATTAAGGTGTGTCTAGAAATAAATGGTCTCAGGAATGATTCATCCAGTGTGCAACAAGCAGATATAAAAGTGAATAGGGGAAGTCCAGATATTCAGAGCCCTAAAGGTTTGGAAAAACCAAATACTTCTGAATCCCAAGCATTAACAGATGGGACTAAAAGAGACTTTGAGAGCTAAAGTTCATAAAACCTTCCAATTTGGTAAAATGACTTGGGGCAAAAAACACATGGAAGGTATGGCCTCCACAGTTATTGCAGCAAACCCCAGGGATGAAAGAGGAAGAGAAAGAGCAAGAGCCAGAGTGGGACTGGGGGAGGGGGGGGGATGAGGGGAGCAGGGGCAGTAGGTGGGTGGGAGGAGCTAGAGAAACAAGAAAGCAATTATGCAAATTTGAGAATTATTCTTAAAATATCTTTTGAGTGTGGTCAATGGCATATGGAACTGACTGGAATCATACAGGACAGAAAGCTACTAAGTTTTTAAGAGTTTTTTAAAGATAAAACTCACTTACTACAGAAATTGTCCCTTTAGTGTATATAATTCAATGGCTTTTAGTACATTCATAGAAGTGCACAGTCATCACCACAATCAATTTTGAACACTTGACTCACCACAGAAACCCCATGCCCAACCCCCCAGCCCAACCCTCTTCTAGGCAACCACAATCTATTTAATGCCTATAGATTTGCTTATTCTGGAAATTTCATATGCATAAAATCATATAATATGTCCTTTGTGTCTGACTTCATTCATGAAGCATGTTTTCAAGATTCATCCATGTTATAGCATTCCTTCTTATGAAGCATTCCTTTTTATGGCTGAATAACATTACATTGTATGGCTATACTACATCATGTGTATCCAGTCATCAGTTGATAGACATTTGGGTTTTTCCTACTTTTTTCCAATTGTATATAATGCTGATATGAAGATTCATGTACAAGTTTTGGTGTGTACAAGAGTTTTCGATTTTGTTGAGTATATACCTAGGAGTGGAATTGTTGGGTCATATGGCAACTCTATTTTTAATTTGGAGTAACTGCCAGACTGTATTCAAAAGTGACTGCACCATTTTGCAATTCTACCAGTAATGTGTAGGGGTTCCAATATCTGCATCTTCTGCAACACTTGCTATTTGTCTATCTTTTAAATTATAGTTTCTGGGAAACAGTATCTCACTGTGGTTTGGATTTTCAGTTGTCTAATAACTATGTTGAGTATCTTTTCATACACGCCTTCTTTGAAAAAAATTTTTATTCAAATCCTTTAAAGTGTGTTGCCATTTTATTGTTGAATTTTAGGAGTTCTTTATATATTCTGGATAATAAGCCCTTTTCAGATATCTCATTTACAAATATCTCTCCCATTCTATGAGTTGTCTTTCACTTTCATGAAGGTGTTCTTTGAAGCACAAGAGTTTTTAACTTTGGTCAAGTTTAATTTATATGTTTTTTTTCTTTTATTGCTAGTGCTTTTGGTATCATAACTAAGAAATCAATTCCAGAATATCATAATATTCCACTCTAAATACCTCTAGCAACTTTTGACAGCTATAGAGGACTAGGACTAGCCCATATAATTATTCAGTTGTGTTTTTAAAAATCAGAGATGAAATAGAATACAAAAATTATTCCCAAATGAGTGAAGTACTGAATTTGCAGATGAAAACAGTGCACCTTCATTCAGAAAAGAAAGTAGAGATTAGTTATCAAGACACATCCTGGTTATTGAATTTCAGTTAAGTTGTAATGATTATAAACATTTTCTCCTAATACCCAGAGAAAAGAAAGCCAACTACAAAGGGGAAAATTCCTTTTAGCCTCAGAGTTTTCCAAGTAATGCTAGAAGAAAATGGAGGAAAGTCTATGAAACTCTATAGGAAAGAAAGTATGACTATGAATATTCAAGTGGTCAACTTGTGATTGAAGTTTAGGAGCCATATGAAAGTTTTTATAATAGTCTCTGTAATATCACCTATATTACAGAAAACCACCCATAAATGTATGAACTTAAATGGGTAATTATTTATATATAATTCTATACTGCTTATTGATCTCTATTTTTTCTGTATGTTCCCAGTGAGGACTATAATTCCTTGAAGGCAGGAATATTTCTCTCTTGCTTTTCATAGAACTGGGCCATAGAACATTCTCAACACTGTGTTGATTGGTTGTTAAATATTTTTGTGTCCTAAAAAAAAATATGTCTTGAGATACTTCTGTATCCAGCCTCTCTTCTTATAGACTTTTGGAAAGTTGATTTCTCTAATATAGCTGTTCTCAAACTTCAGTCCACATCAGAATGACCTGGAGGTTTTGGTAACAGGCTGTTGGACACCACTCCCAGAATTCCTGATTCCACAGGTCTAGGGTGAGATGGGCAAGTTTGCAACTCCAGCAGTTCCTAGGTGATTCTGATGATGCTGGTCCAGGCAGCACACATGGAGAGCCACTGTTCAAATTCCTCAGTCCCCAACTCAGGGTTGAAATCAGAAATCACCTGGGGTGATTGTTACTGATGCCAGGTCTCACACCCAGACGTAATGATTTAGTCTATCAGAGAAGGGCCTAAGCTATCAAATGATTATATTTGTATAGGTGCATCCAAGGTTGAAAACTACTATTACAGTGTCTTAAGCAGGCCTTCCCTTCTCCTTTAGCATCCTTTGTCTTCATTTGTATCAAGATACAGATATATGTAGATATCTTTACTTGAATATAATGACTAATTAAGGCAGGGACTTCGGCAGGTTTACCTACTGCTTCACTTCCCACCATCTCTAATATTGATCACTAATGGGTGGTCCAAATTGGTTATTTTGCAATGAAAGAAGGAATGAAAAAAGGAAATGGGACAGATCAGAAAAAGGAATTATAGGATAATGTCTTGGTGGGAATTCACTCCCACATCCTTCCATAAACACCAGCTTTGTGTGTAAGACAAAATCTCACTCCCCTAAAAGTACATTCCTGCTCCAAATTACCTTAATCTATGTCACCTAGTCTCCTAAACATCTCAGAGTTTTAACTCAAGATTTAGTGATGTTCCTTGATAGCTAAGTTCCACAGAGGCAAGTAGTTGGAAATAGGGGCCAGAGATCCTGTCTCATGGTATGAAATGGACCTGGAGGCCACATCAGTTTTTTTCCCCTAAATTTCATTATTCCAAGAACTAATATACCTGTTTTTAGAATAACTAAACTTTTTAATGTTAATTTTGGCACATAGGGTTTTCACTCCACTATTCATAGAAATTACTCTTGTCAAGTTCAGCACTGGCCTCTCTCTTGTCAAACATAGTGGTTACTCTTCTGAGTTCATTTTACTCAACTTCTTGACAGTTTTGACAGCAATTATCACTGAAGATGTTTTCATCTCTTAGCTTAGCCTGTATCCCACTCTCCATCTTTCTTCTACCTTATGGCTGCTGCTAAAATCTCCTTTGCTAGTTCCTTTTCTTGCCTCAACTTCCAAATGTTGGGAGGTCCTTACATTCTTTTCGTAAAGTTGCCTTTCATCCTCATCATCTTCACCAGTGATAATCTTAACAACTCTTGAGAGGGAATTGGGGAAAAGAAGGAGGGAAGGGGGAAAGGGAGTAAATTTTTGCCATTACATTATGTGTATGTATATATAACATATAGTATATAATTCATTGGTTATATTCTCTCTCTGTTTTAGAGACATCTTCTAAATTACCAACACTTTGCTTATTCAAAATATATGGAGATAAGGAAGACTCCTCATTCAGAATCTCCCAGGCCTTCATGATGGATTCAATCGGAAATAAGACAACTCAATCATTTCTTGGAACTTCCATTTCACTTGGCCTGCTCTATGGGAGGTCCTTCTCTTTGGTCTTACATGTACTGCTAATTAAAATTCTGACTGGGTTTAGGATCAAAGAACTCTGTCCCATTACATTTCCACATTCTTCCTTCTTCTTTCAATGTCTTCCAAGATCTATTTTAAACTGGAAGTGTTGCATACTTTTCAAAGGCCCTTTGACCTCTTCCCACTAAATCAAAAGGGGGAAATAGGTCTCAGCCATTCACCTAACAGCCAATCAGTATAAGTCTGAGGTCTGAACAAGTTTCTCTTGCTCCAGTGTTCCCACCAGAGAAGTGGTTATTTCCAAATGTTTCCCAGCCAGTCGGTCTACTACTAATCTGAATCCATGTTAGTGGGTAATTTTGGAATTCATTTCTTTGGGGCTAAGAGGGAAAGTGTGTAAAGGATGAAAGTCCTAAAGAACTTTTACAAACCTTAAGAGACTGATACGAGAAGTTTGCAATGGGCTGGAAAGGAGTGTAGAGAACTAATATGGCTCTGGAACTTTTCCAAATCCCACCCCAGTGTGCTTGGCAGCTCACATGATACCTTGACTTTTCCAAATATTGGGAAGAAAAAGCAGCCAAAGTTTTATGCAAGAATGAAAGGCCTGAAGCACTTCAATTTCCGGGTGGTTAAACAAAAGAGGACACACACCAAGAAAAGCCACTTTAAGAATGTGCAGAAGAACTGGACAAAAGAGAATAGGCATCAGAAAAAAATTAGAAAAAAAATTAAAGTGATCTCATTATTTGGGTATAGAAGAATTGCCATATAGGTGCATTTTCATAAATTCCTTCAGCTTCTCCCAGTGATGGAAAATGTAATGTTTACAATTACTCAAAAATTTAACTAGAACTTAGAGTTAGAATGTGCAAAGGATGAAAGTCCCAAAGAACTTTTACAAACCTTAAGAATGGATACAAGAAGTTGGCAACAAGCTGGAAAGGAGTGCAAAGGAAGAGTGTGGCCCCAGATTGAGTCCAAGTGATATTAATCATGAAACACAATTACCACACAGGTAAAGCTATTCTTATCACAAATATGGCACACCTATCTACTGGATGGTACAGTTGCTAATGCCAGGGGGAATCCCAATTTCACAGTTAGTACACTTGAAACCCAGAGACATTAACTAAGTGATTTCTCCACAGGCACACACTCTCCAGGGAGCAGTGACCTGAAGCAGAGCTTGCCTGACCAGGGCAAATATTCTGTTAGTAGTTACCATAAAACTATCCATCAAAAAAGTAAGCAGGGTGGGAAGGCTTGAAAAAGAGTTACAAATTGATTCCAGACTCCTCTTCTTTTAGGCCATCATGAAAATAGTTACTGAAAGTATTGAAAAATTCCTACCAGGGTGTGACTCTCCAATAACCATTCCTTTCCCCTAGTACCCCTGCATAACAAGCTGAAGGAATGCCCAAGCATAACGCTCAGAATGCCCTGGATTTTACCTGTGCCTTACCTGTGCCATGAAGGTCATCTATAGGGAAGGTAAGCATGGAGAGGTATAACTTCAAGAACCCTACAATGGTAATGGTCCTCTTTCATGTTCTTAGATACCTGAAAATCTTTTACTAAGGGACATTTTATTGGGCTGTTGAATATAATCTTCCTCTGAAAGTCTTAACCTGACTACTTTGAGTAACATGTAAAGAATCAGGCTGAAGAACAAAGAGAAGTACCAGAACACTGGAGATAGACAAATGTGTTAATTTTATATAAGAAATAACAAGAAGATGAATTTTAAGGTTCTAACTTGATATATTTGATTCAGATATCTGAAAAACTATTACATGGAATAATCAATTTATTGACAGCTTAATTATACTTTAAAAGGAATAAAGAATGCATCCAACCAAATGATTTGATGTTTTTGATGTTTTTTGATGGGGTCAGTAGGCAGGTAAATCAGAAGAGCTTAAGCGGTGTGATTCCTGTGAAGTGTTTGGCTTGATGGAGAAGTGAAGGCTGAATAAAGTGTTATTAGACATGTTTGTATATGACCTAATAACAGTGATATCAACACCAAAGTGTTTTGACACATCAATTAATGTTAGCCTGGGGGAAAAGTCTCATAAAACCAAGCTGGTAGGGATAGCTGATATACTAGGTAACAGAAACTACATCCAAAATGATTTCTAGGCCTAGAATGAAGAGCCAAAAATGAATAGATAAAGTGTATTAGAAATAAAAATAAGAAAAATGTGAAATTCTGGTTTTGGATATTCACAGTTACACAATTCCAGCGTGGATAACATCTAGCTTGGGATTGATTTTTGAGAGAAAGACCTGAGGATGATTTATAATTGCTTTAGAAAGGGGAAGGGGGATCTGGGTGGCTCAGTCGGTTAAGGGTCTGCTTTCAGTTCAGATCATGATCCCGGAATCCTGGAATCAAGCCCCGCATTGGGCTCCCTGCTCTGTGGAGAGCTTGCTTTTCCTCTCCCTCTTCATTCCTGCTGCTTGGGTGCTCTCTCTCTCTCTCTCTCTCTCTCTCTCTGTCAAATAAATAAAATCTTAAAAAGACAAAAAACAAAAGGGCCAAGCTTATGCTTCACTCATAGAAGCATGGAGTCCACACCAAGCCTGGAAATAGGACACACAGATATTCCCCCAGGACTCTCCCAGCTCTCTTCACACATGTGTCAGAACAGGCCATTGGCCACCTGTCCTGCACTCTCCCTCCCACATTCTTCTTTTTTTGCTTGCCATGCTTTCCCAGAAGTTTCATTTTTTTCTTCCAGTCAATCTGACCAGATGCTAGTCAATCATTGCTTGCATTTAACATAGTTTTTCTCACATTTCATCTATTGAAAATATAACGACCCTACTCATTTTGAAAACCTAGCTCAAATTCTCCCCACCCTGCATGAATCTTCTTTCCTCACCAAAAGAAATAACCTTGCCAACCTCTGTGTTCATGGACTTAGTGGCACCTGGTCCTTATGACTCTCACAGGTATTGTCAGATAGTGTCTGTTTTAAGCCTTGTTTGATACATATCATGTTTACATCCTAAACAATCTTGTAGACCACTGGGGATATAGGCTACATTTAAAAAATATAGTTTGCTTGGGTTATGGACATTGGGGAGGGTATGAGCTATGGTGAGTGCTGTGAAATGTGTAAGCCTGATGATTCACAGACCTGTACCCTGGGGCAAATAATACATTATATGTTAATAAAAATAATTTTTTAAAAATATAGTTTGCATTTGTAATATAAACATATTTGTGTTGTGCACAAGAAAAGAAGAGAAGGAGGGAAAAACAGAAGGAGAGATGAAAGACACTAGTGGCCAGAATAGGTATGTGCTCTACCTAACTACTAGGGAGGAAGAGTTAAAATCATTCCTGTCAAATGTTACACTGAATATGATACTGGTCAGTCAATTATAAAGCTCTACATCAATGTGAAGAGTTAATCTAGACACACCTTGGGATATTCAGGCTTTGTACTTACAGACTGACATTTCTCAGGCTGTATGAATCAGTCCCTTAAAACACTCCATTACTGTCATGACCCTACCACTCCCACATTTTGGCAGGTGTCTCAGATAACATACACAAGGAGAATTTATTCACAACCCAACATCTCAATACATAAGATAGGAAAAGTAAGTGCAGAGAAAAATGTGTTTCTAAGCCCCACAATAATTTATTAAAAGGTCAGGAGGATATATAAGCATTTTCCCCCTGAGGCTTATGTAGACAAAACTAGAGGAAAATGCAAGTATAAAATATATTACATTTCAAGCCAGTAAGGTCTGGTTCAAAAACATTTAAATAGGTGCTGGCTGCACAACTAAAACTTGTAAGCAAGTCTGCCTCAAGAGAGTCAGTTCTGTGCTCCCCAAAAATGGAAAGAATGTGGTTCAGGAGGAGGTTTTTACATTAACCAACCTATTTTGTTTTGGAAACAAATTTTTCTAGAATTTTCTAATGGGTTATTACTTTTTCTATTGATTTTCTCTAACCTCTACTTTTTTCTGAATCTGAAATTTGCCAATCTTGATAATTTTAAAGAATATGGCTAATGATCATGAACTCTAGCAGCATATCCCCACAAGGACTGATACATCTATGATAGGTTTATGTATACACAAGAAAATTTTTATCTAAAGAGGCTCCCAGACAAAGATTCTAATGCCAAATCATCATCACTATACAGATAGAATAGTAGCTGGAGGCAGAGGTTCTGCCTCAGGCCCATTCATAATGGAATGAAGAAGTAAACGTGCAAAGCTTCTCATATAATCCTTGAACTTGGACATAAATACATCAAAGGTTTGGAAGAGATTATGATAAGCCATGAGAACAAAACTCAGATTTGTTTATGACACCAACCCAAACTGAAGATCTGAAGGGTGCTTTCATTTCAGATTCAGGGTCATTTGACACAAGGCTGATGGTGAAATGTGCCAAAGTATTCAAAACCAAGATGGTTTCACTCAAATTGTGAAGGGCGTCAGCCTGTGAAAACTGCATCAGAAAAAAAAAAAAAATCTCATTTAACTCGCTGCAAATCCAACCCATTAAGTTCCCCTGTAAAGTGGGTTTATAGAGCATATGGAACTTGCTGGCTTCTTGGGATATTGCAAAGACAGATTTGTTGATGGAGAATATTATGCATTTTTCCCTATTTCCTACTTCAAATTTATTATTCTCTCCTTTTAAAATATTTTTTGCGGAGAGTAAATTTTGGATCAAACTAAAACCTCAAATTTTATTTTTGAATATATTATAGATAGACACTTGAAAATAAATGTTGAAACACTTGTTCTCTTTTAACTAATCCATAACAAAGAACTTAAACTTTCTAAGATGCTTATCAATTATAATATGTACAAAAATTCTGCAAAATCATGAAAATCTTACTTTTAAACAGCATGTATTTCCATTATCAGAAAAAGGTATATTCAGTATGTTTTTCTTCAGAGAACTTTTCAGTTGAAGTACCTCTAAATTTAAAGCTATGATCCTATTGTTAATCTGAAACAAAATTACAATAAGTACACTTCAGAGTGTGGAAGTATTCTGGAAACATGAGGAAAATAGTATTAGAATTAGTATTAGTATTAGTATTAGTATTTATTAGTAGTATTAGTATTGTACTTTTTTCAGACTAAGGATCAGACCTATTGCTTTAAATTTAGAGTTACTTTACCTAAAAAGGTGTCTGGAGGTTGAGGGAAAGTATATTAAGTATATTATTTGAAAAGGTAACTAATAAACTATTTGAAATAAGTTTATCCTGTGTTGCCAGACTTTTCAGACAGCCTATATTTTATTTTGGCTCAAATAGCAGAGCATTTTACATACTAATGAATTGCATATGGGTTGCAAAATTGCTGCCCAATAAAATCTGAAGATATGAATGTACATATTGATCTACAGAAAAAGGCTGATTAGGGACAGGGCACAGACTCTTGTAGAGAAAAAACGTGAGCAAAAGTAGGGGATTGACATACCCTGGAGAACCAAGTTTCTAATAAGCACAGGACTACTAAGTTGTGGGATGCTCAACAATCTATCACACAGGTATTGATGGTTAGTACCAAGTCTATGGTCAATTATTTTGTTCATTTACTCCACACACATTTACTTAAGTACCTATCCTATGCCAGAGATCATAATCCCCAGGAAGTTTTTTTGTGGTTATGCACAAATTTCCTGGAAGACACAAGACTCAAGAAAGTGTAGCTCAATTCACAGCATTGACACCCCTTCTCTGAACACTCCAAGGAAGCTTGCCTAAGGAGTACAATTCATAAGGTATATGGAGGAGGCTTGGTTCCTCTGTGAAACATAGTTTCTAAGTCTTTGGACAGTGCCTTCTGCAGCACCCCTCTGCTGCTCATTGGGCTGGGACCATCCTTAGGATAAAGTTAGATGATGCTATTTTGTTGCTTCTGGACAAGAATTGAGCCCTAAGAACAGCATCACAAACCTACCAAACATAAATGCACACCCAATTTTAATCTTTGATCAGCAATATTATACAAATTTGGACTATGTTATTTGATTAGATTGTAGATGAGCAATATACAATTTATTAATTGCCAGATGTCAGCTTAATCAGTTTAAAATGATTATTACTGTGACTCCAACAAAACACCCTAACTCAAGTCATTTTCTCAACCACATGCATTCAAACTGACTTTCAAATATAAGCATTCACATATCGAGAAGTATGTTAACTTAGAGTCACACTCACTGAAATTTCTCCTTTAATATTTTCCCAGGATGTTATCTCAAGTGTCTTTCTCTTGTTCAAGTCACACCTACCCAAGATCTTCCATTAACATTCTCTCTGCTCCAGTCTTTATGCTCCCTCCTATATTATAGGAACTCTTGTCACATTAATATTAAGTTTGTAAACATGAAAATCTAGGTCTAAAAGAAGTCACAATCTAAAAGTAAGAATCAGACCATGAAACAGCTCAGCACAAAGAGAGCACCAACCACAGAATCATGACAAATGTGCAACACATGTAGTCCATCTATGTCCCTCCAAATTTTACTGTTAATATTACTGCCAGATTAATTTTCCTAATCTACTAGTTAGAATATAGGCTTAGCCTTGTTGACAAAGACCCAAAATAATGTTATGTGCTTCTACTCCATAAAGTCTCTGTAGGCTCAGGCTCCACCTGCCTTGATATTCTGCTCTCCCAAAAGTGCTGTCTTTATCCATATGACCTTCTCCACCAAGCTCACTTTCAAGCCACTCTGAAGGAAAGAAGTGAAAGGGGAGAGCATGTCCAGTCTTTACTGCCTTTGCAAAGCACGGGCATGGTTTATATTATTTCTGCTCACATCTCCCCCAGTCAGAATTAGTCACATGGCCACACCTGCCTCCAAGAGAGTCTGCGAATTAAATCTTCATTTTGTTCAGCTTTTAAAAGCTAAAAATTCTATTGCTGTAAGAGATGAAAGAATAGACATTGAGGGACAAGTAGGAGACTGACATACCAAATTACTTCACTTGTCTCTGCTCAAAATTTCACAATGAGTGTCTACAGTCCTATAAGTATAGTAGATTACAGACTATTCAGCTTGCATTGCAGGGTATTCCCAAACAGACTTTTCTCACTTTTATTAGCAGCTCAGGCTTTCAGAAGCACCTCCCATCTTTCAGAACCTGGATCAATTCCCAACCTCTTTCACAAATTTCTCCTTTCTTGCTATATCCCACAATACTCTCTTTCTTGTGCATTAGTTGCCAGACCACTCTTTAAAACACCTAATTATTATAGCAGACGCTCTCGATGCCTCATCCTGGTATCCTCCTGTACCCCTTGAAGCCATCTTACTGCAACTGTCCAACAAAAGGCTTTCTCCTGATACTACAGGAAAAAAACAAAAGTGCTAGGGAGTAAATGCTCTTAGGAGCAGCCCTTAGCTAATGATGGCTGGGAATTAAAGGATAACTACCTATCTCCCCTACTTTTGGGAAGATTGATATTGGTTTGTGTTCTATACCATTTTCCAGCAGAATTACCAGTTTCTTACAGTGGTGTCTAGATATAGTTGTCTTCCTTGCTTTCCTTGTCTCACTTTTTTCACTTTCTTACCCATGTTTCCTGGAATCACTCCTGAATAAACTAGTAGTCCTCAAATCCTTGTCTCAGTGTCTGCTTCTGAGGAAATCCAAATGAGATAATCATGACCTATCTTTCCCACACTCCATGGAGTTCTGGAGAATTCAAATGCCTCCATTTCATTATCATTATTTCATAGCCCCAAGTACCTTGCACACAGTAGGTGCTTATTAGATGTTGGGAGGATGTCAGAATTCATTGTATATATTTTTCCTTGTCTGTTCCAAAGCCAGTGTAGTAATTTGTTAGATCAACACCCACGTTCCTAAGGACTAGTTGCTGCAAACTTAGAAACCTTTGGTCCAAGCAGGTACCAGCCTGTCACTGACCACACAGTGATTAAACACAGAAGTATTTTACGTTGTGCTTACAAAGCATAAAGCTGTTTATCTTGGCTTTATCACCATCACTTCATTAAGCAGTGGAAAAGTGAGGTTATACACTGAATCCATTTTGCACTAAGATTTGTTTACTTTCTGTTAAACGAACATGCTAATTCACTGTTATAAAATTTATAGTTTACATGAAGATCCATTGTCCACTATTCTCCCAAATGTTAGCAATTCAAAACATGTAGCAAATGGTTCCGTTTATAGAGCAGTGTCAGTGATTATTCAGAGTAGCCCTGATACCTCTGTAGTATGGTTCTCCTCCTCCTTTATTTTCTCCCTGCGTTATATGCCCATCATTTTCCATTTCCCTTCCACAGAGAAAAGATTATAGAAGAAATAACTATTTCCATCAGGCACAACCATGCATAAGCTGTATACTGTTTAGATTGGCATCTATCACCTTAGTTATCTCCCCAGGTCATTTATAAATTTTTTGCAGTTGTGTATGGGTGTGTATAGAATTTTTTCAAAATTCTGTAAAATTGAGAAGAAACTTTGCCAAACCTATTCCCTTCTAGCTTTTTAAACATATACATTTAAAGGGATATTCAATACTTTTGTTTTTGAACTGGTTATCCATAGCCCATTAAAGTCTTGTCTTTTAAAAGCTATTTGCTATTCAAGGAGCCTTAGGAGCCCATTTAAAAAACCTATTTAAATCCTTTTCTCTGAAACAGAAAGTTGTATTTACCAAGAACAAACACTGACCAACCAACGCAAGAAATGGCAGGGTTCTATGGGTGGCCAAGTGGGCTACCCCACAGGTCATATATATGAATCCACAAAAGTAAAAATGGGATAAAAGCAATTGGAGTTAGAAAGTAATAAAATGAAAATTAGAAACCTAAATACCAGCAAAACTTGTTCTTGCGTCTGAAACAATAGATGGTTGGAGAAGACAGGTGTTCCTCTATCTAGAGAGTTCTCAGGTTTGGAGTGTGCTACCATACCATTCCAAGCTACTTTGGCTGGACAAATTAGCAAATGACTCATACAACATGTAGCTACCAATTACCATATAAATGTTCTCAATATCTCATTTAATTTTTTAGAAATTGCTTCCTTTTTAATTTTTAAAAAATTAATTGAAATATAGTTTACATACAATATAATATTAGTTTTGGTTACAACAAAGTGATTCAATAATTACATATATTACAAAATGCTCACTGTGATACTCATTTCACTTTTAATTGGTGCTGCAGTGACTGGAGAAGCTATCCAATATGTAGAGTTTATATATGTGAGAAAACATGTCTTCCAGGTTAGGAAAAGCAAACTGAGTTTCCCTTCTTTTTCTTACTGCTCCCTATCCATTTTCCAAGATATGAACCTAAAATGCATAACCATTCTGGATTAGTTTCCTAAGGATACTATAACAAACTACCACTAACTGAGTAATTTAAAATAATGGCAACTTATTCCCTCACAATTCTGGGAGCTAGAAGTCTGAAATCACGTTGTCAGCAGGGCTCTGATCCCTCTAAAGACCCAAGGGAAGAATCCTTCCTTGCCTATTCTAGCTTTTGGTGTTTGCCAATAATACTTGTTATTTCTTGGCTTGCAGATAAATCATTCCAATCTCTGCCTCTGTGGTCATATGGCCACCTTCTTTTTGTATGTCTCTGACACCAGTCATTTTGGATTTATAGTCAACCCTACTCAAGTATGAACACAACTAATGACATCTGCAAAGACCCTATTTCCAAATTAGATCATATTCTGAGATTCCAGATAGACACAGATTTTGGAGGTATACTATTTAACCTCAAGAGTCTACCTGCTAGCCTGCAAAAATGTATGTTCATACCATGTGCAAAGTGTAGTCACTCATCTCAACTTCCCCAAAAGTCTCAACTCATTCCAACTCTAAGTCCAAAAATCTCAAATAAATATCATCAACTCAAAAAGTTCCAAATCTCATCATCTAAATCACATATGGATGAGTAGCTGGGTATAAGCCATCCTGGGACAAAATAACTATCTGTGGACCTATGAATTAGAAAACAAATTAGCTTCTTCTAAAATGCAATGGGGGTCCTGCCAACAGTGTACAAAATTTCCTGTTCCTCCACATCCTCGCCAACTCTGGTTATTTCTTGTCTTTCTGATTGTAGTCATTCTGACAAGTGTGAGGTGATATCTCATTGTGGTTTTGATTTGTAGTGCCCTGATGATGAGTGATGTTGAGCATCTTTTCATGTCTTTTGGTCATTTGAATGTCTTCTTTGGAAAAATATCTATTCAGGTCCTCAGCCCATATTTTTTTAATCAGGTTGGTTTTTTGGTGTTGAGTTGTTTAAGTTCTTTATATGTTTTGGATATTAACTCTTTGTCAAATATATCATTTGCAAATATCTTCTCCCATTCAGTAGTTTATCTTTTTGTATTGTTGGTGATCTCCTTTGTTGTGCAAATGCTTTTTATTTTGATATAGCCCCAATAATTTATTTTGCTTTTGTTTCTCTTACATTAGGAGACATAAATAGAAAAATGTTGCTATGGCCAATCTCAGAGAAATTATTGCCTGTGCTCTCTTCTAGGATTTTTATGGTTTTAGGTCTCATATTTAGGACTTTCATCTATTTTGAGTTTATTTTTGTGTATGGTGTTAGAAAGTGGACCTAGAGGCTATTGTGCTAGGTGAAATAAGTCAAAAAGACAAATGAATAAGTAAAAAAGACAAATAAAATATGATTTCACTCATATGTGAAATCTAAAAAAAAAAAAACAAATGAGGGCACCTGCCTATGGCTCAGTTGGTAGAGCATATGACTCCTGATCTCAGGGTTATAAGTTCAAGCCCCACATTTGGTGTAGAGATTACTTTAAAAAAAAAAAAAAAAGATGAGGGTCACCTCGGTGGCTCAGCATTAAGCAGCTGCCTTCGGCTCACATCATGATCCCACAGTCCTGGGATCGAGCCCCACATCAGGCTCCCTGCTCAGTGGGGGAGCACTGATCAGGAAGCCTGCTTTTCCCTCTCCCTGCTGCTTTCCCTACTGGGACTCTCTCTCTCTCTCTGTCAAATAAATAAATAAAATCTTTAAAAATGAATAAAAAAAAAGCAGAATTAGACTTATAAATACAGAGAACAAATTGATGGTTGTGGTGGAGGTGGAGCATGTGGGCAAAATGGGTGAAAGGGAGTGGGAGATACAGGCTTCCAGTTAAGGAATATATAGGTCACATGAACAAAAAGCACAGCATAAGGAATAGAGTCAGTGATACTGTAATAATGTTGTATGGTGACAGATGGTAGCTACACTTGTGGTGAACATAACATATTAGCTTGTCTAATATTAACATAACATTGTGTGTTAACTGTTAACTCAAATTTTAAAATTCATAAATAAATAAATTTTTAAAATGGTGTGACATGCATACGTAGGCATTCCCTTTCCAAAATGGAGAAAATGCAAGGAATAAAAAGGTTACTTGTCTCTAGCAAGTTCAAAACCCAGCAGGGCAAATTCCAATGGATTTCAAGGCCTATGGACACCTTTCAAGGTATGTCCATACTCTGTTCTTCAAGCCTGTGGAGGCCCCAGGCAAAGTCCCATCAGCTTTGTCATTAGGGCAATTCATTTTCTGTTTGTGACATTCCAAAAACCTACCAACTTGCCTTCATTTCATCCTGTCTCTGTCCCCTCCAAACCAAACTGGTGGTATGTCTGCTGGTAGAGTTTTCTCAAAACCCTTGTGGTCTTCCATGGATATCGTGGGTACTAGTATCATTAGACATAGGGTCCTTCATAAAATTTCCTGGATAACTCTGTCCCTATTTCTAGCTTCTTTTGCAATGGTTAAGTAGATCCACAAGTCATATACCTAATCTCTTCAAAGAGATTACTCAGCTTCACCCCTGGCCTTTTCTCCAGAGCACACCTTGGCCTCTGTGCAATATGCACAGGCTGAGAATTTTTCAAATCATCAAATCCTGGTCCTTTTTTGTTTACCTGTCCCATCCTCAATTTCTCTTTTCTCCTACATTTTACTATAAACAGCAACAAGAAACCAGGCCACACCTTCTGCACTTTGCCTGGAAATCCCCTCACCTAACCATCCAAGTTCATCACTTTATATGTTCTACTTTCCATCCAATAGTAGAACATAATTTGGCTAAGTCTCCTGCCATTTCATAAGTCACAATAACATTTTCCCACTTTCTTTTAAGGTTTTACCAGGAACACCTTCAATGTTCACATCTCTAGCAACATTCAGATCATGATAATGTATGTATTTTCTTAGACAATGAACATTTTCTCTACCACCATACTCTAGAGAAACAGAATCAATCAATAAACAGATGGATAGATGATGGATAAATAGATAGAGATTTAGAGAGTTAGTTCACATAATTATAGGGTTTGAAAAATGTGTAAGGCTGGCAGACATGAGTTGATGCTACAGTCCTTTTAAAAAAAAAAAAAAAAGATTATTTATTTATTTATTTATTTGAGAGAGAGTACAAGCAGGGGAGAGGGGCAGAGGGAGAGAGAGAAGCAGATCCCCCCTGAGCAGGGAGCTGGGTGTGGGGTTCAATCCCAGGACCCTGGGATCATGATCTGAGTCACGCAGGCCCCTGATGCTATAGTCTTGTTCCATAAATTCTCTGGAAAACCTGAGTTTTGCTCTTAAGACCTTCAAATGATTGAGTGAGGACCACATACATTATCCAGGGTCATGCCCTTTACTTTTTAAAGTCAACTCATTATAGATGTTTACCAAATCTACAAAATATCTTCATGGAAACACCTAGATTAGTGTTTAATTAGACAACTGGATACTATAGCATAGCAAAACTGATACGTAAAGCCATTATGCAGTCCTAATCTTACAAGACAAGAATTAAAATAATTTGTTTATGTTTTATTGGTCACTATTTTACTTATTTTTAAGACTAAATTGGCCTAAAATGAAATTATCATGTGACTTGCAGGGGCAACAGTATCATACTTTCCTACCGAAGTTCAGAGATAAACACAGTGAAGACAAAAAGAATAGAAAAGGATAACTAGCTAACTTATCCTGGTTTATACAGCTTTAATAGATAAGTGGGTTGGAGAAATATAAGACAAAGACACTCCTGTCCAATATGCAAATGTAGGATGTTTGTCTTGAGTACAAAAAAAGAGGGGTGCCTGGGTGGCTCAGTGGTTTAAGCCTCTGCTTTTGGCTCAGGTCATGATCTCAGGGTCCTGGGATAGAGCCCCACATCAGGCTCTCTGCTCAGCAGGGAGCCTGCTTCCCCCTCTCTCTGCCTGCCTCTCTGCCTACTTGTGATCTCTGTCAAATAAATAAATAAAATCTTTTAAAAGAGAGAGAGAGAGAGCATACACCATATAGCATAGGAAAACATACTTGATTTGTTTTATTTAATTTTTTAAAAGAATCCTTATTTCTCTTGGTTACAAAAATAATACATATTCAATTCAGATAATGTGCAGAATGTAAGGAATAAAAGAAGAAAAATCATTTATAATTCCACTTCGAAGAGAGCCTCTCTTAACATTTTAGTATATTTCCTTCAAGTATGCCTACATATATTTACACAATACATATATAATACAGAAACATATGTGTGTATACATAGAGGCATACATACATATAGACATACACATGCATACAGACATATAGACACATATATAGAAAGAGATGTCTTTATGACATGTCACACTTATGGTTCATAAATCCCTTTTTCCTTCCCAACAATTATCTCTATTAATTAGATCCTTCAAAAAAATCCAATGTATATCAAAACCCATATTCTAGAACAGATGTCAGGAGACTACTAAATAACCTATTTTCAAAAGAGAAAAACAACTATTTTTGATCCCGAGCAGCAAGATGTCATAGTAAGTCACATAGATTGTAAATCAGCAGATTTAGACACACAGAGCTTTCCTAGCTATGTAACCTAAATATATTTGTCTTCATAAGACTCTAGTCTCTCATTTGCAATGTGGGCACATTTCCTACACTTCTGACATTGCAGCTTTGATATAAGGATGAAAATATGTACAGAAATATATCTCATGAAACCTTAGTTTTGGTGAGAGATTCTTTAGTTTTCATCAGTGAGGTAATTGCCTCCTTTAAATATTTCATATTTCTATTCCAGCCATCAAGTTTTGAAATAGTTTTATGCTGCTTAGTGATGATATACAGCATTAATAGGACTAAACCAGAATGATAGATTACAAAATATTCTGATAAAAACCTACTAGTGATTGTGAAATAATATGTAAAACAAGATTTCATATTTAAGACATTGCAGCTGTGGCAGACCTACCGCAAATTTATCTGGGTTTTACCACACAGGAATTTGCATTTGTATATATCTACTGGTTTCTTCCTTCATATCCTCTCTGCCAGGGCCAGAACCTATACTGGCACCCACACATGGCAAGTGAAGATGCACAAGACCCCTAGGCCAGGATAGTCCCCTGAAACTATCCCACAACAATATGTATATGAATGGGGCTATCTTCTCCAGCTGTGCACCTGCAGGGGGCCTAACACCATCACAGATTTTCCCTACCATGCATCTGGAAGACAGTGTTGCCATAGGAGTGCATACTTAGAGCCAAAGATCCTGCAGTTGCTTGAGGACCTGAATTGGGCCATGTCTGTTGTCAATATTTGTCACCTTAGGGCTCACCTGCAGATAACTCCTTCAGTTGTGCAACTACATGTACCTGGCCTGAGTCCCAACACTGACCTACACTATGTGCCTGTGGTGAGAGCCAGCAGTCAAAAGAGGGTATGCTAACAGCCAAGGCCCCCTAGACTGCATTCTACTCTACTTACAGTTGGACCTGTCCCTTGCTGCCTACTCTTTAAATGTGTGTCTGCAAATGGCCTCTACTACCACACAGAACCCACAGTTCCCACAGCCAAATATGCATACCACTGGCTCCAGTCACCACTACTGCCAGTGCTGATCCCTAGCTATAGACCTGAATGCACCTCTGAGGACATCACTAGCATTAGCAGACATTGAGAACTCCCTAAGGGCTAGCAAGGAACTAAGAGTTGTCAATGTTGTGGACCCCAGTGGCTTGAGCCAAAGACAAATCATGCCCTCCTGAAACTAGAGCCACTACACACCTGTGCACTTAGCACTTTGCACAAATAAATCAAAAATCACAGCATGCTCCAGTGTGTCACCATCCATAGATGAAGGTCTTTCCATGCCAAAGTTAGTCTATAAATTCTAGAAGAGTCAACTGCTTCTTCAAATATTCAGAGACCTACACAAGGTTACAAGAATCATGAAGAATCAAGGAAATACCACCGAGGAAACATGTTAAACGTTCAGCAAATGACCCCAAAGAAAATGACATCCAGGAATTGCTTGACATAGAATTCAAAATAATTGCCATAAGGATTCTCAAAGAACAATAGTCTCTTTAACAAATGGTGTTGGGAAAACTGGGCAGCCACATGCAGAAGAATGAAACTAGACCACTTTCTTACACCATACATAAAAATAAACTCACAATGGATGAGAGACCTAAATGTGAGACAGGAATCCATCAAGATCCTAGAGGAGAAGACAGGCAACGACCTCTTTGACCTTGGCCACAGCAACTTCTTGCTACACATGTCTCCAGAAACAAAGGAAACAAAAACAAAAATGAACTATTGGGACATCATCAAGATAAAAAGCTTTGCACAGCAAAGGAAACAATCAACAAAACTTAAAGGCAACCTAGAGAATGAAAGAAGATATTTGCAAATGTTTTATCAGATAAAAGGCTAGTATCCAAAGTCTGTAAAGGATGCATCAAAATCAACATGCAGAAAATAAAAAATCCTGCCAAGAAATGGGCAGAAGACATGAACAGACATTTCTCTAAAGAAGACATACAAATGGCTAGCAGACACATGAAAAAAAAATGCTCGACATCACTCAGCATTAGGGAAATACAAATCGAAACCACAATGAGATATCCCCTCACACCAGTCAGAATGGCTAAAATTAACAACTCAAAAAACAACAGATCTTGTCAAGGATGTGGGGAAAGGGAAACCATCTTGGACTGCTGGGAATGCAAACTGAAGCAGCTACTCTGGGAAACAGTATGGAGGTTCTTCAAAAAGTTAGAAACAGGGAGGAGTCAAGATGGTGGAGAAGTAGCAGGCTGAGACGACATCAGGTAGCAGGAGATCAGCTAGATAGCTTATCTAATCATTAAAAACACCTACAAATCCAACGGAAAATTGAAGAGAAGAGGAGCAACAATTCTAGAAACAGAAAATCGATCACTTTCTGAAAGGTAGGACCTGCGGAGAAGTGAATCTAAAGCGATGGGAAGACAGACCGCAGGGAGAGGGTCCAGCTCCCGGCAAGCGGCGGAGCAAGAGCACAAAATCAGGGATTTTAAAAGTCTTCTCCACAGAGCGACATCGCTCCAGAGGCTAAACCAGGGGGAAGCCCACACGGGGTCAGCGTAACCCCAGGTCCCGCGAGGTCACGGAAGGACCAGGGGTGTCTCAGTGCCGCAGAGCTCACAGGTATTAGAGCGGGGAAGCTGGCTACAGCAACAAAGCCGAGGAGTGAACTCTCAGCCCGGGGTTACCTTGAGCCGGTCGCAGGCTTGGTGGGCTCGGAGCGTGGCAAGAGGCCACGGAGAAGGAAGTGATTGGGCACTTTTCTCCTAGTAAGAGCAATTGAGTGCTTTCCTCAACGCAACCAGAGCCAGGGAGGTGGGGCGGTTGGGCGCTTTTCTCTGAGGGCGCACTGAGGAGCACTGAGGACCACGAGCTCTTGGCTCCTCCGGGACGGAGATTGGGAGGCTGCCATCTTCATTCCTGTCCTCCGGAACTCTACGGAAAGTGATCAGGAAATAAAAGCGCCCAAAAGCAAACCCAAGCGGATTACTTAGCCCAGCCCCTGGTAAGGGCGGTGCAATTCCGTATGGGGCAAAGACACTTGAGAATCACTACAACAGGCCCCTCCTCCAGAAGATCAACAAGAAACGCAGCCAAGACCAACTTCACTCACCAAGAACAGTGGAATTCCAGAGGAGGAGAAAGCAAATCTTATCTGGACAAAATGACAAGGCGGAAAAACTCACCACAAAAAAAAAAAAAGAACAAGAGGCAGTACCGAAGGCTGGGGACCTAATCAATATGGACATTGGTAATATGACAGATCTAGAGTTCAGAATGATGGACTCGAAAAAGGCATAGAAGATATTAGAGAAACCCTCTCCGGAGAGATAAAAGCCCTTTCTGGAGAAATAAAAGAACTAAAATCCAACCAAGTTGAAATCAAAAAAGCTATTCATGAGGTGCAATCAAAAATGGAAGCTCTTACTGCTAGGATAAATGAGGCAGAAGAAAGAATTAGTGACATAGAAGACCAAATGACAGAGAATAAAGAAGCTGAGCAAAAGAGAGACAAACAAATACTGGACCATGAGGAGAGAATTCAAGAGATAAGCGACACCATAAGATGACAAACATTAGAATAATTGGGATTCCAGAAGAAGAAGAAAGAGAGACAGGAGCAGAAGGTATATTAGAGAGAATTATTGTAGAGAATTTCCCTCATATGGCAAAGGGAACAAACATCAAAATCCAGGAGATGCTAAGAACGCCCCTCAAAATCAATAAAAATAGGCCCACACCTCGACACCAGATAGTAAAATTTACAAGTCTTAGCAACAAAGAGAAAATCCTGAAAGCAGCCTGGGAAAAGAAATCTGTAACATACAAGGGTAAAAACAGATTGGCAGCGGACCTATTCACAGAGACCTGGCAGGCCAGAAAGAACTGGCATGATATATTCAGAGCACTATCAAGAAAAACATGCAGCCAAGAATACTATATCCAGCTAGGCTATCATGGAAAATAGAAGGAGAGATAAAAAGCTTCCAGGACAAACAAAAGCTGAAAGAATTTGCAAACACCAAACCAGATCTACAGGAAATATTGAAAAGGGTCCTCTAAGCAAAGAGAGACCCTAAAAGTAGTAGATCAGAAAGAAACAGAGACAATATACAGTAATAGTCACCTTAGAGGCAATACAATGGCATGAAATTCATATCTCTTAATAGTTACCCTGAATGTTAATGGGCTAAATGCCCCAATCAAAAGACACAGGGTATCAGAATGGATAAAAAAACAAAACCCATCAATATGCTGTCTACAAGAAATTCATTTTAGACCCTAAGACACCTCCAGATTTAAAGTGAGGGGGTGGAAAACAATGTACCATGCTAATGGACATCAGAAGAAAGCTGGGGTTGCAATCCTTCTATCAGATCAATTAGATTTTAAGCCAAAGACTATAATAAGAGATGAGGAAGGACACTATATCCTACTCAAAGGGTCTGTCCAACAAGAAGACCTAACAATCTTAAATATCTATGCCCCTAACATGGGAGCAGCCAACTATATAAACCAAGTAATAACAAAATCAAAGAAATACATCAACAGTAATATAATAATAGTAGGGGATTTTAACACTCCCCTCACTGAAATGGACAGATCATCTAAGCCACAGATCAAAAAGGAAATAAAGGCCTTAAATGACACACTGGACCAGATGGACATCACAGATGTATTCAGAACATTCCATCCCAAAGCAACAGAATATACATTCTTCTCTAGTGCACACGGAACATTCTCCAGAATAGACCACATCCTGGGTCATAAATCAGGTCTCAACCGGTATTGAAAGATTGGGATCATTCCCTGCATATTTTCAGACCACAATGCTCTGAAGCTAGAACTCAGTCACAAGAGGATATTTGGAAAGAACGCAAATACATGGAGACTAAACAGCATCCTTCTAAAAAATGAATGGGTCAACCAGGAAATTAAAGGAGAATTGAAAAAATTCATGGAAACAAATGATAATGAAAACACAACGGATCAAAATCTGTGGGACACAGCAAAGGCAGTCCTGAGAGGAAAATATATAGTGGTACAAGCCTTTCTCAAGAAACAAGAAAGGTCTCAAATACACAACCTAACCCTACACCCAAAGGAGCTGGAGAAAGAACAACCAAGAAAGCCTAAACCCAGCAGGAAAAGAGAAATTATAAAGAACAGAGCAGAAATCAATGAAATAGAAACTAAAAAAACAATAGAACAAATCAACAAAACTAGGAGCTGGTTCTTTGAAAGAATTAATAAGATTGACAAACCCCTGGCCAGACTTACCAAAAAGAAAAGAGAAAGGACCCAAATAAGTAAAATCATGAATGAAAGAGGAGAGATCACAACCAACACCAAAGAAATACAAACAATTATAAGAATATACTATGAGCAACTCTACGCCAACAAATTCGACAATCTGGAAGAAATGGATGCATTCCTAGAGACATATAAACTACCACAAATGAACCAGGAAGAAATAGGAAACCTGAACAGATCCATAACCAGCAAGGAGATTGAAACAGTCATCAAAAATCTCCAAACAAACAAAAGCCCAGGAACAGACGGCTTCCCAGGGGAATTCTACCAAACATTTAAAGAAAAATTAATTCCTATTCTCCTGAAACTGTTCCAAAAAATAGAAATGGAAGGAAAACTTCCAAACTCATTCTATGAGACCAGCATCACCTTGATCCCAAAACCAGACAAGGATGCCATCAAAAAAGAGAATTACAGACCAATATCCTTGATGAACACAGATGTGAAAATTCTCACCAAAATACTAGCCAATAGGATTCAACAGTACATTAAAAGGATTATTCACCACAACCAAGTGGGATTTATTCCTGCCCTGCAGGGTTTGTTCAACATCTGCAAATCAATCAATGTGATACAATACATTAATAAAAGAAAGAACAAGAACCATATGATACTTTCAATAGATGCTGAAAAAGCATTTGACAAAGTACAGCATCCCTTCCTGATCAAAACTCTTCAAAGTGTGGGGATAGAGGGCACATACCTCAATATTATCAAAGCCATCTATGAAAAACCCACTGCAAATATCATCCTCAATGGAGAAAAACTGAAAGCTTTTCCGCTAAGGTCAGGAACGCAACAAGGATGTCCGTTATCACCACTGCTATTCAACATAGTACTAGAGGTCCTAGCCTCAGCAATCAGACAACAAAAAGAAATTCAAGGCATCCAAATTGGCAAAAAAGAAGTCAAACTATCACTCTTTGCAGATGATATGATACTCTATGTGGAAAACCCAAAAGACTCCACTCCAAAACTGCTAGAACTTGTATGGGAATTCTGTAAAGTGTCAGGATATAAAGTCAATGCACAGAAATCAGTTGCATTTCTATACAACAACAACAAGACAGAAGAAAGAGAAATTAAGGACTCAATCCTTAATCCAAATCCAATTTACAATTGCACCCAAAACCATAAAATACCTAGGAATTAACCTAACCTAAGAGGCAAAGAATCTATAAATCTATACTCAGAAAACTATAAAATACTCATGAAAGAAATTGAGGAAGACACAAAGAAATGGAAAAATGTTCCATGCTCATGGATTGGAAGAACAAATATTGTGAAAATGTCTATGCTACCTAAAGCAATCTACACATTTAATGCAATCCCTATCAAAATCCCATCCATTTTTTTTCAAGGAAATGGGACAAATAATCCTAAAATTTTGATGGAACCAGAAAAGACCTCGAATAGCCAAAGGAACATTGAAAAAGAAAGCCAAAGTTGGTGACATCACAATTCTGGACTTCAAGCTCTATTACAAAGCTGTCATCATCAAGACAGTAGGGTACTGGCACAAAAACAGACACATAGATCAATGGAACAGAATAGAGAGCCCAGAAATAGACCTGCAAGTCTATGGTCAACTAATCTTTGACAAAGCAGGAAAGATTGTCCAATGGAAAAAAGACAGCCTCTTCAACAAATGTTCTTGGGAAAATTGGATGGCTACATGCAGAAAAATGGATTTGGACCATTTCCTTACACCACACACAAAAATAGACTCAAAATGGATGAAGGACCTCAAAGTGAGAAAGGAATCCATCAAAATCCTTGAGGAGAACACAGGCAGCAACCTCTTTGACCTCAGTCATAGCAACTTCTTCCTAGAAAGATTGCCAAAGGCAAGGGAAGCAAGGCAAAAATGAACTATTGGGACTTCATGAAGATCAAAAGCTTTTGCACAGCAAAGGAAACAGTTAACAAAACCAAAAGACAACTGACAGAATGGGAGAAGATATTTGCAAACGACATATCAGATAAAGGGCTAGTGTCCAAAATCTGTAAAGAGCTTAGCAAACTCAACCCCCAAAGTACAAATAATCCAATCAAGAAATGGGCAGAGGACATGAACAGACATTTCTGCAAAGAAGACATCCAGATGGCCAACAGACACATGAAAAAAATGCTCCACATCACTCACCGTCAGGGAAATAAAAATGAAAACCACAATGAGATACCACCTCACACCAGTCAGAATGGCTAAAATTAACAAGTCAGGAAATGACAGATGCTGGCAAGGATGTGGAGAGAGAGGAACCCTCCTACACTGTTGGTGGGAATGCAAGCTGGTGCAACTGCTCTGGAAAACAGAATGGAGGTTCCTCAAGAAGTTGAAAATAGAGCTACCCTATGACCCAGCAATTGCACTACTGGGTATTTACCCTAAAGATACAGACGTAATGATCTGTAGGGGCACGTGCACCCAAATGTTTATAGCAGCAATGTCCGCAATAGCCAAACTATGGAAAGAACCTAGATGTCCATCAACAGATGAGTGGATAAAGATGAGGTGGTATATATACACAATGGAATACTATGCATCCATCAAAAGAAATGAAATCTTGCCATTTGTGATGATGTGGATGGAACTAGATGGTATTATGCTGAGCGAAATAAGTCAATCAGAGAAAGACAACTATCGTATGATCTCCCTGATATGAGGAAGTGGAAATGCAACATGGGGGGTTTGGAGGGTAGGAAAAGAAAAAGTGAAACAAGATGGGACTGGGAGGGAGACAAACCATAAGTGACTCTTAATCTTACAAAACAAAATGAGGGTTGCTGGGGGGTGGGGGTCAGGAGAGGGGGATGGGGTTATGGACATTGAGGAGGGTATGTGCTATGGTGAGTGCTGTGAAGTGTGTAAACCTGGCGATTCTCAGACCTGTACCCCTGGGGATAAAAATACATTATATGTTTATTTAAAAAAATTTAAAAATTTAATAAAAGGGAAAAAAAAAAGAAGTTCTTTAGAGAGAGAAGCAAAATAATATAGGACAGTAATCCAGGTCTACATAAAGAAAGGAAAATCATCATTGAAGGAATACATAAAAGTGAAAGTAAAACTTTTATTTTTCATATTCTTAATTTATCTAACAGATAACAGTTTGTTCAAAATAATAGCAATAATATTTTAATTTAATATCTTTATGTAAATATACATGTTTATGTATGCTCATGTGTAGGTGGAATAAATACCAGCAATAATGCAAGAGACAGGAGGGAAGAAATTAGGTTATTTCGTTATTATACGTTTTCCTTTGTCATTTTACTTGTACTACCCATAATGTTATTTAAAAGTGGATTTGGCTTAGTTGTCAATGTATATTGTAAATTCTAAGGCAACCACTTAAAATTGTTTTGTTTTGTTCTTATTTTTTTAATTTTTTTAAGATTTTATTTATTTGGAGATAACAAGAGCACAAACAGTGTGGAAAGGGAGAATCAGGCTACCCAAAGAGAAGGGAGCACAACAAAGAGCTTAATCTCAGGACCCTGGGATCATGACCTGAGCCAAAAGCTGATGCTTAACTGACTGAGCCACCCAGGCACCAAAAAAAAATTTTTTTAGAAATATAACTGATGTGCTAAGAAAGAAGAGAAAATTTGTATCGGTCAGGTTGGGTTGCTATAACAAATTATCATAGACTGGGTGGCTTAAACAGTAAACATTTATTTCTCACAGTTCTGGAGGATAAGAAGTCCAAGTTCAATGTGTCAACAGATCCAGTACCTGTGAAGGGCCTTCTTCCTTGTGTGCAAATAGCTGTCTTGGGTAGAGGGAGATAAAGGTCTCATCTCTCAGGAAGCCTGGGTGGCTCAGTCAGTTAAGACACTGACTTTGGCTCAGGTCATGATTCCAGGGTCCTGGGATCGAGTGCAGCATCTCGCTCCCTGCTCAGTAGGGAACCTGATTCTCCCTCTGCCTGCTGCTCCCCCTGCTTGTCTCTCTCTCCCCCACTCTCTTTATGACAAATGAATAAATAAAAATTTTTAAATAAAAAAAATAACTCATCTCTTTTCCTCTTTTATAAGAGCATTTATCCCAGAATGAGGTCTCTACCCTCAAGACCTAATTAAAATTCCACTTTCTAATACCATTACTTTGGTGGTTAGGATTTCAACACATGAATTTTGAGGTGAAACAAACTCTAGGTACATAACAAAAGAGAATCATAAAATGCTCATTTAAAACCACACAAGGCCATAAAAAAGGAGTGGAAGACAAAAATAAGAACAAAGAACAAGATCGGGGAATAGAAAAACAGTAACAATTATACATTACATATATCCAACTATATATAATACCAATTATATCCAACTATATTAAAAGACAGATTATCAGGGTGGATTAAAAAACAAAACCTAGAGTTGCCTGGGTGGCTTAGTCAGTTAAGCAACCCATACTTGGTATCAGGTCAGGTCTTGATCTCAGTCTCAAGCCCCATATTGTGTTCCATGTTGGCATGAAGCTTACTTAAAAAAAAAAAAAAACTAGCTGTATGTTGTCTACAAGAAATTCACTTCAAATACCAAGACACAAATAGATTAACAGTAAATGGATGAAGAAAGATATGCTAACATTGATCCAGAGGAAGTAGTAGCTACAATAATTTCATATGGAAGAGACTATAGAGCAAAAGAAGTTATAAGGGATAAAGAGGGGAATTACATAATAATAAAGAGGTAAATTTTCCAAAAAGACATAACAATCCTTTATGTGTATGTGCCTAACAACAAAGCATCAACCTAAGTAAGGCAAAAAAACTAATACAATTGCAAGAAGAAATAAATAAATCCACTGTTGTATTTGAAAACTTCACCCCCTCTATCAGAAATGGACAACTCTAGCAGGGAGAAAACCAGCAATGACATAGTTGAAAACACCATACCACCAATTAACTGAATATAATTGATAATTGGTATCTACTGAGTATGTCATCCAACAATAGCAGAATACACAGTCTTCTCATGCTCACATAGAATATTCACCAAGATAGATCACATCTGGCCATAAAACACACTTTAACAAATTTTAAAAAATAGAAACCATGAAATGTCTACTCTCAGACAACAGTGAAATTAAACTAGAAACACGAAAAGGACAAGTAAATTAACTCCAAAGTAAGCAGGAAGAAAAAAGAAAAATAAATAAAAATTAGAGCAAAAATCAACGAAATTGAAAAAAGGAACTCGATAGAGAATGTTAACAAACCTCAAATCTGGTTCTTTGAAAAGATCAATAAATAGATAAACCCCTATGCAGGCTAAGAAAAAAAAAAAAAATAGAAGACAGAAATGCTAATACCAGAAATGAAAGAGAAGGTATCACTACAGATCCTATGAACATTAAAAAATGATAAAGAAACATTATGAATAACTCCATGCCCACTTTGGTAAAATAGAGCAATTTTTGATAGATACAATTTAACATAACTCACACAATAATAGACAATTTGAATAAGCTTATGTACATTAAAGAAATTGAAACAATAATTAATAAGCTCCCAAAAAAGAAAGTTCAAGACTCAGATGGGTACCTTCCACTCAATATTGCTGTGAATCTAAAAATATTCTATTTATTAATTAATTAGCCAATTAATTAATTCTAAAAACTATCTGTATCAGCAGACAGGAAGCAGCAAGAAAGCAAATACTCACTGGGTAAGGACAGTTTAATGAAGAGACCATTATAAATGTGTGGGCAGTGGTTAGGAATGTCAACAAGGGGTGATGCACTCTCTCAGCAGGAAGTTCTCACTACTCTTTGACCTGAAGAGAAAGGGTGTGGGAGGAATTACTGGAATTCAGAGAACGATATATGACAGGAGGTACAGACAGATAGAGAGACTTCATTCTCCTCATAGTCTCCAATTTCCTGGTTATGCTTCCCATTGGTTCAAAAGAAATAGAAGAAATGAAAAAGTACTGGTAGACAATAAAAGAGAAAACAAACACAAAAGAGAAATTCAGTGAAAACAAAAGGTGATTTGAGAGGATCAACAAAATTGATAAACTTCTAGCCAGACTGATCAGAAAAAAGAGAGAAGACACAAATTATTGATGACATAAATGAGAGAGTAGATTTTTCTATAACTCCTCTAGACATTGAAAGGATGATATAGGATTATTATGAATAACTTTAGGCTAATAAATTTTAAAGTTTTAAATGAATGGGCAAGGAAATACTTTTCCTTAAAACACAAACTAATAAGACACACTTGAGAGAATATACAGGCCCAAATATCTCCATTAATTAATTCAACCAAACATTGAGGGAATGAGTAACACCAATGCTATAAAATCTCTTCCAGAAAATAGAAGAGGGAACACTTCCTGACTTATTTTATAAGGCCAATATTACCTAATACTTTTTTATTTATTTTATTTATTTATTTGACAGAGAGAGATCACAGTAGACAGAGAGGCAGGCAGAGAGAGAGGGAGAGAGGGAAGCAGGCTCCCCGCTGAGCAGAGAGCCCGATGCGGGACTCGATTGCAGGACCCTGAGATCATGACCTGAGCCGAAGGCAGCGGCTTAACCCACTGAGCCACCCAGGTGCCCCCAATATTACCTAATACTAAAATCAAAGACATTACAAGAAAAGAAAAATATAGACCTATGTCTTTTATAAACATAATTGAAAAATCCTTAACAAAATATTAATAAACTCAGGGCGCCTGGGTGGCTCCATGGATTAAGCCTCTGCCTTCAGCTCAGGTCATGGTCTCAGGATCCTGAGATCGAGCCCCGCATTGGGCTCTCTGCTCAGCAGGGAGCCTGCTTCCCCCCTCTCTCTCTCTGCCTGCCTCTCTGCCCACTTGTGATCTCTCTCTCTGTCAAATAAATAAATAAAATCTTTTTAAAAAATTAATAAACTTGAATCAAGCAACACTTTTTTTTTAAAATAATTGCAACATGACTAATTGATGGTTATCTCAAGAATGTAAGTTTCAACATTCAAAAATCAATCAATGTAATTTAACACATGGGCAGATTAAAGAGGAAAATCACAGAATTATCTGAAGGGATGAAGAAAAGTTATTTAATAAGATTCACCTTTCATTCACAATAAAAACTTAACAAATAAGGAATAGAAGGAAACATCCTGAGTGAGATAAAGAGCATCAATGACAAACCTATACCTAACATAATATTTAATGGACAAAGATTTAATGCTTTCCTTCTAAGAACAGGAACAAGGTTTTTTAAGAATGGCTTCTTTCATCGCTTGTACTCAACATTGTACTGAAGTCCTAGCCAATGTGTGAGCAAGGAAAAGAAATAAAAGACAATCAGATTGGAAAGGAAGAAATAAACTATCCCTATGTGCAGCCAACATGATTGTTTATGTAGAAAATTCCAGGGAATGTTCTAAAATGTTTCTAGACTTACTAAATGAATTAAGCAAAGTCACAGAATACAAGGTTAATATACAAAACTCAATTGTGTTTCTATATCCTAATTACAACAATTGGATATTGAAAATTTAAAATATTTTGTAACAGCATCAAAGTTTATAAAATACTTAAGAATAACTTTAACAAAAATGTGTGAGGTCTATATATTAAAACTATAAAATCAAATATTGTTGACATAATTTGAAGATCACAGGAATGGGGACAACTGGGTGGCTCAGTCAGTTAAGCATCTGATTTCAGGTCAGATGCTTATCTCAGAGTTCTGGGATTCTGTCCTACATCAGTCTCCCTGCTCAGTGAAGAGTTTGCTTCTCCCTTCCTTCTGCTCCTTCATCCAGCCTGTGCTCCCTGTATCTCTTTCAAATAAATAAACAAAATCTTTTTTAAAATCACCTGAGTGAATAAAAAGCTATACGTGCTCATGGATCCAAAGACTCAATATGGCTATAATGTCAATTCTTCCCAAAAATGATATATGTATTTGGGGGCACCTGGCTGCCTCAGCCAGTAAAGCATGTGACTCTTGATCTCAGGTTTGTGAGATCAAGCCCCACATTGGGCATGTAGCCTACTTAAATAAGGAAACAAACAAACAAACAAATAAATTACATATTCAATATAATCCTAATCTAAATCACAGCAGGATCTTTTGTAGGTATAGACAAGCTAATCTTAAAGTTTACAGGGAGAGGCAAAGGAGCAACAATGACTATAATAATTTTGTAAAGTAATAGCGAATTTCTAGAACTCACAGCACCTGATTTCAAGGCTTATTGTAAAACTACAAGAATCATGCCAGTGTGAAATTGGTGAAAGGACAAACAAATATGTTAATGGATCCAAACAGTGTCTAAAAATAGTACACATACGGTCAATAGGTCATTGGTAGAAGTGCAAAAGCCATTCAGTGGAGAATGAATCTTGAACAAATTGTTCTGGAACAAATGGGGCATCTACATACAAAAAACAAAAATTAAAATTGACCTACACCTCACACCTTTATATATAAAAATTAACTCAAAATACATTATAGACCCAAATGTAAAAACTAAAAAAAAGAAAAATAGAGGAACAATATCTTCATGACATGAGATTAGGCAAAGACTTCGTAAACATGAAACCAAAAGCACAATCTATAAAAGAAAAAATTCATAAATTAGGCTTCATCAAAATTTTAAACTTTACTCTGCAAAAGACTATCAAGAGAATGAAAAGAAAGACAAGCCATGGACTGGGAGAAAATATTTGCAAATCACGTATTTAACAAAGGTTGTGTAGCCAGAATATTTAACAAATTCTCAAAATTCAACAATAAGAAAACTTTAACAGATGCAAAAATTGAACAGACATTTTACCAAAGAAGACATAAAAATGATAAAAATAGATATTCAACATCTTTAGTTATTATGGAAATCCAAAGAAAAACCAAAATGGGATACTACAGCACATTTTTTAGAATAACTGAAATTTTGAAAAATAATAATAATAAACTAACAATACCATAGTCTTTTTGGGAAAGTGGAAGCACCTAGAACTGTGATACATTGCTTGTGAGAATTTGTAGTGCTACAGTCATTTTGAAAATCAGTTTGTCAGTTTCTTATAAACCATACTTATAAGCAATTTCTTAGAACCATACACTTATCATGACTCAGCAATTACATTTTTAACATTTTTATTTAAATTCCAGTTAGTTATGACTCAACAATTTTAAAAATCAGTGTTCACACAAAAATCTGTAGATAATTATTTTTAGCATCTTTATTCACAATCATCCAAAACTGTAAATAATACAAATATTTATCCACTGAGGAACAGCCAAAAACCTCTGATATATCCATACAATGGAATACTAAGCAATAAAAAGGAATATGCTACAATATTTATGAATCTCAAATTTCTTACACTGAGAAAAATAAGTCATATTTAAAAGGCTAACATTCTGTATGATTTCATTATTTGGAAGTTTAGAAAAGGCAAAAACATAGTGATAGAAAACAAATGAGGGATGAGTAGGTGGGGTAGGGGGGATTAACTCTAATCCCAAAGGAACATTTTAGGGTGATGGGAAAGTTCTATATCATGAATTTGGTTGTCTGGTGGTTGTTACATATATACATACATACATATGCATATTTGTCAAAATTCATCAACTTAATTTTACTTTGTGCAAATTATACTTCAAATAAGCTGAAAAAACAAAAGGTTTATTTATGGACTACCCACTAACTGGGTCACACACACAACCCTAAATGTGATTTACACAGTTTCCAGAGTCCTACTAGCACCATAATTCTTTCTTCATGATGGGCAGTATAAGATACAACAATTTATCTCTTATTCTAGTGGTTATATTCCAACATATCGCAGACCACAATACCTCTAGACACTTAACTTCTTTATTAGGTTCCCAAAAGATGTTTGGCAGAGTTTATCTCCTACTCTCTGCCATGCATGTGTGTGATCAAGGCATCTAGAAAGCTTGATACTTCCTGCCCTCTAGGGCTATTAACATAATATTATCAACATAAAGGGCCACTTTGATGGCCTATAGGATAGCAGAATAATGAGTTTCCCTCCAGTTTACATTATGACAGTGAACAGAAGCATGAGAGAAAGTGTTTACTGCCTCGTGAAGGTAAATTACTTTGAGTACTTTTGTTTTCAAGAATGGGGAAAAAATTTTTTTTAATCTAGTTCAATGCTATATGGCAGGAAATATAGGCTAATTTGTTCCAGACAATATACTATATCTAGAAGATTTGGATATCCAGACAAAGATATCCAGAAGAGCAGCCGAAATTAGCATTGCCCTCTTATTAAATTTGGATATCTTTGACAGAAATTCTCAAAGAGTGGTTTCAGGACCAGCAAGATTACTATCACCTGAAACCTATTAGGAATGAAAATTCTCAGGTTTTACTCAACTGCTAAATCAGAAATTCTAAGGATGGTACCCAGAAATCTGTGTTTTAATGACCCTGCAGGTGATTCTGATGCTCACTAAAGTTCAAGAACAACTCATCTACAGGTATTCTCCATGAATCATCTGGATTTTGCAATAGCAGAGTTAAGATTAAGATGCTAATTAAATTAGGATGTAGTAGAAATCACTATCCTACATCTTTCATGTCTGAAATCTCTGAAATTCACCAAGGGCTCCATTATTGCTTTTGGTTTATTATATTTATTCATGGAATTAACAAGAAAAGAGGAACATTTTCAGGGTCTTCCACTTCACCTTTTCATCAGAGAACAAAAATGAGGATTCTGCCAGATAGTAATTATATCTATAATCAATTATATTTTTCTCTATGTACATTCTTGGCCTGGGGAAATAACTGTGGTCCTCCTGGCCCCTTGGGACAGACCTGGTGCAAGATTCTTCAATCACCTGATTTCCTTAAGCTTCTACTCTAACTGGTGGACTATGGTGGAGTTTCAAACCAGTCTGAAGCCAGTATCAAATAATTCCCAAGAGATCTCACTATCTCTCTTTTCCCAGTATGCTGTCACCCTGATGAATGCACAAGTCTCTTTGGGAAGTCTAGAGGTAGAATAACACTATATGTCTAGGGCCAATTTACAAGTCCTTCCTTCAAGAGAATTTTCTTGCTTTCAATCTAGGAGCTCTGGGTCTGCAAACTGCCTTAGGTGTAGGCACTGGTATTAGGACATGAATCCCCACGATTTCTGCCCACCAAAATTAGAATTTTTCCTGATATACATCAAGGTCTCCGTGGTATGCTTCCCATCAATTTCATTTGTAGCAATTAGATCAATTAGCCATCATTGTAGATCCATGATTACCATTCTTCCCATGGCTTATTATGGTAATTCTGTTCACCTTGGCTCTGCCACTTAAACACCACCAACTGGCATCTGTCACTTCTAGGTGCAACATCTTCCATCATCACCTCTGTCCTATAGATGTCAGACCCATAGAGCTTTTCAAAGATGCTGGTACTCCTTTGCTGGTGGAATACCTCCTTAAGGGAATGTCCTCTAGGCCCTGCCAGGGAAGGGGAGGGGGAGAAGGAGTAGGAAAGGGGCCTGATTAGAAGCTAACTAGTCAAGTTGTACTTAATAGGTGCATTCAACTTTTCTATTTTCCTAAGCTATTAGGGGAGTATTTGAACCTCCCAGACTCTAGGTCACCATTGAGTCCAGGCTTCAATTAGTCAACCTTGTAGACTCAAGCCAACATATGAAATTCCAAATCATAAATGTATACCTCTATTACAAAAAATATAGACCAGTTAACCCTTATATTTCATTTTTATTGGTCTAAAACCCTTAGAATATATTCCAAAATATGTTCCCCAAGCTCCAGCAGATAAAAACTGGCAAGATCTTGTAACTATTTGGTGGATCCCCTACAAAAATGGCATTTTTATTCCTCCATCTGAGTCCTATTGGTTTCTAACTCTCTTATGGGCCTGGAGGCAAGCAGGGTTGATAGAAACATACAGCTGAGGAGAATCAGTATCCTTTTATTGCCAAATTCCCTGGGTACCTACATGGAGGGTATTAATAATGTATGGGAAGGGGTTACCTAATGACAAGGGTTCAGGGTGATTTGGAGGTTTAAATGTCTTAAGTCTTTTCTATGTCTGCTCAAATGTCCCTTTCCTTATCTTGGGGTCCCACTTCTGCCCCACCAGTGCCATTACCTTAGAGTAAGAGCTATAGGCCTATACATCGACTGGTGCTGCAACTCTGCAACCCATACATCATCAGTCACCCATGGTTGGTATCAGCCATATCTACTGTGTGACTGTAGAATGTTAACTTCTATAAAGCCTATAAGCTTTCTGTCTGAGTGTGTTCTGAGTAAACAGTAATAATAATCATAATCTTCGATTTCTCCTTGTCTCTTCTTACATTTTCTCATGCCAACAGAAATAGCCAGCTGACCTTAGTATCACTGTTGCCATAGTTACCAGGGCTATTTGATCTCCCTATTGTTAGTCCTCTACCTGTACTTCATCTTGTGCCACTGCTGGGAATTTGAATAACTGTGATGTCACAACATGCTACAACAGACCAGTGTCTTACTTTCTCCTAGCAAATTACTGTACACCTCTCTAATATATGAGCAAACCAATATCAGAATTACATTTTGAGGGTTTTTTTCCCCCAGAGCCATTTCTGGTACCAATGACTATGTCAGTTCAGTTAAGTGTTATACATTTTACACTCAAATGGAGTAATTGAGGACAGTTTAATAAAGGAACTATTTCAAAATATCTGATATCTCTGAAAAAACAGAGATATATTGATGATCAATGATTAATAGATAAATAGATGATTAGATAGAGAGATGATTGATAGATAATTGATAAATAGATAAATAGACAGATGACTGGCATGGGAAGCATTCAGAGAAACCCATGAGGGACAGTGAAGTATCTCATTTCAACATTACAACAGCAGGGAGACATTACCACTCTTAGACTTGAAGGAGCAAGTTCTATTACAGGAAGGCAGAAAGAATAGCTATATGGAGAGAGTCACATAGAGTTGCGGCATTGACAGAGTGATGCAGCCAAATCATGTGGTCCTTATGTAGCTGGAGGATTAATACCCAAACCTCACTTTTCTGGTGTTTTCAAAGCAATCTCCTTTACACAGAGCAGATGGCACTAAGAGGCAGCAGGGAGAAGTGTAGACAGAGGACCTGGAGGCCCCCAAAAAGATATCCAGAACATTGTGAAACAGAAAACTTCCCTTTAACAGCACTAGAAAATCACCAATCAGAGCCAGACAACAAGGTGAAGCAGGTCATGGGAAATAGGGGGCTGCTGTCACTGCTGCTTTCTTCTCACTCCACTTCACTGCTCTCCCATCAAGAACCCTACAGTCCTCAAATGCTCTGAAAAAGACAACCAAAAGGTGATTCAATTTTCTTAGAATTTTAGTTGCAAATATGTCCTATGAGTGAAGACATGTTGACCTCTCCTATGTTGTTTCCCTAGAACCATCATTGTTTTCAGAGACTGGCTAATCTGATCAATTCATGTGTGTTTCATGCTGTTGGCTCCAGGTGTTTTTTTTATGCTGTACAAGTGCATAGAGGAGAGAGTATTCACTGGGTGGTGTTAACCACCACAGAGGAATTGTTTTTAGTGCCATCTCCTTGGGATAGAACTATTTTCTGGCCTTGAAATGGCCACATAGTGGTTTTAAAGTTGATGAGATAAAATAATTCAAAGGATTTTATTTAGAAAAGAAGAAGCTGACCAAAAAATTCAGTAAAATGAAAACAGTGCTCTTATTTTATCAGTAGGAAGCACAACTAAAAATTTTCAGTATTACATTTCTTTTAAAAATCTTCTAAACGAAAGTAAATTTTCACTGTGAATTATAATAATTTGGCTTTAAAAAGTCATTTTCTGAGGGGTGCCTGGGTGGCTCAGTCAGTTAAGTATCTGCCTTCAGCTCAGGTCATCATCCCAGGGTCCAAAGATCAAGCCCCCTGTCAGGATCCTTGGTCAGTGAGGACCCTGCTTTTTCCTCTCCCTCTGCCCTTCCCCCAAGCTCATGTGTTGTCTCTCCCACTCTGCAGTCTCTCTCAAATAAATAAGAAAAATCTTAATAAAAAAAAAAGTCATGTTCTGGTGAGTTAAGTAGTCTGCCTAAAATGGAGAAGGAAGGGGAAATGCTTAGCCAAGAAGAAATAATGTGGTTTTGGAATATAGGTGAGGTTCAGTGGGGTGAGGTCCAGAGCCAACGACCAAGAAAGAATTCTTGAGACATCTTTGGTACAAAATAGTGGTTTATTGAAGCACAGGGACAGGACCCATGAATACTGCTTATGAGGGGTGGCTGATTATATAATATGAGATTGGGGGAGGTAAGGGAAAAGGGAGGTTTCAAAAGAACTTCCATATGCTAAAGAGGACCTGCCAGTTACTGGAGGCTTTGCAATTATCAAGTTAAAAGTTGTCTTTCCTTCTAATGAGACAATGGTAAGACAGTTGGGAGCTTCCCTGAGGAACATTTTATTTTGCCGCTTCAAGTATCTGTCAATGGGGTGCAGATTATAGACATTTAAGTCCCATCTACATTCCCTTCTGGAAACTAACCCATTGATAGAAATGCTTTGTTCTTATAAAATGCTAAGACTTTAGTAAACTGAGGGAGATTCCTGTCTTGCAGGATTGTAATCTCTATAAATTACTATTTGTTTTTCCTTTAGGGCAGCCAAGAGTGCCAGAGGAATGTCATATATATGCCATGGGGGCTGGGGGAGGTTGTGGGGTGTCAGCTTCTGCCTGTCCTCAGCTTGCCTTCTCTTCCCTCATCAGAAGCACAGAATGAGGGAGAATTTTATAAAGTAGAAACAGGCAGGAAGTTTAGAAAAACCAAATGACCGAAATAGAATATGCCCAGAAACATATTTGCCTTACCTAATGGAGAAATCCAAAGCCATGCAGCATTAGGATCAATTCTGGGTAAAACTGTGAAATAAACAAAGTTGGTATTTTATTTTATTTCTGTGTTCTTTCTCCACTTGTTAGTGAACCTTCCTTGACCCCATACACGCTGTGTTTCCTTCTCTTCCTTTATCCTTCCTCCTCCTCCTGCTCTCCTCTCTTTCTCCCCTATATCTCTTTCCCACCCCCACTTCTTTTAAAATGGCTATTATAACCTATCCCTTTCACACTCCATTTGAATCCTAACTTCAAAAATTAGTAAAGTACTGGGGCGCCTGGGCGGCTCAGTGGGTTAAAGCCTCTGCCTTCAGCTCAGGTCATGATCCCAGGGTCCTGGGATCGAGCCCCACATCAGGCTCTCTGCTCAGCAGGGAGTGTGCTTCCTCCTCTCTCTCTGCCTGCCTCTCTCTCTCTCGGCCTGCCTCTCTGCCTACGTATGATCTCTGTCTGTCAAATAAATAAATAAAATCTTTAAAAAAAAATTAGTAAAGTACCTAAGCAATTCATTCACAATGCAAGTAAAAATGATTAACAAGGCTTATTATGTTATAACTTTATGAACTGTTACTGATGTAGGAAAGACATTAGGGGTCAAAGCCAATGGCCAAAAAAGAATTCTTGAGACATCTTTGGTCCAAAAAGGTGATTTTATTAAAGCACAGGACAGGACCCATCAGCCAGAAGACTTGCAAGGGAGTCATGAGGAGTGGACCATTATATGCCTACAACTTGGGAGAGGGAGGTAAGGAAAAAGGGAGGTTTCAAAAGAACTTTCATATGCTAAAGAGGACCTGTCAGATACTGGAGGCCTTGCCATTGTCAAGTTAAGGTTGTTTTTCCCCTCTAGCAAGGCATTAACATTAAGATATTGGGAGTTTCCTGGAAGAATGTCACACATGTCCACGCAGGAGTGGGGGCGGGAGGAGGTTTCAGGGTGTCAGTTTATCCTTTGTCTTCTGCCAGCCTTCTGCTCCCTCATCATTATCATTTCACAGGGAACAATGACTTTTTAAAAATTAGATCAAAGTAATATAATTGTTGAATTTTAGGCAATAATAAGAGTAAGGAAAGATGTTCCTATGCCTGAAGGTAGATCACTACATTATAATCAAACATACACAGTGCCTACTATGAGATAGTCACCCGGTTAAGAGAGAAATGCGTATGTGGGTAAGACACAAACTCAACTGAGAAAGCTCTCAAAAATCAATCTCCTCATAAATGAAACAGGTCCAAACCATTTCACCACTACATCATTTCAAACGTTATTCAAAGTGCATACAGTTCTATTTAAACTCTCACAGAACTGCAAAGAAGTTTCACATTATTTTTATCATTCTAACGAATGCTGATATCACAATCTGACAAAAATAGCTCAAAAAAAGGGAAAAATGATAAAAAGAAATCACTCAAAAGCAGTTAAGAAGAAACGTAACTTTGACAAAACAAAAATTTGAAATTTGTCAATCTTAAGCATTGGTAAAGATAGGAAGTACTAAAATACACATATAATGCTGGTTGAAATATAAAATATTAAATTGCTTTGAAAGAAATATGACAATATCTATTAAATAATGAGGATGTGGGACGCCCGGGTGGCTCAGTTGGTTAAGCTGCTGCCTTCGGCTCAGGTCATGATCTCAGCGTCCTGGGATCCAGTCCCACATCGGGCTCCTTGCTCCGCAGGGAGCCTGCTTCTCCCTCTGCCACTCTGTCTGCCTGTGCTCTCTCTCTCTCTCTCTCTCTCTCTGGCAAATAAATAAATAAATAAAATCTTTTTTAAAAATAAATAAATAAATAAATAAATAAATAAATAATGAGGATGTGTATATCCTAAACCCCAGCAATTCCGCTTCTGGCTAAAGTCAAGAAAAAAAGTTCACATATTTATAAGGAGACTGCAAGAATGTTCATTACAATATTTTTTTCATTATGGTATTTTAATGGAAAAAAGATAATAAAGTAAATTATGGCATATATAGTACATGTATTGATGTGAACAAACCTAAAACAAAGTGATGTTGAAGGAAAACAAGATATAGAATAATATCTGTCTTATGATAATGATGAAGTTCTAGAATATAGGTGAGGTTCGGTGGGGTGAGGTCCGGAGCTGACTGCTAATGATGAAGGAGTGGGAGGCTGGCTGAAGACAAAGCAAAAGCTGGCACCTTGCACCCCCTCTCCATCCGCTCCCCTCAGTGATGTGTGTGGCATTCCTCAGGTACCCCTGACGGCCAAAACAAATAGTTAACTTGCTGAGATCACAATCCCGCAAGACAGGAGTCTCCCTTGGTTTAACAAAGAAGTTGTGTAAACCAGACGATTCACAGACCTGTACCCCTGGGGATAAAAATACATTATATGTTTATTAAAATAAAAAAATTAAAAAAAAAAAAAAGAAGTTACATTATCAATAGCAAAATTTCCATGGGCAAATGACTCAGTTCCTCAAGCCTTAATGTCACCCTCCCCTCCATAAACAAAACTGAAGGAGGCTGGGGTAGAAGGAAATGTAAGTGAAGTTAAGTTTCTTCTATACCTAAATCTCACTAACAAAGATGCTTGATAGCAGGATTGTGACATTCCACCAGGAATCTCCCAACTATCTTGATGTTAATGGCTTGCCAAAAGACAGCACTGATCAAGCCTTGGAGGCCTCCTTTAACATATGAAAACTCCGTTCGAACCTCCATTTCCCTCACCTTCTCCCAACCGCAGGGTACATAACCTGCCATCCCTCACAACCTGGGGCAGCTGCATCTCTGCCTGCCCACAGGTCCTGTCCCCGTGCTTTAATAAACCACCTTTTTGCACCAGAGACGTCTTAAGAATTCTTTCTTAGCCGTCGGCTCCGAACCTCGCCCCACCGAACCTGACCTAGGTTCTAGAACTTCATCACTAAGAAAGAATACTTAAGATGTCTCTGGTGCAAAAAGGTTATTTATTAAAGCATGGGACAGAACCCATGGGCAGGAAGAGATGCTGCCCTGGGGTTGTTGAGGGGTGGCAAATTATGTACCATGGAGTTGGGGGGAGGTAAGGGAAAGGGAGGTTTCAACAGAACTTTCATATGCTAAAGAGGATCTACAAGGTACTGGATACCTGAGGCCTTGCCAGCATCAAGGCTGTTTTTCCCTTTTAGCAAGTTATTAACATTAAGATAGTTGGGAGATTCCTAAAGAATGTCCTGTACGTCCCACCCAAGAATGGGGGTGGGGGAAGATTGCAAGGTGTCAGCCTTTTGCTTTGTCCTCAGCCAGCCTTCTGTTCCTTCATCAATAGTACTTATATAAAATTTGATAACATGCAAAATACTACATATGTATTATTTACATATATGTTGATTAAAATGTTTAAGGGAATGAAAAATACAAAATTGTGAATAATAACTACTACTGAGGAGGTCAGAAGAAATAGAATTAGGAGTTTTGAAAATGAGTTTCATAAAATGAAATTTAAAATAAAATAATAAGGGAGGGGCAAGATGGCTGAGAAGTAGAAGACCCTGTTTCAACCAGTCCCCTAAAGTGAGCTAAATATCTACTAGAACACTCTGAACACCCACGAAATCACCTGAGATGTAGGATTATACACTTCTGGATCTCTACAGGGACAGAAGACATCAGTGCAGAGGTAACCCAGAGTGGGAACCCTCAAACTGATATTGGAGGATAAACAGAAGGAGGAGGGAGCCACCAGAAGTGACCCACTGGAAATTAATATCCCAATAAAAAAGTGTCCTGTAATTGGAGACCAGCATTAACTTAGAGACTGGTTAAAAGCACTCAAAAACAGCAAAAGATCTTAAGGGGCAACTGTTGGAATTGGGTGGTCATAGACACAGGCCTAAACCTGTGGTCCCAGGGCAGTCACGGCCAGTGACCACCAGTGCCAGAGAGAGAGCCCAGCGTGGGTCCGGCCCATTGTTCCTGAGCCAGCAGCTTCCTGCTATTTGCACTCCCACCCATGCCTGAGAGAGCCTGGTGTGGGCACCATGGGGTCTGAGCACACCCAAACCGGTGGGGTCTCCATTCGGGGTCTCTTGGCATGCGGCCTTCTGCAACCTCTCCCTCCACCAGGTGTCAGCACACCTGGACAGCAGTCCCAGCAAATGCAGTCACCCAGGTTTAGGCTCGCTGGGACCAATATTGCTCATAGTTTTAGTGGCACAGGGGTGCAGAGACAAACAGGGACTTGTGTGACCACTGAGACTGTGGCTTGGGTGCACACTGCCTGTGGGAGACTGCAGTGTTCAGGGGGAGTATGCAGACAGGGAATCTGTGTGTTCTGGACCACACAGAAGGGAGCAGAATGAGGGTTCTCTCTGAAGCAGAGATCAGGATGCAAACAGTTTCCATTCCAATACACCTCCAAAAAGCCTAAAAAGCCACCAAAGAACAAAAACCTCCAGAGAACAAAAGCCTGAAAAATTGTTTCCACAGAGCCAAGACCCTTGATAGGGGCAGATCCACTCAGCCCAAGCAGGACTGACTAAAAAATAAGGCCGGAGTCCTTATGCCCAGAAGACAAGCCAAAAGAACAAGAAGACAACCACCACAGGGCCCTCATAAAAACGTAAAACCCCAGTGGGGGAGACAAGATGGCGGGGAAGTAGGAGGAGGCGCCTTTTCAACCTGCACCCTAAAGTGAGCTGATTACCTACCAAAGAACTCCGATCACCCATGAAATCAGCCTGAGATCAGAATTATACACATCTGGATCTCTACAGGGGGCAGAAGATGCCAGTGGGCAGGTAAAGTGGAGTGGGAATGTCGGACTGATATCGGAAGATAAACAAAAGGGGGAGGGAGCCACCAGAGGCGACCGATTGGAAAATAATACCCCAATACGAGAGTGCCCTGCATCTGGGGACCAGCATTAACTTGGAGTCTGGTTGAAAGCACTCAAAAGAGCAAAGGATCGAGGGAGGAAATTGTGGGAATCGGGGCGGCTAGGGACAGGGGCTTAAGTCCCCAGACCCAGGACAGCCTCCCCTGGCGCTGAGCCAGAGAGAGTGCGGCGGAGAAACCTGGTCTTTGTCCCTGAGCCACCAGCGCGCCCGAGAATGAGTGGAGTCCGGCTCCCGTGAGAGGCTGGGAGCCACACCAGACTGCAGAAAGCGCACCGTGCTGGAGATGCGAGCGTGCCTCACCCTCCCCTGAGAGAGGTGCACGAATGCCCAGCCTGGTGTTCTGGGACCCACGCCACAATAGAGCCGATAGAGCCAGAGACGCCCGCGCCCCAAACCCTTCCCTGGGAGAGGTGCGCGCAAGCCCGGCGCTCTTAGCCCCGGCCAGCGGGAAAATCTCAGTGTGCGATCGCTGCTTGAAACCTCTCTGGTGGTCTGGAGCTGCCCAGACACCCACCGCTGCCTTGGTTTTGCGTACAAGCAGGAGATCCTGCGTCCCCAGGGACCGTGACTCAGAACCTGCTCTGCCAGCGGCCCAGCGGCTGCAGCACCTGCAGGGGAGCAGACTGAGGCTTCTCTCTGAGAGGGAGGTCGGGGTGCAGTTTTCTTTCCTCTAAACCTCCAAAAACCATCAAAAGCTGTCAAGGCGAGAGAAAAGAAGTGAACAAACATAAAAACCTCCAGAGAACAAAAGCCTGAAAAAAACTGTTTTTCTCAGAGCCCACCCCCTTGAGGGGGGCGGGAGGACTTAACTCAGGGAACATCATTGACTGAAAACCCACGTGGCAGCCCCCTCCCCCAGAAAACAAATCAGGAAAGAAAAAAAAAAAAAAGACTACAAGAGAACAACCACCACTATTTCATATATACAACTTTTATTTTTAATTCATTCCCACTATTCTGGTTCATTTTTTTTTCTTTTTTTATATAGATAATTTTTAACCTATTTACCATCACAGTGAGATGTCCAGTACATCAAATTCCATAATAAACTTCTAACCTGAATTTTTTTATACATATACATGTGTTTTACTTTTGCTTTTCTATTTTTTTATTTTTTTAAAAAATTTTAGTTTAGTTTAGTCCAGTTTATTCCTTTTTTATTATTATTTTCTAATATTCATATAGAGTTAAACTTTAAGGTAACCCCCTTTCTCCAATCAATGCTACCCCTATAGGTAAACCAATTTTTAATCCCCCTTTTTCTTAGGAAAGTTGAGTCCTTTAACAAAGATATCAAGATACATCCAGGAAGAATCAAAATAACCTTCCTCGCCCACACTGAGAATCTATAACCATGCTCCCATCTTTTTCTTCTGCCAGTGTCTCTGTGTATTTATGTTTGTCCTGATAGTATATAAATCTTATACTTGGGGTTCTTCTTGACGAGGCTCCTCCTTTTTTTGCTTATATATATATATTTTTTTCTCTCATCATATACTTTTATCAGTCTTTTTGTTTGTCTGTTTTTGTTTGTATATGTCATAAATCTTACCCTGGGGCCCATTTGGGCTGAACCTTCTCTTTTATCTTCCCTTTTTTTCCTGTCTCTCTCTCTCTCTCTTTTTTCTTTTTCTTTTCTTTTTTCTCTCGTTTGGGTGGGGAATCCTGAGTGCTCAGAAGTGTTCCAGGGTGCACCTTGACTGCACTATGGTCAATACATCCAGCTACACCTGTCCAGTCATCTCTCACCAAAATGACTAGGAGGAGGAATCCCCAATAGAAGAAAAATACAGAGGATGGGCCTTCTGCAACAGAGCTAACGGCTATCAACATAGACAATATGTCGGAAAGAAAATTCAGGCTAACAATTATCCAGGCAATAGCTAGGTTGGAGAAAGCCATGGATGACCAAACGGAATTGATTAGGGCAGAATTGAAAGCGACCAGGGATGATGTTCATAATGTTAGGGCAGAGCTGAAGGCCACCAGGGATGAGGTTCACAATGCTCTCAATGAGTTCCAATCTAATCTAAATTCTCTAAAAGCTAGGGTAACTGAGACAGAAGATAGAATTAGTGATCTGGAGGACAAACAGATAGAGAGAAAGGATCAGGAGGAAGCCTGGAACAAACAGCTTAGAAGCCACGAAAACAGAATCAGGGAAATAAATGATGCCATGAAACATTCCAACGTCAGAATTATTGGAATCCCTGAAGGGGAAGAGAAATAAAGAAGTCTAGAAGATATAGTGGAACAAGTTCTTCATGAAAATTTTCCCAATCTTGCGAATGGAACGAGTGTTCATGTACTAGAGGCAGAACGGTCTCCCCCCAAGATTATAAATTCCAAAAAAACATCCAGGCACCTCATAGTAAAATTGAGGAATCATAATTGTAGATACAATCTCTTGAAAGCCGCTAGGACAAAGAAGCTCTTACGTACAGAGGAAAGCCCATCAGAATAACGTCAGACCTGTCCACAGAGACCTGGCAAGCCAGAAAGGGCTGGCAAGATATATTCAGGGCACTAAATGAGAAGAACATGCAGCCAAGAATACTTTATCCAGCAAGACTGACATTCAAAATGGATGGAGAGCTAAAGAGTTTCCAAGACCGGCAAGGCTTAAAAGACTATGCAACCACCAAGCCGACACTGCAGGAAATATTAAGGGGGGTTCTATAAAAGAGGAAAAATCCTAAGAATAGCATTGAGCAGAAATATAGAGACAATCGACAGAAAGAAAGACTTCAAAGATAACACAATGTCAATAAAAACGTATCTCTCAATAATCACTCTCAATGTGAATGGCCTAAATGCACCCATAAAACGACACAGGGTTGCAGATTGGATAAAACGACAGGACCCATCCATATGTTGTCTACAAGAGACCCATTTTGAACCTAAAGATACACCCAGACTGAAAGTGAAGGGATGGAGAAGCATCTTTCATGCCAATGGGCCTCAAAAGAAGGCCGGGGTAGCGATTCTCATATCAGATAAATTAGATTTTAAATTAAAGACTGTAGTCAGAGATACAGAAGGACACTACATCATTCTTAAAGGGACTATCCACCAAGATGATCTAACAATTGTAAATATCTATGCCCCCAATATGGGAGCAGCCAATTACATAAGAAAACTAATAATCAAGATAAAGAGTCATATTGATAGGAATACATTAATAGTAGGAGATCTTAACATGCCTCTCTCAGAAATAGACAGATCATCGAAGCAGAAAATCAATAAAGAAATAACAGCATTGAAGGACACATTGGACCAGATGGACCTCATAGATATATACAGAACATTCCACCCTAAAACAACAGAATACTCATTCTTCTCAAGTGCACATGGAACCTTCTCCAGAATAGACCACATACTGGGTCACAAATCCGGGCTCAACTGATACCAAAAGACTGAGGTTATTCCCTGCATATTCTCAGATCACAATGCTTTGAAACTGGAACTCAATCACAAGGAAAAGTTCAGAAGGAACTCAAACACCTGGAAGCTAAAGACCACATTGCTTAAGAATGCTTGGATCAACCAGGAGATCAAAGAAGAACTTAAACAATTTATGGAAACCAATGACAATGAAGACACTTCACTCCAAAACCTATGGGATACAGCAAAGGCGGTCCTAAGGGGGAAATACATAGCCATCCAAGCCTCCCTCAAAAAAATTGAAAAATCCAGAATACACCAGCTGTCTCTACACCTAAAGAACTAGAGAATCAACAACAAATCAAACCAACTCCACACATAAGAAGGGAAATAATCAAGATTAGAGCAGAGATCAATGAGGTAGAAACCAGAGATACAATAGAACGTATCAATGAAACTAGAAGCTGGTTTTTTGAAAGAATCAATAAGATCGATAAACCATTGGCAACACTAATCCAAAAGAAAAGAGAGAAAGCCCAAATTAATAAAATTATGAATGAAAAGGGAGAGATCACAACTAACACCAAGGAAGTAGAAACAATCATCAGAAGTTATTATCAACAGTTATATGCCAATAAGCTAAGCAACCTAGATGAAATGGATGCATTCCTGGAAAACTATAAACTCCCAAAACTGAACCAGGAAGAAATTGACAACCTGAATAGACCGATATCTAGTAACGAGATTGAAGCAGTGATCAAAAACCTCCCAAAAAACAAGAGCCCAGGACCTGACGGATTCCCTGGGGAATTCCATCAAACTTTCAAAGAAGAAATAATACCTATTCTCCTAAAGCTGTTTCAAAAAATTGAAGCAGAAGGAAAACTTCCAGACTCTTTTTATGAAGCCAGCATTACCCTGATCCCCAAACCAGGCAAAGACCCTACCAAAAAGGAGAATTTCAGACCGATATCACTGATGAATATGGATGCTAAGATTCTCAACAAGATCGTAGCAAACAGGATCCAAGAGCACATGAAAAAGATTATCCACCATGACCAGGTGGGATTCATCCCTGGGTTACAAGGATGGTTCAACATTCACAAATCAATCAATGTGATAGAACAAACCAATAAGAGAAAAGAGAAGAACCACATGATCCTCTCAATTGATGCAGAAAAAGCTTTTGACAAAATCCAGCATCCATTCCTGATTAAAACGCTTCAAAGTATAGGGATAGAGGGAACATTCCTGAACTTCATAAAATCTATCTATGAAAGACCCACAGCAAATATCATCCTCAATGGGAAAAAGCTTGCAGCCTTCCCGTTGAGATCAGGAACACAACAAGGATGCCCACTCTCACCACTCTTGTTCAACATAGTATTAGAAGTCCTAGCAACAGCAATCAGACAACAAAGAGAAATAAAAGGTATCCAAATTGGCAAGGAAGAAGTCAAACTCTCTCTCTTCACAGATGACATGATTCTTTATATGGAAAACCCGAAAGACTCCACCCCCAAACTACTAGAACTCATACAGCAATTCAGGAATGTAGCAGGATACAAAGTCAATGTCCAGAAATCAGTGGCTTTCTTATACACTAACAATGAAAATACAGAAAGGCAAATTAGAGAATCAATTCCATTTACTATAGCACCAAGAACCATAAGATACCTTAGAATAAACCTAACCAAAGAGGTTAAGGATCTGTACTCGAGGAACTACAGAACACTCCTAAAAGAAATTGAAGAAGACACAAAAAGATGGAAGACCATTCCATGCTCTTGGATTGGAAGAATAAACTTCATTAAAATGTCTATATTGCCCAGAGCAATCTATACTTTTAATGCCATTCCGATCAAAATTCCACTGGTATTTTCCAAAGAGCTGGAGCAAATAATACTAAAATTTGTATGGAATCAGAAGAGACCCCGAATTGCTAAGGAAATGTTGAAAAACAAAAATAAAACTGGTGGCATCACGTTACCTGATTTCAAGCTTTACTACAAAGCTGTGATCACCAAGACAGCATGGTACTGGCATAAAAACAGACACATGGACCAGTGGAACAGAGTAGAGAGCCCAGATATGGACCCTCAACTCTATGGTCAAATAATCTTCGACAAAACAGGAAAAAATATCCAGTGGAAAAAAGACAGTCTCTTCAATAAATGTTGCTGGGAAAACTGGACAGCTGTATGTAGAAGAATGAAACTTGACCATTCTCTTATACCGTACACAAAGATAAACTTGAAATGGATAAAAGATCTCAATGTGAGACAGGAATCCATCAGAATCCTCGAGGAGAACATAGGCAGTAACCTCTTTGATATCAGCCTCAGCAACTTCTTTCAAGATATGTCTCCAAAGACAAAGGAAACAAAGGCAAAGATGAACTTTTGGGACTTCATCAAGATCAAAAGCTTCTGCACAGCAAAAGAAACAGTGAACAAAACAAAGAGGCAACCCACGGAATGGGAGAAGATATTTGCAAATGACAGTACAGACAAAAGGTTGATATCCAGGATCTATAAAGAACTCCTCAAACTCAACACACACAAAACAGATAATCATATTAAAAAATGGGCAGAAGATATGAACAGACAATTCTCCAATGAAGACATACAAATGGCTACCAGATACATGAAAAAATGTTCATCATCACTAGCCATCAGGGAGATTCAAATCAAAACCACATTGAGATACCACCTTCCACCAGTTAGAATGGCCAAAATTAGCAAGACAGGAAACAACGTGTGTTGGAGAGGATGTGGAGAAAGGGAAACCCTATTACACTGTTGGTGGGAATGCAAACTGGTGCAGCCACTTTGGAGAACAGTGTGGAGATTCCTCAGGAAATTAAAAATAGAGCTTCCCTATGACCCTGCAATTGCACTGCTGGGTATTTACCCCAAAGATACAGATGGAGTGAAAAGAAGGGCCATCTGTATCCCAATGTTTATAGCAGCAATGGCCACGGTCGCCAAACTGTGGAAAGAACCAAGATGCCCTTTGACGGATGAATGGATAAGGAAGATGTGGTCCATATACACTATAGAGTATTATGCCTCCATCAGAAAGGACGAGTGCCCAACTTTTGTAGCAACATGGACAGGACTGGAAGAGATTATGCTGAGTGAAATAAGTCAAACAGAGAGAGTCAAGTATCATATGGTTTCACTTATTTGTGGAGCATAACAAATAATATAGAGGACAAGGGTAGATGGAGAGGAGAAGGGAGTTGAGGGAAATTGGAAGGGGAGGTGAACCATGAGAGACTATGGACTCTGAAAAACAACCTGAGGGTTTTGAAGGGGCGGGGTGGGAGGGTGGGGGAACCAGGTGGTGGGTATTGGGGAGGGCACAGATTGCATGGAGCACTGGGTGTGGTGAAAAAACAATGAATACTGTTACGCTGAAAATAAATAAAAAATTTAATTAAAAAAAAATGTAAAACCCCAAAATCAGGGAAAACAATATATTAAACTCCCAGTATTGTCCCAAAGACTATTTCATATATACAACTTCACTTTCTTTTTTTCTTTTTTTTTAATCTTTTCTCATGATACTTTTTCTTTTAATTTTTAACCTACTTACCACTACAACTAAAGGGTTTTTTTTTATTTTTTTTACAACTAAAAGTTTAATACAACATATTCCATGATAACTTTTTAACTTGAACTTTTTCATACATATACCTGTCTTTCTTTTCTTTTTTTTTTTATTATACATATACATATACGCTTCAAGGTAATCCTTTTTCCCTATTCAATACTACCCCTATATATAAATCAGTTTTAATCTCCCTGTATCTCTGCAAAGTTGAGTTCTTTAACAAAGATAACAACATTCATCCAGGAAGAATCAAAATAAACTTCCTTGCCCACATCCAGGGTTTATAACCATCTTCCCATCTTCTTTTTCTGTTAGTGTTTCAGTGTATTTGTTTTCATTTTTGTACTACATAACTCTTATTCATAGGGTTCATTTTGGTGGGTTTTCTTTTTTTTTTTTTTTTCCCTAGTCTTTTACTTTTGTCAGTCTTTTTGTTTATTCCTAAATCTTACTTTTGGGACTCATTCTGCCTGGGTTTTCTCTCTTTTTTTCTTTTTTCTTTCATTTTGGTGGTGACTTCTGATTGCTCCAAAACATTCCAGGGTGCACCTTGCCTGGATCACGGTTGATATATTCAGCTATAAATCCTGTCAACCACCGCTCATCAAAATGACTAGGAGGAGGAACACCCAACAGAGGAAAAATTCAGAGACTATGCCCTCTGCCACAGAGCTATTGGATATGGACATAAACAGTATGTTGGAAAGGGAATTCAGGGTAACAATTATCCAGGCAAGGGCTAGGTTGGAGAAGACCATTACTGACAACATAGAAACTCTAAGGGTGGAAGTGAGGGCTGATCAGTAAGTACTTAAAAATTCTATCAGTGAGATCCAATCTAATCTAAATACTCTAACAGATAGGGTAACTGAGGCAGAAGATCAAATTAGTGATCTAGAAGACAAACTGATAGAAACTGATAGAAAAGGATCAGTAGGAAGCCTGGAACAACAACTTAGAAGCCATGAGAACAGAATCAGGGAAATAAATGACACTAGGAAACATTCCAATGTCGCAATTACTGGGATCTCTGAGGGGTTGGAAAAAGACAGAAGACTAGAAGATATAGCTGAACAAATTCTGGATGAAAATTTCCCTAATTGTCCTAGAGACAGAAAGTATTCCCCCAAGATCAAAGAACCCAGAAAGAACTCCAGACACTTAATTGTGGAATTCACGAATCATAATTTTGGACAAGAAGTCCCAAGGGCAGCTAAGGGGAAGAGATTCCTTACATAAAGAGAAATGTCCATCAGAATAATGTCAGACCTGTCCACAGAAACCTGGCAAGCCAGAAAGGGATGGCAAGACATATTCAGGGCAATAAATGAGAAGAACATGCAGCCAAGAATACTTTATCCAGCAAAGCTCACATTCAAAATGGAATGAGAGATAAAAAGCTTCCAAGACAGGCAAGGTTTAAAAGAGTATGTGAACAAAAAGCTGGCACTACAAGAAATATTAAGGGGGGTTCTATAAAAGAAGAAAGAACCCAAGAGTGACATAGAGCAGAAATTTACAGAGACATTCTACAGAAACAAGGACTTCACAGGCAACATGATATCAATTAAAATGTAGCTTTCAATAATCACTCTCAATATGAACGGCCTAAATGCTCCCATAAAATGGCACAGGGTTGCAGAATGGATAAAATGACAGGTCCCATCCATAGGCTATCTACAAGAGACACATTTGGAACCTAAAGATACATCCAGACTGAAAGTGAAGGGATGGAGAAGCATCTTTCATGTCAACAGGCCTCAAAAGAAATCAGATAAATGAGATTTTAAACTAAAGACTCTAGTCAGAGATACAGAAGGACAGAACCTGATTCTTAAAGGGTCTATCCATCAAGAATATCTAACAACCGTAAATGTTTATGCCCCCAGTATGGGAGCAGCCAACTACATAAGCCAACTGTTAATCATGTTGATATGAATACTTCAATAGTAGGGAATCTTAACATGACACTCTCAGTAATAGACAGATCATCCAAGCAGAAAATCAATGAGGAAACAAGAGCTTTGAATGAAACATTGGACCAGATGAACCTCATATATACAGAATATTCCACCCTAAAACAACAGAATACACACTCTTCTCAAGTGCACATGGAATGTTCTCCAGAATAGGCCAAATACTAGGTCACAAATCAGGGTTCAACCAATACCAAAAGACTGAAATTACTCCCTGCATATTATCAGACCACAATGCTTTGAAACTGGAACTCAACCACAAGAAAAAGTTTAACTTTTCTTAAAAATGTGGAAGCTAAAGACCATCCTGCTCAAGAATGTTTGGATCAACCAGGAAATCAAAGAAGAACTTAAACAATTCATGGAAACCAATGAGAATGAAGACACATCTGTACAAAACCTCTGGGATACAACAAAGGTGGTCCTAAGGGGGAAATACATAGTCACCCAAGCCTTACTCAAAAAAATGGAAAAATCCCAAATATGTCAGCTCTCTTTACACCTTAAAGAACTGGAAAATCAACAACAAATTAAGCCAAACACACACAAGAAAGGATATAATTGAGATTAGAACAGAGATCAGTGGGTTAGAAACTAGAGATACAGTGTAACACATCAAAGCAACTAGAAGCTAGGTCTGTGAAAGAATTAATAAGATTAAAAAACTACTGGCCAAACAAATCCAAAAGAAAAGAGAGAGGACCCAAATTAATAAAATTACAAATGAAAGGGGAGAAATTATGACTAACACTAAGAAAATAGAAACAATCATCAGAAATTATTTTCAACAGCTATATGCCAATAAGTTAAGCAACCTAGAAGAAATGGATGCATTCCTAGAAACCTAGAAACTCCCACGACTGAATCAGGAAGAAATTGACAACCTGAACAGACCAATATCTAGGAACAAGATTGAAGCAGTAAACAAAAACGTCGCAAAAAACAAGTGCCCAGGATCTGACGGATTTCGTGGGAAATTCTACCAAACATTCAAAGAAGAAATAATACGTATCATCTTGAAGTTGTTTCAAAAAATAGAAACATAAGGAAAACTTACAGACTCTTTCTATGAAACCAGCATTACCCTGATCCCCAAACCAGGCAAAGACCCCATCAAAAAGGAGAATTTCAGACCAATACCCCTGATGAATATGGATATCAAGATTCTCAATGGTACATTCAAAAGACCATGACCAGATGGGATTCATCCTTGTGATGCAAGTGTGGTTCAACATTCCCTGTCAATTAGTGTGATAGAACAAATCTATAAGAGAAGAGAGAAGAATCACATGGTCCTCTCAATTGATGCAGAAAAAGCATTTGACAAGATATAGCATCCGTTCATAATTAAAGCACTTCAAAGTACAGGGGTAGAGGGAACATTCCTCAACTTCATAAAATCTATCTATGAAAAACCCACAGCAAATATCATTCTCAATGGGAAAAGCTGACAGCCTTCCCTTTGAGATCAGGAACACAACAAGGATGTCCACGCTTGCCACTGTTGTTCAACATAGCACTAGAAGTCCTAGCAACAGCAATCAGACAACAAAAAGAAATAAAAGGAATTCAAATTGGCAAAGAAGAAGTCAAACACTCTCTCTTCACAGATGACATGATACTTTATATGGAAAACCCAAAAGACGCCACTCCCAAACTACTAGAACTCACACAGCAGGATACAAAATCAATGTACAAGAATCAGTTGCTTTCTTATACACGAACAATGAAAATATAGAAAGGGAAATTAGAGAATCAATTCCATTTACTATAGCACCAAGAACCATAAGATACCTGGGAATAAACCTAACCAAAGACGTAAGGATCTGTACTCAAGGAACTACAGAACACTCATGACAGAAATTGAAGAAGACACAAAAAGAGGGAAAAGCATTCCATGCTCATGGATCAGAAGAATAAACATTGTTAAAATGTCTATAAAGCCTAGAGCAATCTATACTTTCAAAGCCATCCCAATCAAAATTCCACCAGCATTTTTCAAAGAGCTAGAACAAACAATCCTAAAATTTATATGGAACCAGAAGAGACACCCAATTGCTAAGTAAATGTCGAAAGTGAAAAACAATACTGGAGCATCACGTTGCCTGATTTCAAGCTTTACAGCAAATCTGTGATCACCAAGACAGCATGGTACTGGCACAAAAACAGACATATAGACCAGTGGTGCAGAGTAGGAACCCCAGATATGGACCCTCAACTCAATGGTCAAATAATCTTCAACAAAGCAGGAAAAAATAGCCAGTGGAAAAAAGACAGTCTCTTCAACAAATAGTGCTGGGAAAATTGGACAGCTATGTATAGAAGAATGAAACTTGACCATTTGCTTACACCATACACAACGATAAACTTGAAATGGGTAAAAGACCTCAACATGAGGCAGGAATCTATCAAAATCTTAGAGGAGAACATAGGCAATAACCTCTTCAGCATTGGCCAAGATGCCTTTGAACACACAAATGGATAGAGAAGATATGGTTCATATATACAATAGAATATTATGCCTCCATCAGAAAGGATAAATACCCAACTTTTGTATCACCATGGATGGGACTGGAGATTTTGCTGAGTGAAATAAGTCAAGCAGAGAAAGTCAATTATCATATGGTTTCACTTACTTGTGGAGCATAAGGAATAACATGGAGGACATTAGGAGAAGGAAAGGAAAAATGAGTTGGGGGAAAATTGGAGGGGGAGATGAACCATGAGAAAATGTGGACTCTGAGAAACAAACTGAGGGTTTTGGAAGGGAGGGTGGTTAGGGTTTGATGAGCCTAGTGGTGGATATTAAGGAGGGCACATAGTGCATGGAGCACTGGGTGTGATGCATAAACTTGAATCTTGGAACACTGAAAAAATAAAATTTAAAAAAATAAATAAAATAAAATAATAGGATAAAATATAACTAAAGCAAACATGGTAAAACTATATGATTTGGTAAAGCTGGGTGTAGATATGGACAAATTTGTTTTGTTATTCTCTATATTTTTATCTTTATTTAGATTATTTTATAATTAAAAGTATATAATTCAAGGGGTGCCTGGGTGGTTCAGTTGTTAGGTGTCTGCCTTCGTTAGGGTCATGATGCCAGGGTCCTGGAATCAAGCCCCACCTCAGACTCCCTGTTCAGCAGGAAGCCTAATTCTCTCTTTCCCACTCCCCCTGCTTGTGTTCCCTCTCTTGCTGTCTCTCTCTCTCTCTCTCTGTCTGTCTAATAAATAAAATCTTAAAAACAATACACATGAATGGTAGTCCAAGAATTTTACAGTCAACTAAACTTTCATTTACATAAAAAGTACAATGGCAAATTTTCATGAGCATGTACAAATGCAGTTTCCATTCTCTCTTATTAAAAAAATTATTAACAGATGGATTTTGGCCAAAATGAAGCAGTGAACACTAAATGTATCAAACTGCAGAAATAAGATTAGAACAAGTATGGGTTGAATACAGTAAACTTTTTGAATCTTATCTATATAGAAGTAATACTACAAAAGATGTGAGAAGGAAAAAAAAGGTGCAAAAAAAAAAGTAAAAATTTGACAATTTCATCCTTAACCTCTTACTCTTGGATATACAATTATGCACTTGGTGCTGATGAATCAAATAACAAAGATAGAAATATATTTAAAGACATAAAAATCACACCAGGAAGAATCAAATAATTAAAATTGAATAGTGGAGGGGGAAAAGGGCAAGGTGAGATAGGAAAACATTAATTATAATATGCTCAAAGAGGGAAATCAAAGGATATTGTGTAAACCACTCAAGTTATCAGAAGAAATAGTAAAAAAAAAAAAAGGATAAGGAAAATATAAGCCATATTATGAAAAAAATTAAAATAAAAGATATAGTGTTCAATATGGTGGCACATCAGAACTGGCAAAGGATTGTGTGAACAAATGCAGATGACCAAGACATTCTTAATACAATGGAAACAGACTTACAAAGTATACAATAAAGCAAAATCCAACATTATGCCATATATAATCTAAATATTCCAAATACAAAGATGGCAAAAGGATATTAGGCAAATACAAACAAAAAAGAAGTTGTTCATTTAATATTATTTAAGATTGATCTCAGAGCAAAAGTATTAAGTTAGACAAAGGCAAATTTATTAAATTATACACATCAAATAATATAGCATCTACTTTCATAAATCAAATGATATATTGACTCTAAAAAGAAATATACAGAAATGCACTTATTGCAGAAAACTTTATTTTACATCCCTCAATTCAGTACAGATGAAATGATAAAAAACATGGAAAGATCTAATTAATATAATGAGATGTATATATATGGATATTTGGTGGATTGTATGCCCTGAAAGAAACAATACATCTTATTTTCACAGATACATGGACATTCATAAAATTGGCTACATACTAGATCATAAAAATTCATCAAAAATTTTTTTAGGGGCGCCTGGGTGGCTCAGTGAGTTAAAGCCTCTGCCTTCAGCTCAGGTCATGATCTCAGGGTCCTGGGATCGAGCCCCACATGGGGCTCTCTGCTCAGCAGGGAGCCTGCTTCCTTTCCTCTCTCTCTGCCTGCCTCTCTCCTTACTTGTGATCTCTGTCTGTCAAATAAATAAATTTAAAAAAAAAATTTTAAGTATAAATAATACAGACATCATTCTCTGACCAAAATGAAATAAAACTATACATTAATAACAATACATGAAACAAAAAACCCCTGTCACCTGAAAAGTTTAGAACTCTAAACAGTTCTTTGTTTAGAGAGAAATAAAAGTTGAAATTGAAGTATAGCTATTAACTTTTCATGAAATTATAGAAAAAAATAGAAATTATCATAGAAACACTCTGAATTTATGGGCTACAAATGATCAGTGCTCAGAGAAAAATTAATACCCCTAAATATACATGTGAGAATAAGAAAGATAAAAATCTATATATTAAGAATCCAATTTAAAGTCTTAGAAGAAGGGGTTCCTGGCTTACTCAGTCAGTAGAGCATGTGACTCTTGATCTCAGGGTCATGAGTTCAAGCCCCATGTTGGCCATAGAGATTACTTTTTTAAAAATTTAGAAGGCACCTGGGTGGCTCAGTTGGTTAAGCAACTGCCTTCAGCTCAGGTCATGATCCTGGAGTCCCAGGATTGAGTCCCACAGCAGGGAATCTGTTTCTCCCTCTGACATTCTCCCCTTTCATGCTCTCTCTCTCTCATTTTCTCACATACATAAATAAAATCTTTTTTTAAAAATTAGAAGAACATTATAATAAACCTAAGAAAAGCAAAGAAAATTAAAAAATAAGGATATTAATTAATTAATAAATTCTAAAATTCTCAAATGTACTTTTCTTTTTAAATAAATAAGGAAACTGATGGTGGCAAATACTTGGTTTGGCTCTCTCAACCTCCTTTTAAGCCACTTTCTATTTGGACAGGATATAAAATAAAGAACAATTTTTCCCACACTTCCTTTGAAGTTGGGGTACTGGTTTATATATTAGAGTCTACCAGTTAAATGCACTTGCAGAATATTTAGTTTTAACAACTTGAAAGGAATTGTAGGTGGAGCAGGTGGAGATAAAATATGAGGGATTCAATTCTAGGCATGTTGAGTTTTACTTGTCTATTGAAAATCAACCAGATACATGGAGTATGCAACTAAATATATAAATGTGAATTTCAAAAAGAGCTTATAGCTAGAAGTGTAAATTCAGGAGTGATCAGCATATGGATGGTATTCAGTCAAGACACTAGATGAGATACCCAAGAGAATAAGCGTAGATAGAAAAAAGAAAAGAACCAAAGTGTGAGAACTGGAGTATTCCAACATTCATTCAGTGATAACGGATGGAACCAGCAAAGACTGAAAGTGACCAGTAAAAGAGAAAGGCTTGAAAAGAGTGATTCCTTTGAAACCAAGGAGTTATCAACTGCTCATAGATCAAATAAGATGAGAATTGAGAATTGGAGTTAGCAAATGGAGAGATCATTGTTGACCTTGGAAAGATCATTATTGGTTTAATAGAAACAAGATATTTAACTTTTTTCTGTCTGTTTATTGCTTATAAAATAAGAATAATAATAGCATCAACTTCAAAGGTAGTATTGTGAGGGTTGAGAGCACAAATATATGTAGAATCATGCCTACTGCATAATGACCAGTGAATAGATTTTGTTTTTACATAGCATATTTCATTCATAAAAGAAGGAAAACCAAACAATAATCCTCAAGCTGCTATATGTATGAGTGTATAGAAAATTGTGTGGACTAATATGCATATTATCACTTTTGAGATGATAACTGGGATTTGGAGCAGGGATCAAGGATGCAGAAAAAGTAAAAGAAACATTTTATCATATATAGTTCTTTATTGAGGGGTATGAACTTAGAATGTGCTCATGTATATTAGCTGTATCATCTTTTCTAATTAAGAATTTATAGAACGTTTTCAATCTGATAAAGATCATCTATAAAAAATGCATGCTAACATCATACCTAATGGTGAGAAACTAGATCCTTTCCACTTAAGACTGGGAACAATCAAGAACATCTCCTCTCACCACACTTATTGAACATTCTATTGGAAGTCCTAGCTAATGCAATAAAATAAGAAAAGGAAATAAAAGCTTTACAAATTGGGAAGGAAGAAAAAAATTGTCTTTGTTTGCAGATAATATCATTGTCTATGTAGACAATCCCAAAGAATTGACAGAAAAAACCACCACCACCAAGAAAAAACAACCGATAAACTGTTTTTGAACTAATGCGCATTTATAGTAAGGTTGCAGAATACAATGCTAATATGCAAAATTCAATTGATTTCCTTTATGCCAGCAATAAATATTTGAATTTAATATTAAAAATACATAATTTACATTAACACCAAAAAATTAAAATCTAGGTATAAATGTAATAAAATATATACATGGTCTATACATGAAAAACTATAAAACTGATGAAAGAAATCAAAGAAAATCTAAATAAATTGAGAGATATTTCATCTCCATGGATAAGAAGACTTATATAATTAAAATGTCAGTTCTTCCCAAATTAACTGTGGATATTGACAATTGTATTTTAAAATTTTATGGGGAAAGATTAAAAAAAAAACCATCAGTCAACACAATATTGAAGAACAAATTTGGAGGACTGATACCACTTAATCTAAAAGCTTACTATAAAGCTACATTAATCAAGACAGTGTGGTATTGGTGGAAGACTAGACAATTAGATTAACAGAACAGAATAGAGAGCCCATAAATAGACTTACACAGCCAATCAATAGTTGACAAAGGAGCAAAGACATTTCAATAAAGGAAGGATAAACTTTTCAACCAATGCTGCTGAAAAATCCAGATATCTGTATGCAAAAAAATAATAATAATAATAATCTAGACACAAAATTTACACATCTCACAACAATTAATTCAAAATAGATCACAGACCTAAAGCAAAATACAAAACTATAAAACTCATAGAAGACAACATAGGAGAAAATCTAGGTAACCTTGAGCTTGGCAATGACATTTTAATTACAACACCAAAAGCACTGTCATGAAAGAACAAGTTGAAAAATGGGACTTCATTAAACTTAAAACCTTAGCAAAAGACACTCTTAAGAGAATGAAGAGATAAACCAGTAACTGGGAGAAGATATTTGTAAAACACATCTGATAAATGATTGTTATCAGTTATGTTAAAACTCAATTATAAGAAAACAAACATCAAACTCATAGAAATAGAGAGTAGAATGGTGGTTACCAGAGATGAAGAGGTGGGGGAAACGGGGAGATCTTAGTCAAAGGGCACAGACTTGCAGTTATATAGGATGAATAAGTCTAGACATCTATGGTGCAGCATGATGACTATAGTAACACTATATCAAACACTGAAAATAAACAAGTGACTCAATTACAAAACGGGCAAACAATCTGAACAGGCACCTCATCAAAGAAGTTGGCAAATAAAAGGTTCTCAACATCATATATGATTAGGGAATTGCTAATTAAAATAATGACATACCAATACACACCTATGAGAATAGTAGCACAGAGATTTCTATCATTTACCTGTGGAATAAACAAAGATTTGCACTTTGATGTTTCAAAAAAGCATGATTTTTGGTCAATAGCCAGGGGAAGTGGATCTTACATCTACAGAAATGCAATCTGAACTAACTAGAAAGTAGGTTAACCCATTAGACCACTGGCATGATAAGGAAAAAGCAAGCCTTAAATGAGCATAAACAGAGCAAATAAAATATTTAATATCCAAACCTAACTCTGTCATATTTCTCGTTAAATATAATCAATGGCCCATTCCCCAACCATCACTACCATAATGAAAATATTTCAGAAGTAGAACTGTTACCAGTTTTTTATATATTTTTTCTCTTTCTCTTCTCATTTCTTAATAAAAAATACAATTGCGGATCTATTGAAGGCAGTGGTTCTCCACTTCAACTGCACATTAAATCAATAGAGAGCTCTAAAATGTCCAGGTCAATGAAATCAGAATCTTAGGTGATTTTGTTTATTTTAATTGAGATAAATTATAACTGGAAGATGTCTTTCTCTTATTTCATATTTTTGACAAGATAGTCTTTGATATAGAATAATAGCTAACACTGGGGAACCTGGGTGGCTCAGTGGGTTAAAGCCTCTGCCTTTGGCTCGGGTCGTGATCTCGGGGTCCTGAGATCGAGCCCCACATCCGGCTCTCTGCTCTGCGGGGAGCCTGCTTCCTCCTCTCTCTCTGCCTGCCTCTCTGCCTACTCATGATCTCTGTCTGTCAAGTGAATAAATAATAAAAATCTTTAAAAAAAAAAAAGAATAATAGCTAACACTTACATAGTGTTTACTACATAATGGAAGCTACAATAAAACCTCAAGTTCTTTATAAATTATATATAGCTATGTTCTCAGCTTCTACATGCATAACTATCTTCTTTTGCTCTTTAAGGTAAAGTGCACTTACTAGGTTATATTTAAACTGGAAGACAAAATTGAAGACTTTGCATTTGTCCACACACTAAAAGAGGATGCATCTGAATAAAAGGCTGTCTATTTCATTTGCTACCCATGCATAAAACTTAAATTATGAAGAATTTAAATACATGATGGAAATATTTTAAAAGTCATCTTTCATTTCACAGCAATAATAGGCCACTCCCTGTAGCTAATCTTGCTATCTTTAGGTTGTGTAATCAGAAATTTCCTCCCCCTGACTTATTTATAAGCAAGCCCCCAGTGGGCAACATAGCCAAAAACCCATGCCATCTTAAGACCACACTCAGCACTTCTCTTATCTTCCATAGCAGTCCAGCTGGACAATATGTAGATAAGAACTGGATTGTTCACTCAGAACCTATGGAGATATGGATAAAAAACTAAGTTGTGGGCGTCTGGGTATCTCAGTGGGTTAAACTTCTGCCTTCGGCTCGGGTCGTGATCCCAGGGTCCTGGGATTGAGCCCCGGATTGGGCTCTCTGCTCAGCGGGGGGCCTGCTCCCCCCCCCCACCCCCTGTTTCTCTGCCTACTTGTGATCTCTCTCTCTCTCTCTGTCAAATAAATAAATAAAATATTTTATTAAAAACAAACAAACAAAAACTAAGTTGTACACTGCCCATAAGGAATTTAATCAAAATCCCCACTAAGCAGTGTTGTTCCTTTCCTCAAAGTTTGTCTTCTCTGCCTATAAAAATTATTTCTGCCAAAGCTATGTATTAAACTCTTGTCCTCATTTTCAGAACCCAGTCAGCAGAACAAAAACGCAGCCTTAAAGTGACAATCTACATTTCCTCAAACAGTCCTTTTAGGGACCTTATCTCGCAGCATAAGCAGCCTATCAGAGTGTACCTTCCATAAAAACAAGGCCTACTTTTGTTTTCTTAGACTTTTCCCCAGTAAGTATGTATGCAATTATATTTTTTCAAAGAATTTTATAGAAAATACATAACTACATACTGACTGCAATTCTGAATCTACATGTAGTTCAGAAGATACAAAAATAAATTTCACTCTCACTTACAGTTAGAGAAAAGGTATTGAAAGAATAGGGGATTTGTTCAACTTCTCATAGCTAATGGCAAAATTGAAACTGTAACTCTCGTCCTTTGACTTATAGCCCAACTTTCTTCCCACTAAAGAAAGAGATCTGCCTTTCTGCTTTAATTAGGTCTAAAGATTAAGATCTTTATTTTCTCATCCATAAACTGAAGCTACACCTTATATTTTAAAATTGAGTGGTTTCTATGAGGATATGTATTGTGAATGTGTACATACTTTGTGTTTCTTAAAAGAAATATATCTAATCAATACAAGGTGTTGCTCCAACAAAGACTCAAGTTTTCACCTCTGATATATGTCAATGACTGATGTCATACATTTCAAAGCAAAATGTAGCCTGATATTGCCTGGGTAAACCAGGCATGTAAATTAATTCAGCCATAAAACCTTTTTTAAAAATTTAAAAGAAGGGGCCTTGGCAAGTAGATGAAAATACAGAATACTATAAGTATTTCAGGCTGTTGGTACTGCTCACTGCCGTCCTGTACATTACGATGATGTTGATGAGCGTGGGAAGGAATAGCAATTCTTGTGGGTCGGTAGATATTTTTAAACCTGTTCCTAAGATCATTCAGATGAACTTCTCAAACTGTCCCAGCACAGGGAAGAAGGGAAAATTGAAACTACCAGCTGAGATAAAGCAGGTAATCCAGTCCCACCTTCTGATCTTCCTTCCCCCAGTGTACTGTCTACCTGGATAAGTGGAAGTGAAAGGTGAGCCATTAAATCATTTTTCTTTAACATGTAACTGATTTTACTATGCTGAGAGGATGATGACATCTTAAAACATCTTTGACAGTTGGTAAACTGAATAGCATTAACTTCATGCCTGGAAATCTGAAGTTGCTAGTTTTTTGTTTTGTTTTTTAATGCAGAAAACACATTTGAAATATATTTGTCTGATAGGGGTATAAGATTGGCATAAAGATAAACAACTGGCAAATTGTTCATAGCAATGAGTTTGTGCAGTGGCTTTTCACTTTAAAACTAGAAATTAGAGACTGTTCACCAGATGTTGTTAAAAAAAAAAAAGTGGGAGAGTTTCCTAATTTAACTACTAAATTGCTAAAAGGTACACTCTGGTAAGTCCTCTTCTGACTAAAAATGTCTGTGTCTTATTATATGTTTATTGAATACTGTAATTATATTGCTTTTGCTGTTAAATGATATTGACATTTTTGAACACAGATTTTTATTTAGGCAAGATGAAATGTGAACATCTGGCAGTAACCTAATGTGTAACATTGAAACAAACAAACAAAAAGCTTGACCAGTGTGTTCTTTTTTCCTTTTTCTCTCTCTGAATTCTCTGGATGTGACTCACAACATAATGTACTTAGACATGAGGACTTTATCACTTATCATTGAAATGTTCAAAGTAAATCCCTAGCAAGCTGGTGGCTGCTGAAGTTGGGATCAATTTAGCCATGAAACAACTGTTTCTCAAACAGTGAGGCAGCTGCTTGTTTCACTTCGAATTATTGTGGTAGTAAAAAGGAAAAAAAAAATTTAAAAATAGATGTAATACAATGACCATTTGTTATAACATTGCCAGAAGAATAATATTTTGTATAAGCTTATTGGGACTCCAAGACACCACAAATAGATAAAGAAATAAATTTCCATATGGTACTATCAGTTTGCTTTTTTCTCTACACAGAATATTTTGGTTTAGGAATCTCTTAATTTGGGGCGCCTGGGTGGTTCAGTGGTTACACATCTGCCTTCGGCTCAGGTCGTGATCTCAGGGTTTTGGGATTGAGCAAGCATCAGGGTCCCTGCTCAGTGGGAAGCCTGCTTCTCCCTCTCCTATTCCCTAAGTGTTCCCTCTCTCACTGTCTCTCCGTCTGTCAAATAAACAAATAAAATCTTTAAAAAAAAAAGAACCTCTCAATTTTATCTATTATATGATTGACCCTCCACAAAGTAGTCATAATTAACCCACAGGAAGAGGATCAGTAGAGTGGCTGGCTTACTGTGTTCCTAGCACATTGCTTTCTTCTCTTTCCCATTTCCTATTGCGTAATGGAGGATGACAGAAACTTGGCTCTCCTGAACCTTGGAAACTTTTTATTAATTTAAAGGCAAAATTTTGATTTATGTGGAAGAAAGAAGCTGCATATATTCCTGAATGTTTCACAAGGAATCTTCAAAGCAGACTTTTTTTCCTTTAGGTATCCCTGTGAAAAAATAGATTTAGACATCAGAGTAAGTCAAATATTATCAAATGCAAATGTCTAACACCAGCTGTATCTACACAGCAAAGCAACAGTTGACAAGCCAATTCCCTAATCCAAGCCCAAGTCTGAAGGCATTCATTCATCTTAAATATCCAGAATGGTTATTGAGAAAGTCCCCAGTTGGCCAAATTGCTCAGCATCCTGTTTGCTTTACTTGCTTGAAAACATATTTCCATAGTCATGGCATAACAAAATGTAGCCAAAAGATCAAGTCCCTAATCTTCTGCTCATCCACACAACTGCTTTTAGAGTGTGTTAGAATAACCTAAGTAAATGGAGAGAATAAAATTCTACAGTCCCAGAACAGATTCTCAAGCTGAATTATATCAGCTGGCTATTAAAATCGACTTGAATATGGCAGGCCTGGAAACTTAAAGAGAACTTATAAGAACATTCAAGTTGGGAAAAAACATATCAACACAAGTATAGTTGTTGAAAACCATAGGGGATACCTGGTGAAAAATAAGTGGGTTAACCTAGTCAGAGTAGGAGGTTACTTTCAGTCTTGAAAGATGTGTAGATGGATGATGACAGATGTAATGAAAAAACATTAAAAAGAACAGCATGTACAACAGATCAAATTAGTCTGGCAAGTAAAGATAATTGCAAAAATCTTGGCACAACTGGGTATGGCTAGGTAGGCAGGAGTCAGGTAACAAAGTCCCCAGGCATGCTAAGAAGTTTGAATTTAATCTAAGAGGCAATAGTATTTTGGGCAAGGATGTAATATGATGAACTTCATGTTTTAGAAAGATAACCCCTATGACTTTAAGGAGGATGAACTGGAGGGACAGTAATGTAAGAATGAAGAGATGAAGTGGGTAGGAGACATTCTAAAAGGGTAAGACAAGCATGCCTTCTTGTTTGGTAGAATGTGAAGGGTGATGAAGATGATACCCCAGCTGATAGTTTGGGTCACTGTCTCCTTGAAGGTGCTAGTCTTTTTTTTTTTTTTTTTTTAAAGATTTTATTTATTTATTTGACAGACAGAGATCACAAGTAGGCAGCGAGGCAGGCAGAGAGAGAGGAGGAAGCAGGCTCCCTGCTGAGCAGAGAGCCCGACGCGGGGCTCGATCACAGGAACCTGAGATCATGACCTGAGCCGAAAGCAGAGGCTTTAACCCACTGAGCCACCCAGGCGCCCCGAAGGTGCTAGTCTTAAACACAGGGAAGAAGATATGGATTTTGATTTGAGATATGATTAACTAGAGACTTGCTTATTAAACATTATGGCTGCATCTTTAGTAGATGGGTATGGAATTCAGGAAAGATAACTGGAGTAAATAAATACATACATTATTATAATAATGTATAAAATAAAATATAACTATAGTAAATCATATAATATCTAATTATTCTTCTGATTAAAGAGTAACACATGCTCATTTTAGAAAACTGAGGAAAATCAGAAAGTGTAAAGCAGATATGCAGCTGGGTTAGCTTATAGATTTAATAGTTAAATATCCTGAATAATCATTGTTACCTAGCTCATATGTGAAGTCCACATTTTCAAAGACTTATTGAATACTAAAGTGTATTTAAAAGTAAAACCAAACTGTATACATAAGATATTTTGACTACCATGTATAAGGAATGACTTTAATAAACTGAAGACCATAAGAAAGTTCCGTATTAACTATGTCAAAATCTCAATTACATTCATAACAACCAAATTAATTATTCTACTTTATGGAAATATCTTTGCAGCGAGCTCATCTTGGCAGGACCATTAGAAAATGGTGCTACAGAGTATCAGTCTCCACAAGAGACCCAGCCTCTTTATCGACAGTTTTATTGACAGGTTTATCAACAGTTGAGACAGATACCTGTAAACACCTGCTCCTATAGTTTTCTATTTTCTATGTATGTAATTCTAAGATCTCAAATAATAAATGGCCAAATACATGAGCAAATCCAAAACTTTCTTTGAGAAATAGCCTCTGTCTTTGGTGATCTCTATTGTCAATTTCCATTAAGAGGTGGACTGGAATCTCTTTGGGACAAGAATAAAATAAGTATCTATCATTTTCATAAGGGATTGTATAACTTTTAGGTTCATATATTCAGTGTCTCTCTCACTCATGTAGATCCTACACACTCTAGGCACTTACCAAAACAACTATATAAGTTATAAGATCTTTTCTTGTTTAGTGAGGTGTAACTTGTGTACAGTGCACAAATCTTAAGTGTACAGCTAGATGAATTCTCACATGTGCTGTGACAGACCTATGTAATCACCACCAAGATCAAGATAGAAAAAGTTTTCAATACCTAAGGAAGAACCCTTGTGTATCTACCCAGTAACTACTGCCTTGAACTCCCACAGACAAACGTTACTATGAACTCCAGCATCATGAATTAGCTTTTCCTATTCTTGAAATATAAATAGAATCATTTAGTATCTTTAGCATCTGGTTTCTTTTGTTCAAAATATTGTTTTTGAGATTTCTCTATAATGTTACACATTTCAGTATTTGTCTCTTTTATTGCTGCATAGTATTCCATTGTATAAATACACCATAGTTTGCTTATTTACTTTGCTTATTCACTTTGTCCATCACCAATGATGGACATTAGGGCTGATTCCATTTTGTGTCTGTTATGAATAAAACTAGCATAAACACTCAGTATGCACATTTTGGTGGACACAGGCATTTAATTTCTCTTGGATATTACCCAAGAGTGTATATATGTATGTTCAACTTTAGAATATACTCTAAAACAATATTCTAAAGCTCTTTACAGATTTGTACTTTCAGCAGAAAATTTAATCTTCACTTAGACACAGTTTCTTTCAACTATGTGGGCAGAATTCATATTTTATCAGGATAATATGAGAAATATAAAAACTTCTTATTCTACTAGATTATTAAGCTCAGACCTTGTTTCAAGGTAGAACACAAGTACATGCCTTTACTATACTATTTTACATACCCAAAGAAATGTCTCACTGAATTTTATCAAGAATCTGTATTAGAAACAGAAAAAGAAAAATTAGAAGTATTTAGAACTTCTAATCACTATGACAGATGAAGATTTCTCCAACTTACTCAAAACCAAAGAAATGTTAGATTTGATCTTTTAGAAAATTTTAATACATAGCCAAACTCAAAAGTGAAAAAAGAAAAATCCCAGATGCTCTAAATATAAAAGGGAATTATGGTCAGAGTAAAATGTTGGGGTTGACATCAAATGGCCTGCCCAAGTATCAAAATGTGAAATGTGCCTAAGAAACAGGGGTTGGAACACTCACGCAAGAATCAAGAGTCGAATATTTTTCTGGATTCACCTCAATACCTCAAATTCAACTTCCCCCAAGGTAAACTACTTATCTTGTGGATTTCCAAACTCAGTGCATTTCATTCACCCAGTTAACTAAACCTGATTCAGGGCTTGGCAAACTTTTTCTACAGAGTTGTATAGTAAATATTTTAGGCTCTGCAGACCAGATGTTCTCTGTCACAGTTACTCAACTCCACTTGCTATAGTGCAAAGGCAGCCATCCATGATACATAAATGAGCAGCCATGGCTCTGTTCCAATAAAACTTTATTTACTAGAATAGGCAGCAGACCAGATTTGGGCCAAGGGTTATGGTTTTCTTACATCTGCTTATTAGGGCAACAAGCTAGGATCTTCTAAGATACTTCACTTCAACATCTAATCAATCATCTAATCCTTTTTTAAATTGCAGTGCAATCTGTTCCCACTTCTCATTTGTTGACAACCCGAATTCATTATATTTCCATGTTCTTATGTGTACTTCATTCACTTTCAACTGATGTATAATAAACAGTTCATTGTGTCAATATTTAAAAAATATTTTATCCATTCTCTTGTAATTGTATATTTGGACTATTTCTACATTTGTGCCTCAGTTTCCTCTATTGTATCTATATCATATGATTTTTCATGGATTAAATAAGTAAATGTATGTAAATTGCTTGAAAAAATGTCTGATATGATAAATCCCATAAGAGTTTTCTACTATTGCTATATTGTTGTGTCTGGGTGTCTACCTCTCTATTGGACTGTAAGTTTGTGGAGTTCAAAAATTATGTTCCTTCACTCGTCTTATGCCCAGGACTTACCATAGTGGCCCAGTGACTGTTTCTTAAATAAATGAATGAATGAAAGACTAAAGAAAGAATTGATTTGATATATAGATTCTAAACAATTCCAACCAAAAGCCCAGCAGTGCTCTCATGGAATTTGATGAGTTAATTCTTAAATTTATTTTGAAGAACAAAGAAGTGAGGAAAGATAAAATACTCCTGAAGAAAAAGAAAACTGTGGAAAACTTGACACACCAGATATTGATTATAAATATAAACCTCTTTAATTAGAACAGAGATTCAAAAACTGGCAAAAAATAATAGAAAAGAAAACATGAAAGATAACTGTGCATTTGTGAAATTTTGGTAATAGGTGGAGGTCGTATTGTAAATCAGTGGGAAAATTGGGAACTAATCAATAAACAGTATAAGGGCAACTAATTATCAGTATGAGTAAAAAAAAAAAAAGGCCCCTAACTCACACCATACACAAAAATCAATAACAGATCAAAGACATGAATATGCAATTACAATTCTCCAAAAATTTTTTAACTATAACCATAAAAGAAAACATGAGTGCTAAAATGAAATACTTCTTTTAATCAAATGACATCACTTTAATAGGGAAAATGCAGTTCCTAAACTAGAAGAAATTATTTGTAACATATATAACTGAAAAAAGATTCATATCCAAAATGTATGAAGAAATTCTAAAAATCAAACAACATAAGAACAAACAAACCAATTGAAATATAGCTAAAACACTCAAACACATGTTTCACAGAAGGGGAAACACATATGGTAACACCCTCAATGTCAGTAATCACAGAAATGTAAATTAAGAGCGTATAAGAGGCCAAAAATTGGCAAGAATTAAGAAATCTGATAATATGGGGCGCCTGGGTGGCTCAGTGGGTTAGGCCTCTGCCTTTGGCTCAGGTCATGATCTCAGGGTCCTGGGATCAAGCCCCACATCGGGCTCTCTGCTCGGTGGGGAGTCTGCTTCCTCCTCTCTCTCTGCCTGCCTCTCTGCCTACTTGTGATCTCTCTCTCTCAAATAAATAAAATCTTAAAAAAAAAAAATAAAAAATAAAAAAATAAAAATAAAAGAAATCTGATAATATAAAATGTTATAAGAAAGTGAACCAAGGGTAATTCTAATAGACTGCCAGTGGAAGTATAAAATGGCACAGAAAGAAAAGTGTAGCATCATCTTATAAAATCTAACGCTTACTGAATGAGCACTTATAGCTATCCACTCTAGAAAACTTTAAAACATGTGTATCATGAGATGTGTACAAAAATGTTCATAGCAGCACTGTTCATAGTAACAACAACAACAAAACTAGAAATACCCCAAATGTCCAATGATAGGTAATAGATAAATTGATTTTTTTCTACTTACACAATGGACTATATTATATAACAGTTGAAAATGAACGAATCATACACAATGACATGAAAGACTCATGGAAATCTCATGTTCAGTGTAAAAGGGAAGTCCCACACAACTTAAAATTAAAAGATACAATTGTGAAGCTCAAAAAAGTTAAACAATATATTGTTTTAAATGTAGACAAAGGGGTGTCTACAGTGGCTCCCTGTAGAGTGTGGCTCAGTCAGTTAAGCATCTGCCTTCAGCTCAGGACATGGTCCCAGGGTCCTGAAATGGAGTCCCACAGGCTCCCTGCTCAGCAGGGAGTCTGCTTCTCCCCTTACCTCTGCGTCTCCCCTGCACATGCTCTTTCTCTCCCTCTCTTTCTCTCAAATAAACAAAATCTTTTAAAAAAGAAATGTAGACAAATATAAAAATATTACTTTCTAAGGTAAGAAAATGATGAAAATAAAAATTGAGATAGTGCTTACTTAAAGCCCATAAGTGAGGAAGTGCCACTTAGTGGGAATGGCGTGTTTCAGAATGAGTTTGTACTCTATCATATGCTTCATAGTTTCCATATGTTCCATATATTTTGTATCAAATATTATATTAAACTATCTTTAAAACACAGAATAAATGAACAAATCATGTTAATGAAATGCCAGGTAAGACTATTATCTGTATCAAACAACTTGATTTAGAAACGAAGAAAAAAAAAAACCACAAAACTTGATCTCCACTTCAGGCTTAGAAGGAAAAGACAATACATATATTCTCCAACATAACAGAGTAGATCAATCTTTCTCTACTATTATCTTGGAGTGATCAGATTTCTCTTGGATATTCTCAAGAAGTCGCAATATTAGTTCTTATGCCTAATGCATTTAGAAGTCAGTCCTGGAGCTCTATGGGGCAACCTAGAAGCATCAAGCAAAGGTCAGTATCTAATTACTTTACTTCCTCTGCTCCTTGCTGCCCCTCTCAGGATGAATGAGAACACTAGCCTCTCCATAAAGATGATGGTGGATCATGTTGTTTAACCTCCATATGTTTATTTGTCTCTTCAATTCAAAGCCTTGAATGGGTGAAATGTTTGACATTGTAAGTTCACTTACAAAGGGATTTTGTTATGAGGAACCATAAGGGCAAAAAAACAGATACTGAAGAGATTTTGTATAGAAAAGATGCATTTGGGGGAGGGTGTGTAGATTGAGGAAGGAGGTATATCTGGAAGCATGAGTGTGAGGCCATTCCACTCCAAAAGTCAGACCATCGAACTGGGGGAATTTAAGATTGTAGGAAGCATCTAGATGTTGCACTCAGGTAAGAAAGTGGAAGGGAAAGAGAAAGGGGTAGGAAGAGGTCATAAAGATTGACAGATATAAAAAATACAACAAAAAGGAATTTTGCCTATGGCTTATGTATTCACACTCTCAAAAGAATAAAGAGGCAACTGTAGGGCAATGTGGCCACAGATAGCTAAGAATCCACTGTCACCCATGCTGTCTGGGTGATCACAGCTTTGTTGTAAAGCTTGAAATCAGGCAATGTGATGCTCCAGTTTTGTTTTTCTTTTTCAACATTTCCTTAGCAATTTGGGGTCTCTATGGTTCCATACAAATTTTAGGATTGTTTGTTCTAGCTCTTTGAAAAATGCTAGTGGAATTTTGATTGGGATGGCTTTGAAAGTATAGATTGCTCTAGGCTTTATAGACATTTTAACAATGTTTATTCCTCTGATCCATGAGCATGGAATGCTTTTCCCTCTTTTTGTGTCTTCTTCAATTTCTGTCATGAGTGTTCTGTAGTTCCTTGAGTACAGATCCTTTACGTCTTTGGTTAGGTTTATTCCCAGGTATCTTATGGTTCTTGGTGCTATAGTAAATGGAATTGATTCTCTAATTTCCCTTTCTATATTTTCATTGTTCGTGTATAAGAAAGCAACTGATTCTTGTACATTGATTTTGTATCCTGCTGTGTGAGTTCTAGTAGTTTGGGGGTGGCGTCTTTTGGGTTTTCCATATAAAGTATCATGTCATCTGTGAAGAGAGAGTGTTTGACTTCTTCTTTGCCAATTTGAATTCCTTTTATTTCTTTTTGTTGTCTGATTGCTGTTGCTAGGACTTCTAGTGCTATGTTGAACAACAGTGGCAAGCGTGGACATCCTTGTTGTGTTCCTGATCTCAAAGGGAAGGCTGTCAGCTTTTCCCATTGAGAATGATATTCGCTGTGGGTTTTTCATAGATAGATTTTATGAAGTTGAGGAATGTTCCCTCTACCCCTGTACTTTGAAGTGCTTTAATTATGAACGGATGCTGTATCTTGTCAAATGCTTTTTCTGCATCAATTGAGAGGACCATGTGATTCTTCTCTCTTCTCTTATAGATTTGTTCTATCACACTAATTGACAGGGAAAGTTGAACCACACTTGCATCACAAGGATGAATCCCATCTGGTCATGGTCTTTTGAATGTACCGTTGAGAATCTTGATATCCATATTCATCAGGGGTATTGGTCTGAAATTCTCCTTTTTGATGGGGTCTTTGCCTGGTTTGGGGATCAGGGTAATGCTAGTTTCATAGAAAGAGTCTGGAAGTTTTCCTTCTGTTTCTAATTTTTTAAATAGCTCAGGAGAATAGGTATTATGTCTTCTTTGAATGTTTGGTAGAATTCTCCAGGGAATTTGTCAGGTCCTGTGCTCTTGTTTTTTGGGAGGTTTTTGATCACTGATTCAATCTCTTCCTAGATATTGGTCTATTCAGGTTATCAATTTTCTTCCTGATTCAGTCTTGAATGTTTATAGGTTTCCAGGAATCCATCTGTTTCTTCTAGGTTGCTTAACTTATTGGCATATAGCTGTTGAAAATAATTTCTGATGATTGTTTCTACTTCCTTGGTGTTCATTGTGATCTCTCCCCTTTCATTCATAATTTTATTAATTTGGGTCCTCTCTCTTTTCTTTTGGATTAGTTTGGCCAGTGGGTTTATTGATCTTGTTCATTCTTTCAAAAAACCAGCTTCTAGTTTCATTGATGTGTTCTACTGTATCTCTAGTTTCTAACTCATTGATCTCTGCTCTCATCTTATTTCACTTTTGTGTGTGGGTTTGGCTTAATTTGTTATTGATTTTCCAGTTCTTTAAGGTGTAGAGAGAGCTGGTGTATTCAAGACTGTTCCATTTTTTTGAGTGAGGCTTGGATGGCTATATATTTCCCCCCAAGACCAACTTTGTTGTATCCCATAGGTTTTGTATTGATGTATCTTCATTCTCCTTGGTTTCCATGAATTGTTTAAGTTCTTCTTTGATTTCCTGGTTGATCCAAACATTCTTAAGCAGGGTGGTCTTTAACTTTCAAGTGTTTGAATTCCTTCCAAAGTTTTTCTTGTGGTTGAGTTCCAGTTTCAGTGTGTCATGGTCTGAGAATATGCAGGGAATAATCTCAGTCTTTTGGTATTAGTTGAGCCCTGATTTGTGACCCAGTATATGGCCTATTCTGGAGAAAGTTCCATGTGTGCTTGAGAAGAATAAGTATTATGTTGTTTTAGGGTGAAATGTCCTGTATCTATCTATGAGGTTCTTCTGGTCCAATGTGTCATTCAAAGCTCTTCTTTCTTTATTGATTTTCTGCTTGGATGATCTATTACTGAGAGTGACATGTTAGGATCCCCTACTATTAAATGTATTCATATCAATATGATTCTTTATCTTGATTAACAGTTGGCTTATGTAGTTGGGTGCTCCCATATTAGGGGCATAAACATTTATAATTGTTAGATCTTCTTGGTGGATAGACCCTTTAAGAATGATTCAGTGTCTTTCTTTATCTCTAACTACAGTCTTTAGTTTAAAATCTAATTTATCTGTTATGAGAATCACTACTACCCCAGCTTTCCTTTGAGGCCCTTTGGTATTAAAGATGCTTCTCCATCACTTTCAGTCTGGATGTATCTTTAGGTTCCAGATGTATCTCTTGAAGACAGCATATGGATGGGTTCTGTTGTTTTATCCAATCTGCAACCCTGTGCTGTTTTGTGGGAGCGTTTAGGCCATTCACATTGAGAGTGATTATTGAAAGATACGTTTTAATTGATATCATGTTGCCTGTGAAGTCCTTGTTTCTGTAAATTTCTGCTCTATGTCACTCTTGAGTTCTTTCTTCTTTTATTGAACACGCCCCCCTACCTGATATTTCTTGCAGTGCTGACTTGGTGGTCACATACTCTTTTAAACCTTGCTGGTCTTGGAAGCTCTTTATCTCACCATCCATTTTGAATGTCCAACCTTGCTGGATAAAGTATTCTTGGCTGCATGTTCTTCTCATTTAGTGCCCTGAATATGTCTTGCCATTCCTTTCTGGCTTGCCAGGTTTCTGTGGACAGGTCTGACTTTATTCTCATGGTCCTTTCTCTGTATATAAGGAAACTCTTTCTCCCTAGCTGCCCTCATAATCTAAAATTATGATTCATCAGTTCCACAATTAAGTGCCTAGACGTCTTTCTTGATTGGTTGATCTTGGGGAGTGGGGCGGGGGGGGGGGGATGTTCTTTCTACTTCTAGGACATGAACACTTGTTCCATTCCCCAGACTGGGAAAATTTTCATCCAGAATTTGTTCAACTGTATCTTCTAGTCTTCTGTCTTTTTCCACCCCTGCAGGAATCCCTTAATTGTGACATTGGAATGTTTCCTGGTGTCATTTATTTCCCTGATTCTGTTTTCATGGCTTCTAAGTTGTTTGTTCCAGACTTCCTCCTGATCCTTCTTTTCTATCGGTTTGTCTTCTAGATTACTAATTTGATCTTCTGCCTTGGTTACCCTGGCTGTTAGAGTATTTAGATTAGATTGGATCTCACTGATAGCATTTTTAAGTACTTACTGATCAGCCCTCACTTCTGCTCTTAGAGTTTCTATGTTGTCACTAATGGTCTTTTCCAACCTAGCCATTGCCTGGATAATTGTTACCCTGAATTCCCTTTCCAACATACTGTTTATGTCTATATCCAATAACTCTGTGGCAGAGGCCACAGTTTCTGAATTTTTCCTCTGTTGGGTGTTCTTCCTCCTAGTCATTTTGATGAGAGGTAGTTGACAGGATTTATAGCTGAGTATATCAACAACAATCCAGGCAAGGTGCACCCTGGAATGCTTTGGAGCAATTGGAAGTCACCACCAAAATGAAAGAAAAAAGAAAAAAAGAGAGAGAGAAAGAAAGAAATAAAAGAATGAGCCCCAAAAGTAAGATTTATAAGGTATATAAACAAAACGGACAAACAAAAAGACTGACAAAAGTAAATGACAAGAAAGGAAAAAAAAAAAAAAGAACCCAGTCAAAATGAACCCCAAGAATAAGATTTATATAATACTAGAACAAAAACAAATACACAGAAACACTGACAGAAGAAAAAGATGGGAGGGTAGTTATAAACCCTCATTGTGGGCAAAGAAGGTTATTTTGGTTCTTCCTTATTATCTTTGTTAAAGGACTCAACTTTGCAGAGATACAGGGAGATTAAAACTGGTTTATATGTAGGGGTAGTATTGAATAGGGGGAAAGGATTACCTTAAAGCTTATACCTATATGTGTTGGGTCGGTGGGCTCTGGGAGTGCAGGAGGAACAATAGAAATGACCGAGGGCCCACCATCTTCCAGCCCCCCCCCAACCCCCCCCCCCCCCCCCCCCCCGCTTTCCTTAACCCTTGACTCTCCCACCAAAAGGATGTATGCCCAGGTCACGTCTCCATAGGTAACCTGATACCTATGCAGGAAACAGAAGTATTTCTGTTTCCTTGGCCCGATAAAAGACCCCCACCACCTCCCTCCCAGCGCAACTTCCCCCACTCCCCTTTCCAGAGTCCAGGAACCTCGCCTGAGGGTGCCCACCTCCTCTTGGCGGGACTTTCCTGGCTCCCCTTCTCCTGAGCCCTGAAACTTCTCTGGAGAGTGCCTTTAAAAAATCTTGCCTTGCACCCACCTTGCCTGGTGTTGTGTTTACCTCGCCTGCAAAACTTTACAATATGTATTGAAAAAAAAAGAAGAAGAAAGAAAAGAAAAACACAGGAATATGTATGAAAAATTTCAAGTTAAAAGGTTATTACAGAGTATATTGTATTAAACCTCTAGTTGTAACAGTAGGTAAAGAAATTAAAAGAACAAGAATGGTGAGAATGAATTTAACCCACTGAGCCACCCAGGCGCCCCTGTGAGAATGAATTAAAAAAAAAAAAAAGTTTTATTTATGAAATATACAGGTTTTAGGGCAATACCGGGTTGTTTTTTTTTAAGATTTTTATTTATTCAGGGACAGAGAGAGATCACAAGTAGGCAGAGAAGCAGGCAGAGAGAGAGAAGGGGGAGAAGCAGGCTCCCTGCTGAGCAGAGAGCCCGATGCGGGATTTGATCCCAGGACCCTTAGATCATGACCTGAGCTGAAGGCAGAGGCTTAACCCGCTGAGCCACCCAGGCGTCCCTACTGGGAGTTTAATATATTCTTTTTCTCCTGATGTTGGAGTTTTACACTTTTATAGGGACCCTGTGCTGGTTATCCTCTTGTTTTTTTGGCTTGCCTTCTGGTGGAAGGGCCTGCCGGCATTGTTTTTCAGCAGTCTTACTTGGGTTGAGTCGTTCTGCCCCCTATGAAGGGGCTGGGCTCTGTGGAAACTGGTTTTTCAGGCTTTGGTTCTCTGGAGGGTTTTGGTCTTGTTTTTGTTTTTTGGAGGCTTTTTGCAGCTTATCAGAGGTTTAGTGGAAAGCAAGTGGCATCCAGACCTCCACCTCAGAGAGAAGCCTCAGTCTGCTCCCCTCAGGGTAGTACATAACCCACAGACTCCCCCTCTGCAAATTCAGCTGAACAGTGCAAACTCCCACAGGCAGTGAGCCCCCAGCCACTGTCTCAGGGGTAGCCCAAAGTGCCCTTTTGTCTCTGCACCCCCTGCCACTAAAACCATGAGTGATATTAGTCCAGGGAGCCCACTTCTGGTGGCTGCCTTTGCTGGGACTGCTGTCTGGGGACCAGGCCCATGCCGTTGGGTGTGCTCAGTCTCATGGCTGAGGAATCCTGGCCAGAGTTCCTTAGGTGCAGCCTGGGAGCATCCAGACCCTCCACTGGTCCTATAGACCACCCACACCAAGCTCTCTCAAGCACAGGTGGGGACTTCAGTCAGACCCCCATTGCACAGTGTGTGCAGAGTGCAAAAGGATGTGGTTCTAGAGAGCACCCACTAGACTCCCTCACATATGGGTGGGAGTGCACCCAGCCAAGTGGTGATGCAAACAGCCCACAGCTGGGGGCTCAGGGACCAGGAACTGGAGGCTCTGCTACACTCTCTCTGGCACAGGTGGTCACCAGTGATGGCCATCCTGGGTCCATGGGCTTAGACCCATGCCCATGACTGCCCGATTCCACCAGTTGTCCCTTAAGATCTTTTGTTCTTTTTGAGTGCTTTTATCCAGACTCCAAGTTAGTGCTGGTCTCCAGTCACAGGGCACTTTCATATTGGGGTATTACTTTCCAATGGGTCACTTCTGGTAGCTCCCTCCCCCTTCTGCTTATCCTCTGATATCAGTCCAAGAGTTCACTCTGCTTTACCTCTCCACTGGTGTCTTCTGCCCCCATAGAGATCCAGCAGTGTATAATCCTACATCTCAGGCTGATTTCATGGGCATTCAGAGTGTTCTGGTAGATATTTAGATCACTTTAGAGGACTGGTTGAAACAGGGTCTCCCACTTCTCTGCCATCTTGCCCCTCCTCCTATTTTGTTCATTTTCTACTAAAATATGATATGAATATTGATTATATTTGCCAAAAGAATACACATATTAAAACAATTTTAATTTTGTGAATCAGCTTAAAATTTTCCCAAATAGTCATTTAATGGGCCAGATTAACAGTAAGAAAAGTCAGTAGCTTTTGACAGTAAGAACAAATATTAACTTCCTGATGGTTTGGAACACTTCATTCATTCATTCATTCATTCCCTCATTCAATTTCTCCATTCTCGGAATAATCTATTAACTTCAAAGTGATTTAGAAAGTATCATTTATCAGTATAATTACTGGGAAAAAGAACCTAAATCTAACATCTACTTACTAAAGGCAATAAATAAATGACATTCCCTGTGACATATATTAACATATAGTAACTTTGTATACGTCTAGACTATAATAATATTGTCAGATACTTTTTGAAAATGAATTTTGTAGATGTGTACTGCAAAACATGCATCTTCCTTCATTAATTAGTCTAAAATATTGTCCTAGATTCTATTCATAGTTGGATCTTTTAAAATCTCCCTTAATATATATGGTTAATATTTTTGGATATCAATCATCATCATAATCATGGCCAAAAGAAAAATACTATTTGGCTAAATTACCTCATTAATAGTAGTATATTAAAATTATCTCATTAACTGGAGAAATCAAGCAATTGATAACCCAAGCTGAAAGGCTTAAGCTAGTAACCTTGTAAGCACCTTGTATGGCTCTGCTAAGGAATGAATTTCAACAGCAGAGACTAAGGAGAAAACACCTTTTTCTACTCATAAGTGTACTGTACATTTATATTTTGCCCATGGATATATTATGAATGCAGAGTGAATGTGACCACAGCACTTGTTTTCAGCTGTCTTCAAATTTCAGCTGTTATCAATAAATATTCTCTCTTTTCATGTTATCATTATTTTCTTATATTAATATATGGTTAATTTTTTACTTATAACACAGTTCTACCCTCAGTGATTTACCCTCAGGTGATTTTGATTTGGCATACATAGTGATTTATTTTTTAATTTTTTATTTCTTTTCAGCATAACAGTATTCATTGTTTTTGCACCACACCCAGTGCTCCATGCAATACATGCTCTCCCTAATATCCACCACCTGGTTCCCCCAACCTCCCACCCCCCCGCCCCTTCAAAACCCTCAGGTTGTTTTTCAGAGTCCATAGTCTCTCATGGTTCATGTCCCCTTACAATTTCCCTCAACTCCCTTCTCTCCATCTCCCCATGTCCTCCATGTTATTTGTTATGCTCCACAAATAAGTGAAACCATATGATAATTGACTCTCTGCTTGACTTATTTCACTCAGCATAATCTCTTCCAGTCCCATCCATGTTGCTACAAAAGTTGGGTATTCATCCTTTCTGATGGAGGCATAATACTCCATAGTGTATATGGACCACGTCTTCTTTATCCATTCGTCCATTGAAGGGCATCTTGGTTCTTTCCACAGTTTGGCGGCCATGGCCATTGCTGCTATGAACATTGGGGTACAGATGGCCCTTCTTTTCACTACATCTGTATCTTTGGGGTAAATACCCAGTAGAGCAATTGCAGGGTGAGACAGGAATCCATTAGAATCCTAGAGGAGAATATAGGCAGTAACCTCTTTGATATCAGCCACAGCAACTTCTTTCAAGATATGTCTCCAAAGACAAAGGAAACAAAAGCAAAAATGAACTTTTGGGACTTCATCAAGATCAAAAGCTTCTGCACAGCAAGGAAACAGTGAACAAAACAAAGAGACAACCCACAGAATGGGAGAAGATATTTGCAAACGACAGTACAGACAAAAGGTTGATATCCAGGATCTATAAAGAACTCCTCAAACTCAACACACACAAAACAGATAATCATGTCAAAAAATGGACAGAAGATATGAACAGACACTTCTCCAAATGAAGACATACAAATGGCTGTCAGACACATTAAAAAATGTTCATCATCACTAGCCATCAGGGAGATTCCAATTAAAACCACATTGAGATACCACCTTCCACCAGTTAGAATGGCCAAAATTAGCAAGACAGGAAACAACATGTGTTGGAGAGGATGTGGAGAAAGGGGAACCCTCTTACACTGTTGGTGGGAATGCAAGTTGGTGCAGCCACTTTGGAGAACAGTGTGGAGAGTCCTCAAGAAATTAAACATAGTGATATTTTTAAAGTATGCATTAGTTGTCTACCCGCAGTGATCTACCCTCAGGTGATTTTGATTTGGCATACATAGTGATGCCAGTGATCTACGCTCAGGTGATTTTGATTTGGCATACTTAGTGATGTTTTTAAAGTATGCATTAGTTGTCAACATATGAAAATTGGGAGAGTTCATATAAAAATCCAGTTTTCCAACTTGAAAACTCAGACAACTGGCCAGTTTGGGGCCTGTTTCTTTGATAATTACTTCCCTTAAGTTACAACAAACACACCCTAGTTTGCCAGAGTTCCTCACCAACTTAATTTTACCTGCACCCAAGAAATGTGAGTTTTCAATTCTTCAGAACGTGTCTACTGACACAAAGATGAAAGATGGCAAATGTTATTATTTAATCGTATAAAGAGCCACCTCAATATAAGCAAAGATAAATTGTGTTTTTTTACATGTGCTTTTTTCAAAAATACCCTGTAAGAAGGTATACCTAAACAGTGATAAAAATTCTTAGAAATAAAAATTCTGATTTCTTTATTTTGATCGAATTTAGTTCATAAAGCCCTTTTGTAAACATATCTCATTAGAAAGCAAGGGCAGAGTCTGATTTATTTTACCCAAATGAACTTCATTCTCCTGTTAATGAGGTCTAGACAATAGGAAATGTTAGAAGGTGCTAGAGGGGAATTCCAAGGTTCACAGGGTCAGGGCGAAAAGTTCAAAGAGAACATAAGGTCCTGTATATGGGGCAAAGACCAACACAGATGAAAGCTGTGGCTTAAAAGGTTGAGAAATGGGAAGATGTCTTAGTGTGGGTGAATTGTCACAGCAAAAAAGTCAGAGAGGAAAACTACTTGCCTAAATCATCAAGGAAAGTGTCTAGAATATCAGTTCTGACAGTATGAACTTTGGAGAAGTGGTAAATGATGTATATATGAAAGGAGAGATATGTATTGCATTTTTTGATAAAAGCTCTACATCAGGTGAATCTAATAGTGCATAATTTTTTTAATGGAAGGAAGGAATAAAGGGAGGGAAGAAGGAGAGATGCCGGGTACAGTCACTTGATATGAATGCAAACAGGAGAAATCTAGACAAAGAATGAGCCTGGAGGAAGAGATGGAATGGCTTCCTTTTGGAAGCATTTGTGGGGAAAGAGTGGAGAGAAAACCAAACTTCGTTCAGTTGAAGAAGTAGGAAAAGTGGATGAAAGAGAATGTTCAGTATATAAAAGAATTTGCTCAAAGTTAAACAAAGGATTCACAGGTGTAGTCCAGCTTCTGTTTAGAAAGGAATTAATGAAAGCAAAAACCCAAATGACCCATGTTAGAGAAACAAAGCATTTCTCCATTTCCAAATACTCGTGATTAATAGGCTTTTCTCAAATTACAATTTTAAATTGTTAAGAACTTAGCTTGACTGTCCTATAAATTGTCAAACGAATTCTAGTCAAAGGCAGAATTTAATATATTTCTTCCAGAACTTCAAACACAATGGTAGAATTGTGTGAATTGAGTCCCTTTTCTAGATTAAGTCTCCCCAAATGTAGGAAGAATGTTCTTCATCAGCTAAGTTTCATATGCTTGTGATATATTTTAAAACTACAACGGTACTAGAGTTCTAACATGAAGTGGAAAATTGACTTAAAAGTATAGGATTTCTTTTTTCCACCAGAAACTTTCCTGGACTCTTTCTAATTCAGTACATCAGGAAAACCAAACAATTAAATATCTTGCTTTGATGCTTTCATTAAATTCACCCTAGAAAGAAGCCTATTAGTTTTAAAATTATTTGGTTTTAGCAGCACTTAAATTCTCCTTACTCTTATTTCCCTTGCCACATTCTAACATTAAAAAAAAAAAAAAAAAAAAAAAAAAAAAAAAAACCACTTATTTTTCCTTACTACAAAACATTCATTTGATGCTGGTGCCCTGAAGCTTTTTCTTTCCCATTTGTCATGAAATTATTGGGTTCATGTAACACCAAAAAAGTGTACACTGAATAAAAAGAAGACAAAGCTATTAACAGATTTTCTTTTCAGGACTAGTTATTTTTAAAGTGTGTTATTTGAAAGTGTAATATGAGACAGAATATACTAGATGTTCACAAAAACCACTCCTAATAGAACACAAATAAAAATGCAGGAAGTATAGGGGGATGGAAAAAAATCCATTATGACACATGATTAGAATGGCAGAAAGTAAAGGAATTCCTCAGAAGCCTAAGCAAGAAAGATCACATCCACAGGAATAAGCAGCACTGGAACCAAGAAGTTGCCCTCTAGTCTATGTTTAATCTTGATGGCTTAGGTTCTGGGTTTTAATGGACCACCCCTTGAGAGGGAGAAGACAAACCCAGGACCTAAAATTAACAACTTGAGAAACAACAGATGTTGGCGAGAATGCAGAGAAAGGGGAACCCTCTTACACTGTTGGTGGGAATGCAAGTTGGTGCAGCCACTCTGGAAAGTAGTATGAAGTTTCCTCAAAAATTTAAAAATAGAGCTACCTTATGACCCAGCAATTCCACTACTACATATTTACCCAAAGGATACAAAAACCTGATTCTAAGGGATACATGCACCTGATGTTCATAGCAGCATTATCAACAGTAGCCAAACTATGGAAAGAGCCCAAATATCCAACAACTGGTGGTATATATACATCATGAAATATTACTCAGCTATCAAAAAGAATGAAAGCTTGCCATTTGCTAGAATGTGTATGGAGCTAAAGATGCTAAGCAAAATAAGTCAGTCAGAGAAAGACAAGAACTATATGATTTCACTCATATGTGGAATTTAAGAAACAATACAGATGAACATATGGGAGGGGGAAAAAGAGAGAGAAGAAAACAAACCATAAGAAACTCTTAAAGATAGAGAACAAACTGAGGGTTGATGGAGGGAGATGGGTGGGGGATGGGCTAGATGGGTGATGGGTATTAAGGAGGGCACTTGTCATGTTGAGCATTGGATGTTGCATGTAAATGATGAATCACTGAATTATACTCCTGAATCCAATATTGCACTGTATGTTAACTAATTAGAATTTAAATAAAATTTGAAGAATAAAATTTTTTTAAAGATAAAGTGTGCATTGTGGTAATTTGATATACATTGTGAAAAGATTTGTCCCACTTAATTAATTAACACATCCATCACCTCACTTTTTTAAATAAAAACATTTAAGATCTACTCCCTTAGCAAATTTCAATTACATGATACAGTTTTGTCAACTATAGTCACCATGTTTTATATTAGTCCGAAGATCTTATTTATCTTTTACCTGAAAGTTTGTACCTATTACCAAACCTCCTATTTCTCCCACCCACTAGCTACTGGCAACAATTTTTTTTCTCTCTGTTTCTATGAGTTGGACTATTTTTTTTTTTTTTTTTTTTTTTTTTTTTTTTTTTTTTTTAGATTCTATCTCTAAGTGATACCATGCGGTATTTGACTTTCTCTGTCTGGCTTATCTCAAATAGCATAATGCCCTTGAGGTCCATCTATGTTGTATCGAATAACAGATTTCCTTCCTTTCTCATGGCTGAACAATATTCCCTTGTATATGTACACCACATCTGTATCTATGAATCCACTGATGAACATTTAGCTGTTTCCATATCTTGGCAGTTGTGAATAATGTGATCATGAATATAGGAGTGTAGATATTGTTTTCTATATCTTATTTTTTATTGTATTTTAATACATACCCAGAAGTGGGATTACTGGATAATTTGGTGATTTGGGTTTTGGTTTTTGTTTTTGTTTCTTTTTTTGAGGAACATCCATGTTTTCCATACTGTCTGCACCAATTTATATTCTGCCAACAGTGCACAAAGTTTCTCTTTTCTCCACATCTTCAACAATACTTCTTTTCTCATGTCCTTTTAATGAAAGCCATTCCAACAGGTGTGAGGTCATATCTCATTGAGGATTCAATTTACATTTCTCTAAATATTTGTGATTTTTAAAAAATATTAGTGATGCTGACAACCCGTTCATATACCTTTTAGCTGTCTTCATGTCTTCTTTAGAAAAATATCTATTCAGGGACGAGACACCTGGATGACTTGGTCAGCTAAGCACCTGTCTTTGACTCAGGTCATGATCCCAGAGTCCCAGGATTGAGTCCCGCCTCAGGCTTCTCACTCAGTGGGGAGTCTGTTTGTCCCTCTGCCTGCTGCTCCCCCTGCTTGTCTGCTCTTTCTCTCTCTCCAACAATTAAATAAATAAAATCTTTAAAGGGAAAAAAAGAAAAGAAGGAAAAATAATCTATTCAGGGACACCTGGGTGGCTCATTCAGTTAAGTGGCCAGCTCTTGATTTTGGCTCAGGTCATAATCTCCAGGTCCTGGGATTGAGCCCTAATTTGGGCTCCACACTCAGCAGAGACTCCGCTTGAGGATGCTCTTTCTCCCTCCCCTTCTGCCCCACCGCCCAGTCACTTGCACATGCACATGCTCACTCTCTCTCAAAACTAGACAAATCTAAAAAAAAAAAAAAAAAGAAAAGAAAGAAAAAAAATCTATTTAGTTTCTCTGCCCATGTTTTATTCAGATTGTTTTTGTTTTTGCTAACATTTTGGATATTAACCCTTTGTCAGATATATGATTAGTAAATATTTTCTCACATTGTATAGGTTGCCCTTCCATTTTGTTGATGGTTCCCTTTCCTGTACAGAGCCTTTTTTTTTTTAAGATTTTATTATATGTTTTATTTTTAATGTAATCTCTGTCCCCAGTATGGGACTCAAACTCGCAACCCAAGATCAAGAGTTGTACGCTCTTTGGGGCGCCTGGGTGGCTCAGTGGGTTAAAGTCTCTGCCTTCAGCTCAGGTCATGATCCCCGGGTCCTAGGATCGAGTCCCACATCAGGCTCTCTGCTCAGCAGGGAGCCTGCTTCCTCCTCTCTCTCTCTGCCTGCCTCTCTGCCTACTTGTGATCTCTGTCTGTCAAATAAATAAATAAAGTCTTTAAAAAATAAAAAAGAGTTGTATGCTCTACAGACTGAGCCAGACAGGCACCCCTCCTATACAGAAAGTTTTTGTTTGATGTAGTTCACATGTTTATTTTTGCTTTTGTTCCCTTTGCCTTTGGCATCAAATCCAAAAAAATCATTACCCAGACCAATGTTAAAGAGTTTACCTTCTATGTTTCTAAGTTTTCTTCAGAAGTTTTATGGTTTCAGGTCTTTTGTTCAAATCTTTAATCTATTCTGAGTTGACTTTTGTGTATGGTGTAGGATAAGGGTCCCAGTCTCATTCTTTTGCACATAGCTGTCCAGTTTTGCCAGCACAATTTATTGAAAAGACTGTGCTTTTCCTGCTTATGTTCTTGGCTCCTTTGTCATAAATTAACTGACCATACATGCATGGATTTATTTCTGGGTTCTTTATCCTGTTCCACTGGTCTGTGTGTCTGTTTTTATGTCAATACCATACTGCTTTGATTCCTATAGCTTCATGATTCCATTTGAAATCAGGAAGTGTGATGCCTCAAGCTCTGTTCTTCTTTCTCAAGATTGCTTTGGCTCTTTGGGGTTCTTTTGTAGTTTGCAAAGTTTAGGATTGTTCTATTTCTATGAAAAATGCCATTGGAATTTTGATAGGGATTGCATCAAATCTGTAATTTGCTTTGAATAGTATGGACATTTTAACAATATTGATTCTTCTAACCTATAAGCACAGAATCCATTTATTTGTGTCTTCTTCAATTTATTTCATTAATGTCCTACAGTTTTTAGTGGACAGATCTTTCACCTTGTTGGTTAAATTGATTCCTGGTATTTTATTCTTTTGGATGCAATTATAAATAGAAATATTTTCTTGATTTCTCTTTCTGATAGTTCCTTGTTAGTGGTAGAAATGTTATATCCCTCAAGTTATTTATTGTTCTAACAATTTTTTTGGTGGAGTCTTTAGACTTGTTTGTATATAATGCCACTTCATCTACAAATAAACAGTTCTATTTTATTCTTTCTAATTTGGATGCCATTTATTTCCTTTTCTTACCCAATTGCTCTGGCTTGGACCTCTAATCTTATGTTGAATCAAAGTGGTGAGAGTAGACATCCTTATCTCATTCTGTATCTTAGAGGAAGAGCTTTCATGTTTTCACCATTGAGTATGATGCTAGGTGTGGGATTGTCATATATGACCTTTATTATGTCGAAGTACAATTCCTCTATATTCACTTTGTTGAGAATTTTTATTGTGAATTGATGTTGAATTTTGTCAAATGCTTTTTCTGTATCTATTGAGGTGATCATATAATTTTTTTCCTTCATTTTGTTAGTGTGGCATATCAATTGATTTGGGGATGTTGAACCATTCTTTCATCCATGGAATAAATCTCACTTGATGATAGTGTATGATCTTTCTAATGTGTTGTTGAATTCAGCTTGTCGATGTTTTGTTGATGATTTTTGCAACATATTTGTGAAAGATATTGGCCTGCAATTTTCTTTTTTTGTAGTGTCCTTAGTTAGTTTGACAGCAAGGTGGTGTTGCTTTCATAAGATGAGTTTGAAAGTGTTTCTCCATCTTCTACTTTTTGGAAGTTTGAGAAATATTGATAATTCTTCTTTAAATGCTTGGTACAATTCACCAGTGAAGCCATCTGGTCCTGGACTTTAATTTGTTGAAAATTCTTTTTGTTACTGATTCATTCTCCTTTCTAGTAATTGCTCTGTTCAGATTTTCTACTTCTTTGTAATTCAGTTCTGTTTGATTGTATGTTTGTAGATATTTACCTATTTATTTCAGGTTGCCCAATTTTTTAGTCTATAATTGTTCATAGCAGTCTCTTATGTTCCTTTGTACTTATGTGGTATCAGTTGTAATGTTTCCTCTTTTATTTACAATTTTATTTATTTGAGTTCTCTTTTTTCCTTGGTAAGTCTAGCTAAAGGCTTGTCTGTTTTCTTTTTTTCTTTTCAAAAACAACTTGATTTCATTGATCTCTTCTACTGTCCTTTTGGTCTCTGTTTTATTTCTGCTCTGATCTTTGTTATTTCCTTCTTCTACTAATTTTGGGCTTACTTAGATCTTCTTTTTCTAGTTCCTTGAAGTGTAAATTCAGGTGGTTTATTTGAGCTCTTTCTTTTTTTTCCTAATGTAGGTATTTATCATTATCACATTGTTTTTAGAACTGTTTTTGCTACAGACTACAAGTTTTAATATGCTATGTTACCATTTTCATTTGTCTCAAGATTTTTTTTTATTTCCTTTTTGATATTTTCTTTGACTCATAGGTTGTTCAGTAACATATTAAGTCTCCATGTATTAGTGAATTTTCCATTTTTCTTCTTGTATTGATTCCTAGTTTCATACCATTATGGTCAGAAAAGATATTTGATATGACTTTCTTAAATTTACTAAGACTTATTTTGTGACCTATTATACAATCTATCCTGGAGAACATTCCATAAGCATTAAACTCTAGCTTAAACTCCCTATTCCCTCTTTATTTCTCCATAGTATTTGTCACATCTAACATACCATAAATTTCTTAATGTTTTCATTATTAATCTTCCCCACTAGAAAGTAAGCTCTGTAGATGCAAGGATTTTTGTCATTTCATTTCTGCTGTGTCTCTAGCACTTAGAAGAGTACCCAGGATATAGTAGATATGCACTAAATATTCTTGAATGAATGAAGGCCACCTATGTTCAACTATTTTGAATAATGATGAGAGGAAAAAATGTATCTAAGAACCCTTGAGAGGGGGTCAAGACTTTTAGTTACTGCAGTTATTAGCGTCTGCCAATGCAGTCATTTAGGAGCATTGCCAGCAGTCCTCTCAGTCTTTTGTGCCTCACTGCCAAATCAGAATTATAGAGCAGGGTACACTCATTCAAAGATTTTTCTTCCTTTAGCCACTTTTGAATCAAATAAACATTATAGAAACATCCCTCATTTCCAACAGATCTTGCCAAAACCCTCCAAACAATGTTTCAACGCACTCCCCAAAGAAGAAACCCAATGCTGGGAATGAGTCAAGTAATCAGTTAGCAGCTGCCATTCTTAGGTTACTTTACACAACCTGTTTTTTTCTCCATTTAAAATTCTTAAACCTTCCAGTTATTTTCATTTCTTCTGGTGAGAGATTTAATTATTGGTATTTTTAATGGTACATGTTCACTACAGAAATGATGAAAGGCAATTAGAATCATGACTGAGAGAGGCATGAGTGTGCTGTGGTGACGATGAAAGTGAGCAGTGAAGAAACAGTGAGTGATGGCAACAGACCATACTGGTTTGAAACACCCACCAAGACAGGAGACTTCAAACCCTTTACAACTTCTACAATTTATAACAAACTCCATATTCACCATTCATCTCAAAATTCCCAAAAGAGTCAGATAATTTAATTTTTAGCATTATATTTTCTTTATATGTGCAATTATAAAATCTTAGTGCAATGTCAGCATTGAAAAGTAAACTGTAATTTATGTGTTTTCCTCTACGTGCCACTTTTGTAGAAACAGTTATATGAATGAAAAATTCTCTTTGTGCTCTGATCTTGGTTCAGAATAATTTCCTTGGCTGGTTCAACAGTAAAATAATCAATATTTTCTCTCTTATCACGTTGGTTTCTTACTGGTTTCATCCAGCTATTTATTCAACACAATTTACCTAATTTATAGAAGCTGATAATATATAGATGTTGTGTGGCATTCATACACAGTGAAATTAAAGCAAAAGGATATTACTAACAGCTACTGCTATTTCTAAATCAGATAGAAATTTATTTATCTGCAGATCAGATTATGTCATTTGTCCTGGGGAATTCAGGAGGAGGTATAACAAAATTTCTCAATTTATTTCATAATGTTAGTTACTCAAATTCTGGATGCAATCCTAACCTTCTACAGAGATTTACTAGTCTAAACAGGCAGGTACATATTTTAACTGATGGGCTTATTTTATGTATGAATCTTATTTATTACTTAGAGTTTATAGAAAATGCAATAATCTCACTTTTAACTAATTACATGGAATAAAACAAACAATGTTGTCTAAACTTCAGTATTCTAATTTTTACTCTTATGATTTTTGTCATCTCCGTCATACTATCACTTCTCTTTTTTAAAAATTTTTAAAGTAGGCTCCACACCTGGTGTGGAGCCCATGTGGAGCCCAACTCAGCACTTGAACTCAGACCCTGGGATCATGACTTGAGCTGAGATTCTAGAGTCAGACACTTAACAGACAGAACCACCGAGGCACTCTGTACTATCATTTCTTAATAGCGCTCTTTAAATTCCCTTAATATTTTTCTTTACAAACCAAACTTTATCTTCATTTTAAGCAATTGTAGCTATGAAATCATCAGTTTGATTCACGAATTAACTTAACAAGTGTGTTTTGAGCATGTGCTTTGTGACACATTTGGGGGAGCCAAAGGTATAGCTGTACCTAAGACAAAGACCTTCACATGGGGATTACATTCTAATGAAGACGATAAGTCAGTCAATCAATAAATCAATCAATATAGGGCAATCTACAAATACAGTGTCAGCTAAGTGCTATGAAGAAAACTAAAGGAAAATGAAGAGAAGACAAGAAAAGGGAGGAGGGTAAGCAACCCTTTAAAGAAGTGATATTTGGGTGGAAACTTGACTGCAGGCCCAGCCTGGAAGGCCTCAGCAATAGAAAACAGAAGTGTAAATGCCCCAGTGTGTGAATGAGCCCCCTATACTCAAGGAATAGCGAAAGGCTAGTGTGGATGAAACAAAGAAAGGAAGACAGAGAGGCTTGGAGTTGAGACTTCAGAGTCAAGTAAGAACCAGATAGGACCTCATAGGTCCCGGGGAAAAGTTTAGATTTTCTATTGAATATTATGAGAAATCACTGGAGAGTTTTTAGCAGGGGAATGTCATGAAGGGTTTTTCACTCATAATTATTATTATTTTTTAAAGATTTTATTTATTTATTTGACAGATCACAAGTAGGCAGAGAAGCAGGCAGAGAGAAAGGAGGAAGCAGGATCCCTGCTGAGCAGAGAGCCCAATGCAGGGCTCGATCCCGGGACCCCGGGATCATAACCTGAGCCAAACGAAGGCAGAGGCTTTAACCCACTGAGCCACCCAGGCACCCCATTCACTCATAATTATTATTCGGCTTTCTGTGTTAAGAACTGACCTTAGAGTAGAAATTCACTTAGAAGTTTTCTGCACTGAAGGGGCCACAGGGACAGTAACAATGGTAGAAGTGGGGAGAGTAGGTGGATTGGCTACTTGTATTTTTTTCTCTGATACATATCAAAAATAAATAATAAATAAATAAATAAAAATAAATAAATAAATAAAATAATAAACTTTTCTGATAGTTCTGTAAGTCTGCTCCATGTACTATCTGAAAGTATTTCATGGGATGGTTGGGTGGCTCAGTCAGCTAAGCATCTGCCTTTGGCCCAGGTCATGATCCCAGGGTCCCAGGATGGAGCCTTGCGTCAGGCTCCCTGCTCAGCAGGGAGTCTGCATCTCTCTCTGCCTGCTGCTCCCTCTGCTTGTACTCTCTCTGTCAAATAAATAAATAAAATCCTTTAAAAAAATGAAAGTATTTCATATCCAGTGTTCTGGCTCCCATCCTTTGTGGGACTATGGTGAAACAATTCGACTTGAGGCTCTGAATTCAGATGGCTTGAGTTTGAGTACATTATCTGACTTATCGCCTGGCCAACATTTTGCCAGTTACTTTATCTTTTAAAGTTTCTCCTTCTTTGTCTAGATAATGGGGATGTTGTTATCTCTCTCATAAGGTTATTAGAAGTATTCAGCTGGGTAATGCATGTGCAGTCCTTAGCACAGTACCTGGTGGATAAAAATAATGACCATTATAGATCTATAAATAACATAAATCATGAAGACATCCAGTTATTATTTTGTTTTCTCACAATAACCACAACCAGCACTATATTAATCTTACAAATATGATTGCTTATCTTTCTTTAGTCATTGCTATTATTACCCTTACGAAGAACCAATTTTTTAAATTGGGCATTTAATAAACAGAATTAATATATTGCAAATGTGGTGGTGATTTCCAAATAATTTTAGTGCTTCAGATTCAAAGTTCTGGGAGATTTTTTTTGCTCTTGTGCTCCCACAGGTGAAATAACAGCTGGAACTTACCAGAATTCTACTCGTCAAAGAATCTGCATGCAGTGGCATAAAACTAACACAGGTGCCCCAGCATGCTGACAAAGACTAAATAGAAGCACATGTTCTGAAAGGTACATAATACTTCACTTCTTAAAATCTACTTATAAAATGTGGTCAGCTTTGTTCTCCAAATTGGCTGACACCTAACATATAGAGGAACTGCTGTTGGTGCCCGCATTGCCATGCCACCTGGATTCCCTTATCTCGTTTATTATTATTAACCGTTTCGAAAACACTTTGGAGATTTAAAGAAAGGGATAGATTGTGATCTCTGCTTTGAGTGTGGTCCTGCTAGGAGGCCAAATGACTTTTTAAGGGTCCCTTTAGTGACATGGTATGTCTTAACTGATACTTTCCTTTTAAAAACAACTGTCCTTTTGGGGAGCTCCCAGAAAGGATATTAGGGATTATGTTTGAATAAAAACACTGGAACTTGCTTTCCTATCCCCCTCTTTTTTTTCCAAGGAAGAAATCCTCCTGGAATGTGGAAAAGAAATGAGTTTGAGCATACTAAATCCAAATAATGCAACACTGATCTCTCTTAGTCACAAGTCAATACAATAGCAAAACCCCCAATAACATTCAACTAACTTTTGGGAGACAGGACCCATGACATGCTCTGTGTACGTTGGACAGACGGATGGTCTGAAGGATGTGATTCTCCTGTAAAAACAAGGGCATACACACACACACGCACACACACACAAACACACACACACTTATAAAACTTCTTGGAGGAGGCCTTCTAAGGAATTTCTGTGCTGCCACCTCCAATCCTTCCAACTGAAATTGAAGAGTCTTCTAAGTTTTCAAGCTTTCCCTAAGTAACACCAAATGTCAGACTTTGCAGTGCTTTCCTAGTTTGATTCTTACGTGACTGGCCTAATCAAACATCATCTGAGAATAACCTCCCCAGCTTAATCCTTAATTTTCTTCCAACCACTGAAACTATGATTGCCAGGGAAGGTTTGCTTATCACTCAATTGCCTCTCCTTACCTAACCTCCAAAATGAATGTAAAGGAGTAAATTTCAAGACAGAGCCAACCCCAGGCTCAGTGAAATGCAGGATTGGGTTACCAACAAAATCTTATGATTCAGAGCAAATCTACCTAAGAGTTTTTACTAAGTGCTCACTTAGTTTTACAATTCATTGATCTGTAGAGCTGGGCCAAAGTTAACCTAGACTAGTGGTAGAAACAATATGAGACAAATACTAAGGATGGCGTGTTGTAACACTGTCTTCTGTACATGTTCCTCTAAGTCTGAATGATACATAGGCATTACCAATGCTTTTGGAAAGTGGTAGAAAGCTAGATTTCTCTACCTGGATAAATATTTCTTCTTCTGGACTCTTGTACTAACTGAATCATTCCACATATTTAAAAAATGTAATAAGTGCTCTATTTATGGAGAACTTTACAGCTAAAATGTAGAAATACCATGGTCAGAATATTTTATGAAAGAGCCAAAACACATAGTAAATTAAGATTGATTTGCATGAAATTTTGCAGACACCCAGATGATAATATAAGAAAAGAAAACAAACTTTGTTTGAACTCTATTGCTGTTATATTAGGTTATCCACTTGTCTGTACTCTACCCCTGTTCCTAATTTAACACCTGTAAATTGCCATGGAAATTGTATATAAAATGCACATTTCATATTGCAAAGGTAGGGAGGTCAAATTGTATGAGAGTCAGTATTTTATTAGAATTTCTTCAGCTCATGCCTTTCCCCAGCCTTGAATATGTGGGCAATTCATTTTCTATCATTTTTTGTATCTTGTAGCATTTGGCAATGGTTAGAAAAAGTGGTCAGGAAAGCCGGGAGGCATTGCTAGGACTATAAATCATGGCAAAGAGATGAAACACACTGGGTGTGAATTTAAATGTCTTCTAATTCACTTTTAAAATTAATTTTTTGAACAAATGGAAAAATTGGAGAAGGCCCTGGTGTCTCCAATGATACTGAACACTTGAGTTGGAGGGCGGGGCAAGCGCAAGAAAGGTGGGTCTGGCTGTGTGTCTCTGAAGTAATGAGGTGAGTCCTTCTGGAGTTGCGCTTTTATTGCTCATTAAATTGGCTTTCTTTTTTCTATAAATGGAACTTGTTGATTCGCTGCTAAAAAGGTCTGAAAGGTAAGGTATCAGAGAAATTATTTCCCGGGTGCACTTATATACTAATCCTTCTGTAATGTTTCATCAGCTCAAGTTTTCTAGCAGGAGTGGTAGGTCATGCTTGTCTTTTCATCTTTTTTGGTAAATGTAACTTTGATCTTTTCTAATTTCTTGCTTGGTCTCTCTCTCTGCCTCTCCACCTGCTACCCCCCCCCCCTTCTCATTTCTGAGAGCCAAGAGTATGGTGTCCAATTCCCATAATGCACTGAGTTGTGCTCAGGAGGACTGTTCTAAAATCTCATAGAGCTTACCAGGAGAGCCCCAGAGTGCAAAGTCTTGGAAGGGGCTTCTGTTGAGGTCCTGTCTGCTCCTCCTGTCTCAGACTCAGTGAAGCACAGACCAGCTTCTAAGAGGACTTTCCCTTCCAGACTCTAAGATATGCTGCCCTTGTTTTCATAAATGCAAACAATGAACCATGATTTTCAATTAGTAACATAGTGAGAGAGCGTTTCCTAAACATATGTGCTGAGAACGGTATGCCATTTTTCAACAGTGGAGAGAGTACTTCAACTTCCTTAGCTCCCAAATCCTGGATTGCTCTCCAATTCTATGTCTCTCTACTATATTAGCTTACAGCAGGTTAACAGGAAGGACAGCTCATATTTTACATGAATATGCTTTGAAAACTAAGTGCCATGGAAGGTATTATTATTATTGTCATTGTTGTTATTATCATTATGCAAAGTTCTTATAGCAATAATTATAGCATCTATTTTCCAAATCTATTGTGGATCTATCTCTGAGCTAGAGCTAGAATCTAGACTTTCTTCATAAAAACTCCATTTGCAGTGCTTGAAGTTACTACATACACTTCCTTTGATATGAAAGCACTTAAGTTTTCTTTTCTCCTGTGTGCCCCAGGCAGTCAACAGGTGTGCCAAGACTTCAACAGGCAGGTGGGCATCAAAGACTCGGGATAGTGTGACTCCAGATGGCTAACACTGGATGATGCTTCCTGCCCCTAATAAGTGTAAATTTCCCATTCTTTCTTTCTTCTCTTTTCTTTTCTTTTTTTTTTTATCATATGTGCTGCTGAAGGTAGCACCCATTATTTCTTAAAGATTGTATTTATTTATTTGAGAGAGACAGTGAGAGGGAATACAAGCAGGGGGAGTGGGAGAGGGAGAAGCAGGCTTCCAGCCGAGCAGGGAGCCCAGTGCGAGGCTTGATCTAGGACGCTGGAATCATGACCTGAGCCGAAGGTAGACACTTAACAACTGAGCCACACAGTCGCCCGCACCCATTCTTTCTTAACTAAAGCAGCAAAACTTAAAAGTCTAGCCATTATTTTAAAGATAATGCTTTTAAAAATAACTCAGAGAAGTGAGTTGGGGGAAATCAGGGCGGAGGGAGACAAACCATGACAGACTGTGGACTCTGAGAAACAGACTGAGTGTTTTGGAGGGGTGGGAAGTGGGGGGGTTGGGTGAGCCTGGTGGTGGGTATTATGGAGGGCACATATTGCATGGAGCACTGGGTGTGGTGCATAAACAATGAATTTTGGAACACTGAAAAAAATTAAATTAAATTAAATTTAAAAAACATAACTCAGAGAAATGAAAGAAGAAATTCTAACTAGTTGTTAACTCTCCCCAGTTTTTCTGCCATTTGAATGTATACCTTCAGTCCAAGGCTCTCTTTTGCTGCCAATTCATTCCAAATGTTTGAGCTTCCTGGTACCACCACACATTGACCAATTCCACTTTGTCTTAGTAGCTACAGGCCACTCAGAGGTTATTCATGGCTTATGCTGGTCAATGGGAAGAAGTTCTTAGGTGAATGAGCTTTGATTTACATCTTCACATGCAGGAGAAAATGGGAAAGAAGAAACTGACAAAGAGATCCTGTTGGAGTCCTCCTTTCCCCTGTTAAAAAGTGGCCATTTTCACTCTTTGAGTTTCCACCACCTGCTAGTTACTGAACTTTATTAGGTAGACCTTGATGCGGCCTAATTTGTGTAGTATACTCATTTATTTGTGCCTTTAGTATTGGCAACAATCTGAACTCACAAACTGCGAAAAAGAAAAGTCTAAACAAAATGTAAGCAACTCCTTAAGACTGGCTTTTATACTCAGTTAATTACACCATCCATTAACTGATGCTAATTTTCAACTGACAATCACCTGATCTCCCAGGGTTGGTTCCTGTAATACAGTATAGTTTTGGCATAACTACAGGACAAGAAATCCCAGTAGATCATAGCTATCCATTTATAAATTATAATTTTCCTCTATGTGGAAGAAAATATTCAAGACCTATATAATTCACATACTTAGAAATGAAAACAACTTATTTTTTGTCCTACTTTCTCGAATTGCTTGTAGGCAAAAAAATGTTAAACGGATAATATCTTTCAACACTGAATTGATTTCTCAGTTTAATTTAAGCATAGAAATTATGTGCCAGATGGCATAATCAACATGTTCTGTTGAAAGATTGCAATTTTATTCTTATAAGAAAAAATAAAATAAGCCTTTTTCCACGTGGTCTCCTCAGTGGGAAAGAAAGTTTATGTATGTTCACTCCAACAATCCCATCTTTGACGAGGAAAATGACAATAGCTTTGAATGTATTAACTGAGCTCTTTTGAAAGCACTATTCCTGCTCTTGTTTTGTTTCATGCTGCCATAGGCTTCACCTAAGATCCATGGTGAATAACCGGAAAGAGAAATAGTAGAAGGAATAATCATGAATATAGTAAAAATTTATCTTAGTGCCCTTGGACATTTAAAGACTTTCTGAAATCCATTTCATTTTTAATCATGTCATAACTGTATTTCATCCAATATCCTGAATTTTGTGCTATAAAATCAGAATATGCCCTTGGCTCTCTCCTCCCAGGGAGGTCATTCAAAGACTGGCCTATGTTAAGAGAGATGGGAACTGCCTGTTTTCACAACTCATTCCATTTTTATGTGACATTTCTATTCCCAACACTTCCATAAAGCACTTGGCCAAGGAACTTAGTCATGAGCTAAAGAGGAAAGCACGATGTTATAAAGATGGAAGAGTACAAACAGTTAACTTATACAAAATTTGAGCACTCAGAGTGTCGAGAAGAGAAAGGGAAAGGAGAAAAAGGAAGGAGAGGGAAGTAAAAAAGAAGGGGAAGCAGAGGAGAGGAGATGGGGGCAATCAATTAATATAGAAAAATAAACACATATAAAATAATTAGTGACTTTGTTTCTGAAAAATGAAGAATGACCTTCCTATAACACATAAATTATTGCTAAAGAATATGAGACACTTCTGATTACTTTCAACAAAAATTTTAAATGATTACTGGCACACCTGGGTGGCTCAGTCTGTTGAGCATCTGACTCTTGATTTTAGCTCAGGTCGTGATCTCAGGGTCCTGAGATGGAACCCCATGTTTGGCTCTGTGCCAGAGATGGAGCTTGCTTAAGATTCTCTCTTCCCCTCTGTCCTTCCCCAACTCCTTCTGGGGGTGAGAGGAATTTAAATGATTATTAAAATAGATACTTAGAATAAAATCGGTATTCTGATGAAATAATCTCTCAATCTATGCATTTTGAAAACAACAAGTATAATAATCATGTCACTGTGACAATTTTTTTTTCACCTCCAGGTTAGGATTGTTCCCTCTTATCTTTAAAACACCTATATTTTGGGGCACCTGGGTGGCTCAGTCAGTTAAGCATCTACCTTCAGCTCAGGTCATGATCTCAAAGTTCTGGGTTCAAGCCTGGTGCTGGGCTCCCTGCTCAGCAGGAATCTACTTCTCCCCCTCCTTCTGTGCTTTCTCTCTCTCTCTCTCTCAAGGGAATAGTTAAAATCTTAAAAAAAAAAAAAACAAAAAAACACAAAAAAACTAAACTATGTTTTGATACCCTAGGCAAAACTATATTTTGATACTCTAGGCATTTCTGCCCTGAAAATGATAGCCTGCTTGACATTATTATGTTAAAATATATTTTTCAAATTTCTCATATAAAAACATTATTGAAGATGCATTTGCTTATAATATTGGATATATTTCAGAAGAACCATATTATAATTTTATTAACTAAATATCGTTTCCTGAGTGTCAAATATTTTTCCCATTATTAGTCTGAGAATTAAATACACTGTACTATAATCTATTACACAGACTATACTTATATACAAATAATCACCTATTATGATTACTAGGTATCAAGCATGTCACTGTTTATACATGGTCCAAAAATGACAAATCATATCATTTTACATGTTAGTCACTTACTTTGCACTGGGAGTGCTACAGGAGGTACTACAACATGTACTACAACATGTCTGGGGCTGAATTTTCTACATGTTCCAATCCTATTTCTATTCTGATACAAAAGAAAATTTATTTTTAGATAGTTTGCCTTTTAATTTTTATTCTAAAATAAGTCAATTGAAAATAAATAGCACAAATAACTGCAACATGGAAAAAAAAGCAACATTCATAAGATAAAGCAAGCAGAAAAGCTACACATCAGAGGATTTAGGCAAGAAAATAAAGAATGGTCAAAGATGTAGAGACCACAAACTTTATATCCGACAGAACAAGGGGGAGGCAAATTTCAAGAAGGAGACAGCAGGCATCACTATCAAAAGCAGTACAGAAGTCTAAGAAAATAAATCAAAACTGTCTACCAGGTTTGGCTGATCAGAATTAGGAGTTTCAGTGGAGAAGTGGGGTTTGAAGCTAAAGTGCAGGAGTTTGAGGTGTCAATGTGCAGTAAGAAGAGCAGCAGCAAATAAATAATGTTCAGTAGATTTTAGAGTTACTGTCCTCTATTCTGCCCCCCTCCCCCAGACAGAAAAGCAAATGCCTAGTACCTAAGTACAGCTCCATCCTCAATTCTTTAAGTGCTATTGTGTATCTTACAATTTTGTGTAAATTTTACAATCTACTTATTTTGCATTTGAGTAATATTGAGTATTGTATGCCCTAGTTTTGAATTTTCCCCATGCAAGTGAGAGAGAAGAAGGAAAGAAAAGAAGCCGTGAAGAGACTATTGTTGAGCTGATTGCTACTGTGGGCAAATGGAGTTGAATTTCCTTATGATCTTTTGAGAAACTACACAGAATGCGCCTCAGAGAATCAACCCTTTGAAGGACTGGAAGCTAGAGAATACATGCACTGATTCCTGCCCTCATTGACTAAGAGTTACTCCCATAGGCATTAACTCCTTTGGCATTTCCCAGATGTCTAACTGCTTGGTGAGGAAGAACTTGTTTGATGAAAGCCTATGGTAGAGGAGTTCAGAGATGTAGTGAGCCTGGGGCAGTGGGGAAGCAGGCACAAAGAAAGTGTTCACCACCCTGAAGCAGAGGTCAGTGGGATGATAGTAGGGCACAGGGCACAGACATCATCCCAATTCCATCAAAAGTCTCCAATAGAATTACCACTCCAGTAAACACCATGCTGATTCTGTATTTTCTCATTATTCCCTAGCACATGGCAGGGAGCACTATATCTGTTTGAGAAGCATGAACTTAGAAGTTGTATATATAGGTGTCTTTAAAGAAATGGACAAACAGGTGGGAAAAAGTCCAGGCTGTCTATGAAATCTGATTCAGACAGGGTCAGCTGTCTGAGCTGAGGTTAGCCCACGTTGAGTGAGGGAGTTGTCAGACAGACTCTATTCAGAGGCAAGAGCCCAGCTTGCTGCCAAGAGACAGTCACATAAAGATCAGTTCTCCTACCAGTCCTTGCTTGCTATTTCAAAGCCAGGATTCAACCCATATCTCACAAAAAATGAATGAGGAAATTAACACCTTCCCTGACCCATATTATTCAGACAAATTCTTTCACTGTTAAATAAAATAGGCAGTTAATAATTAATACTGTCACACTACTAATAACACAAGTAACAGTGAGAAATAACTGTACACTCTTTTCCAAACTAATAATCTGACTGTCTCCATGCCATTCTCTCTCCATCCTCATGGCTCCCATTGTATTCACAGATATCCCATGTCTTAGCTGGAGGCTAAATTATACCTCTAACAAAGTCTCTTCCCACAAGTAGATCAGCCAAAAGGTGAAACAGCAATTCCAGCTCTTTCAGCCTGAATTGGACTCTGGAACAACACATGTGTTTTCTTACTCTTGATGAAACTTGTAATGTTCTAAACCTGTGGGTCTCAAAACTTGGTTTCCAGACCAAGAGCATCAGCATCATCTGGAAACACTTTAGGAATACAAATTCTTAGCCCCTGACAAATTCTCTTCTTGACAAACTTGAATCAGTTTCTTCCAAAGTTTCTTCTCAGGTAGGCCACAACTTTTCGGCTTGTTTTAGCAAGAATCCTGCTAAGTTGGTTTAGCCAGGTTCCCCCAACCCCTTACTATCTAATTGGGCTCCTTACGTCCCAGCACCAACCCCCTCCTATAACTGATTACTCTGGCCTGCCTTCAGGAAGATTCCTGTTAGTTTGGTTAGTCAGAATCCTCCTTCACCACTGATACCTGCTTTTAGTAATTTTCCTTCCACTGACCAACCCCCACTCTGCTCCTAGCTATAAATTCCCACTTTTCTTTGTATTCAGAATTGAGCCCAATCTCTTTCTTCTACTATAAAACCCTGTTAAAGTAGCCCTTTGAAAAAAGTCTTCCCTACCACCTTTAGCAAGTATCATGAGCTATTTTTTCTTTAATGCCCCCTCCCAGACCTACTAAATCAACAACTCTGGGGGTAGGACCCAGCAATCTATAATTAATCAAGCTCATTAGCAGAGTCTGGTGCTTCCTAACGTCCCATTGCTAGAAACGGGACCCTATGGAAAGGCAGATACATGCCACAAAGGCAACATACTAACCAATGGGGACAGGTGCAAGACTACGCAGAAAAGACCAAATCCTCACTCTCAGAGATCTCACATCTAGTGAGGGTATTTCTGAGAGCTCCATTTAGAGAGGGGTGCACACTAATGTTCAATAAAATAAAGAAAGGCTCACCTAGGACCCCTGGAGAAACGAGCATTATTTCAGGCATCAGATGGTAGTAATTTAAGGATCTGGATGTAAAGTGTGGAGTCAGTTGTGGCTCTGAAAATCCCACAGGACAGTGGCTAAAATTCTAATTGTCAGGATCAGTTCTGTGGTTCTTACTGACCTGTGGTTTTACATGAGAAATACCCACAGCTGTAGAGGAAACCACAAAGGTCTGGAAACGGCAGGAAGAGGTAAACAGAACCACAGTATATTCTACAAACGATAATAAGGAACCACAGAAAAGTATCAAAAGTGAAAAAAAATGCATTCCTTGGCTGGAAACTTATTGAATGTTTAAAATCAGGGAACAGACTGGTAAGAAAGGGAAGGGGATCTCCTTGGCTTTAATTCCACAAAGAAATAGCAGTGAAATCCTATATTTTTATTTCCCATTAAGACTAGTTAACTACAGAATACAACAGAGAGGTTTATTTCAGAATATAGCATTATTTCACTTTGTATTTTTTTAAGTAAGTTCTACACCCAGCATGGGACTTGAACTCATGACCCTGAGATCATTTTTAATCTCTATAGACATTAGAAACTTATATGGCTCTGCTAAAGTTTAAAAATTTTGAAATTTTTTTTTAAACAGACATGCTTTTATAAGAGAAATATTCAAATAAGGGAAAAACGTAAAATCTCCAACTTTAGCTTTTTGACCATTACTATTAAATCTGCTCCCTAGGAAACTCTAGGTAGCAATGAGTAAGCAGTAACTGTTAGGAGGCAAAAGTTTAAATTTTGTTGACGTTTCCTTCCAAAGGAGAACGTTTCAGAGACCTTGACTATTCATTCAAAGGCCTTTCATACTCCCTCTAGTGGTGGCACCTTTGGAGCCTGAGAGCAACAGGGCATTTCCAAAGTCTGTGGCAACAGAACTTACTATGAATTTTCAAACCCCAAAATTGCTCTATTACTGTTGCCTGCCCCCGTCTCCAAAAAAAATACATTTTTCTTAATCTGCTAGAAATAAATTGACAAGGGTTTACTTTGTGGTAATATTTGAATATCATTACATTATTTATTCCTTAAAATTATAATTTTAATGTTAGTACTTATACTATAAGTCATTTATATAGCATGACCAAAGACAGTATTTAATATTCACAACACAGAACAACAAATTACTCAGCCATCAAAAAGAACGAAATGTTGCCATTTGCAACAACGTGGATGGAACTAAAGGGTATTATGCTAAGGGAAGTAAGTCAGTCAGAGAAAGACAAATACCATATGATTTCACTCATATATGGAATCAAAGAAACAAAACAGATGAACATAGTCAAAGGGAAGGAAAAATAAAATAAGATGAAAATAGAGAAGGAGACAAACCATAAGAGACTCTTAACTATAGAGAACTGAGGGTTGCTGGAAGGAGGTAGGCAGGGAATGGGCTAGAAGGGTGATGGGGGTTAAGGAGGGCAGTCATGTAAGCAGTGGGTGTTGTATATAAGTGATGAATCACTAAATTCTATTCATGAAACCAATATTGCCCTGTATGTTAACTAACAAGAATTTAAGTAAAAACCTGTGGGAGCGTGGAAAACTAATACTTTAATTATGAATTGTTTGTTGTATAAAAATTAGTAGATTGTCTACAGATTTAGAAATGTATATATCTTTACAAAGGTAGAAGTGTATTCTACTTCTTAAACAGTCAAGCTCAGGATGCCTGGGTGGCTCAGTCAGTTAAGCATTTGCCTTCAGCTCAGGTCATGCCCCAGGGTCCTGGGATTGAGTTCTATGTCAGGCTCCTTGCTCAGTGGGGAGCTCCTGCTCCCCCTGCTTGTGCTTTCTCTCTCTCTCTTTAAAAAAATAAACATCAAGACCTTTATAATAGCAATATTCAATTCTGGAGGAAACTTCAATTCTCCAACATTAGCTTTTTTAACATTGTTATTTATCCTCCAAGTCCCTTCTCATCCTACGTGCTCCTAGCCCCTTCAGATAGTCCCTTCCTTTTGAACACACCATTCCCAACAGCATGCACACCAGCTTTATTCTTGTTCATTGTAAATAGCATCTCTCTTTACCCCACATGTCCTCCAGCTACCCTACCCCTATTTCTCTATTCTCCTTCCCAGCTAAAGCTTCACATTCTCACCTCACATTCTCTCTCTCACATTCTCACATTTAAACACTGGTTTAAAGCAGTTTCCATCCCCACAACTCAGCTAAACTGACCTTTATCAAAAGCACCAACTATTTTCCTCTAGCCAAATTCAGAGATCTTTCCTGGGTTCTTTTCTTACTTCCCAAGAGATATTTGACATATTTGACCAGACTTCCTTTCTTTAATATCTAATAAGGTACCTCACACTTAAAACCAAACCATGGCTTTAGATCTGTTTCCTCAATCTTGCTTATAGTTCTCAGTTCATTGCACCACCATCCACAAAATCCTAAGAGTCAGATTCAGCTTTTTCTCTCTTTTCCTCCCTAGAATACCCTACCCAGTAGCAAATCCTGGCCATTTTAAAAAAAGATGTTATTTATTTATTTATTTATTTATTTATTTGAGAGAGAGAGTGATTGAGAGATAGAGGGTGTGCACAAGCGAGGTGAGGGGCAGAGGGAGAAGTAGACCCCCCACTGAGCAGGGAGCCCAAATCAGGGCTCAGTCTCAGAACCCTGAGATCATGACCTGAGCTGAAGGCAGATGCTTAATTGGCTGAGCCACCCAGGTGCCCCAAATCCTGGCCACTTTACCACCAGAAAATATTCTGAAACTTCTACTGCCAGCACCCTGATACATACCATCATCTTCCACCCACACCCCTGCAGCACCTGTTAAACCTGCCTCCCCTTGGCTTACTTCCCACAGTTCATCTCCACAGAAGCCAGAATAACCTTTTAAAAATATAGATAGAATCTTATCTCTCGGTTTCCAACCCTCCAGTGGCTGCCCACTCAAATTAGAAGAAAATACAATTCCCTCCACCTGCCCCACCCGCCCTGGCCCATGGCCATCAAGACACTACATCACCTAGCTCTTGCCAAACATCTACATCTAGTTTTCCTCTATCCCTGCCCTTATGTTTCATCCATCTTATCTACTTTTTCAGTAGTTGTTTCCTCTGCTTGGCATGCAATTCTCTATTCATTGCTAGCTCCTTCTCATCTTTCATATCCCAGGTGCACTGTCACTTCCTCTGTCTACATCTCTGACCATTCTGTCAAAAGTAGCCTCTTCCACCATCCCACTACCCTTTTCTCATAATCTTCAAAGCAGCTTTCCCTATCATGTATCTGTTGTGTCTCCACACACCAGAATGTAAACTCAAAAAAGTCATGGATCTTGGGATGCCTGGGTGGCTCAGTTGGTTAAGCGGCTGCCTTCAGCTCAGGTCATGATCCCAGCATCCTGGAATCGAGTCCCACATCGGGCTCCTTGCTCGGCAGGGAGCCTGCTTCTCCCTCTGCCTCTGTCTGCTTGTGCTCACTCTCGCTCCTCTCTCTCTCTGACAAATAAATAAATAAAATCTTAAAAAAAAAAAAAAGTCATGGATCTTTTCTTGCTTTTTCACTACGGGATTCTGGGTGTCAAGTGCATATTACATAGCACACTTTTTTTTTTTTTTAAGATTTTGTTTATTTATTTGTCAGAGAGAGAGAGGAGCGAGAGTGAGCACAAGCAGACAGAGGCAGAGGGAGAAGCAGGCTCCCTGCCAAGCAAGGAGCCCGATGTGGGACTCCATCCCAGGACGCTGGGATCATGACCTGAGCCGAAGGCAGCTGCTTAACCAACTGAGCCACCCAGGCATCCCTACATAGCACACTTATTGAACAAGTCAACAAATGAATAAATTCCTTGGCCTGTGTCTGGCAACATGCCCAACCCATATGCTGTGATTGCTGTGAATTGCCCCTTCCCCAACATGTCTTTGGGCATATGGCTTGTTTCTTCCTCCTTGCTGTACTTGTGCTTCAGAGCCTGTGTCCCAGTGAGTATCCTCTTCAGATTTACTCCAATTCCCTAAGGTCAGCAGTGCCTTGAAGGGAAGCTCTGACTCCTATTCTATATTCCTGGTTCTGATCCCAGAGGTTAATGAATAGGATAGAATGAAGAATGAGTTGATTATGACAGACAAAAGACCAATACAAAGACTATTTTAATTGTCCAGGAAAGAGATAATAAGCACGTGAACAAGGCCCCAGCAGTGGGCTTGGTGAAAAGTGAATAAATTTGAGAGATTTTGTAGCACAAGAATCAAATAGCTAAGTAAATGAAGATGGGAGTGCCATAACAAAATACTACACACTAGGCTTCTTAAAAAACAGACATTTATTTTCCATAGTTCTGGAAGCTGGAATTCCAAGACAAAGATATTGGCAGGGCTGATTTCTCCTGAGGCCTCTCTCCTTGACTTGCAGATAGCCATCTTCTCACTCTGTCCTCTTACTCTGTGTATGTGTGTGTGTGTGTGTGTGTGTGTGTGTGTGTGTTTCTCTCCCTTCTTTAAGGACATTGTTCTTACCGGATTAGGACTCTGCCCTTATGACTTCATTCACTTTACATCACCTCCTTAAAGGCTCTATGTCCAAATGCAGTCATATTGGGGGTTAGGGCTTCAAATACATAAACTTGTGGAGGACACAATTCAGTCCACAACTGCATTATGGAATTATGGAAGCATCTTCCATAATTACATGATTTTGTCTAATTCTTCTTCATTGCTATTATAGATATCTAATTTATTTTACAAAGCTCATTACAATCATTTTAGAGGGCAGAAAAATTTTCTGTTTACTTGAAGAGCATAATCTGTATTGGTTTTAGAGTTTAGGATCTATATTGGTTTTAGGATACTGTATCCCTTAACTTCCAAATCCCTTGACTTTCAAATTACACCCACAAATCTTTCTGTGCCAATTTGTGTATCATTTAGATGAGTGTATCAGTTGGCTTCACTAGTTTTAAGCAACAGAACCATCCCTGCTGCTCCTGAATCCTTCTTGAAGAACTGGGAAGGAACTGAAAAAAACATGGGTCTCACAGAATTGCCAATCTGGAAGATCTCATATTTGCACAGATCCAGGCTGTATGGATAAGAAGGGTCTGGAACGTGTGTTTGGATGTTTTTACTGAGCTGTCTCTACTTCCTCACTTCCTGTTTTCCATGGTTCACTCCACGTGGGCTTCTGACATGACACTGAAGCCCTTCCTGTCTGAGTCACCAGTTTCCTACATTTACCACATTCTATGTCAAGCCTCAAAACCCACTGTACCTGAATTCTCAGTGAGAATTAATACAGCTGACCACACTTCTTTTCTTGAGGCACCAGTCCCCATAAAAGTGCATTATTATTTCCCTTCACAGCACTGGCTTCTTCTTTTTTCTCCACCTCCTGGCTCTTCCTCCTTTCCCCAACCTCTCCACATTCATGATCTCATTCAGGACCCTTCCTTTCAGGACCAAATCTATATCTCAGATTCTGGCCTCTTCCTTGAAACTCCAGATCTTTAGGTCTAGCTCAACACCTCTAGTTAATAATCTAACCAACATCTTAAACTTAACACTTCCAAAATAGAATTCTGGATATTTTCCCCAAAACCTGCTCCTCTTCCCATCTTTTCCATCACAGTAAATAACAACAAATTCACCTAGTTGCTTAATTCACAAATAACAATTATAGTAATACTTACTGACTTTGACCAAATTCTGTTCTAAACAGAAAACCTGCTTATTTTTAAGGTTTCACACTTTCTGTGTTTGGCTTCCTTTTGCCTTAGCTTGGGAAGGTTTCTTTTGTACGTAGAAGGAGTACACTCAGGGGACATATTCACTAGCTCTTCTCTCACTCTAGACTCCCACCCATTCCAAGGTTAGACTATGTAAGTTCCCTATGTCTGTTGTACATAGCTTGCTGTAAGTAAATTTGCTGTCTTGTTGACTCCTGAGTAATCTTCTCTTCTCAGACAAATGCCAATCCCTTTTTTTGTGGTAAGAATTAGCTAAAGATAGTAATTACCATGGCCATTTTACAACTAGGATAAGGAGATTTCATGCAGAAGATGTTGCCTCTCAAAATTATAATAGGATAAACTGTTAAAAAGCACAAGCACAAGAAAATATTTTGGCCAAAAATTGAATCACAATGTAACAATAGTACAAATAGTGCTTTACGATACTCTGAACTACTGTTTTATGTCACCTTGTAACTGTGAAAAGCATACTATGAAAGAGGCTACGATCATGAGCCAGTCAAGGCATATAATAATTACTGGGAACATACACCCTTTGCTTCAGATTTTGATGGCCATCTCTCATTGAAGGGCTCAGTGCGTGTGGTTCAGTTTCATAAGCAATCACGGGTATGGGTAAACATGCTTGACTGATTAATGATAACAGCTCTTAAAACACCACAGACATTTCCAGTGCCCAGGAATGTTTATTTTTTTATACTAAATTAAATTCATTTTCTCTCTCATTCCCTCTAAAGAAAATGGTGACAAATTTAAATTCAGAGTGGACTGCTACATAGAAGATGGCCATGCGCCACAACCTCTAAATAGACTACGGTCTGGGTTTGTATTTCAGCTGGAGGATCATGGGAGGGAGGAGGTTTAAGGGCAGGGAAAGGGAATGGAAAACCTTCAACGAGCACTGTACCAGTGTACAATAGTGTTGAGACAATGGCCTTGCACACAGAAAGACCTTGATAAATATTTTGTATTTATTAAAAACAGTAATAATTTATCATATTATAGTATATGATAAATACTTTTGTGATGGAAAAAGAGAAAGAAACAAATAAATAAGGAGCATCTCCTTTGTGCCAGGTACTAAAATGCTGGGAATTAGGGCTCTGCCGTTATGACCTCATTTAATTTACCAATATTGGGGATTATATTATCTCCATAGACACATTAGGAAATGGAAGGTTAGAGTGGCCCATTTGCCCAAAGCAAAACAGGGAAAACTCAGCATGAGTCTTTTGGATTCCAAAGCCCACTTTCCATCTATTTATGTTTATTTACACTGACTCCAATGATGAGAGCAACAATAGACAATATTTCTATAGTGTCTGTTTATTTTGTTTATACTAATAATTCTGGCCATTTTCATTTGTTACCTCTTAAAAATCTATATTACACTGGACATCCTAGTCTTGGTGACCTGTTACGTTTTTTTATGTTTTTTTCATGTTACTGTGACTTGGTAATTCCTTCCAGCTGTATATTGGTCAGCAGAGAGATGTACTCAAAGAGCACAATCTTCCAACAGATAGCTTCCCAGGCTTCTAAGGATCAGAGCTCTGTAACTTAGAAATGTACTAAGATCCTAGCATGAACTGAAGCAGGGGGAGAAATTTAGATTGTTGTGACTATCATTTTAAAACACTGAGGTGAAATAAAGCTGTGGTTTACAAATCAGTTCCAAAGAACAACTAGACATTGTAGTGTTTTTCCAATTTTTAAAAATTTTGGTCACAAGTGAATTTATAAAGGCGCACTTGGTTACATATAATAGGAAGATATGAGGCATAGCTATAAATCATAATATTCAAGAAAAAAAGATACTTGACTTACTGTTAAGGAAAAGTCATTTTAAACATTAGCTAAGTCATGACAATGATTCTGCTTTTTTCCTATATATTAAAAAGAAGCATATAGTTTCTTCATTTCATGAAGTATGCATATATTCCACATGTAAGGAGCCAACAATATTTATTTATTTATTTATTGTTCCATATATATTTTTTACATGCTCCTTTGTATCAAGAACTGTGCAAGGATTCAGGATAAGAGCTCAGAAAAATACTACCCATGCCCTTTATGGTAGAGAACACAGAAATGGAAGCAAAGAAATAAAATTAATACATGTTTCAGTGCCAAAATATCAGCAAAATGCTGTAATTTCAGATCAGGTTTCAGAACCTCCTCTCCCATTTAAGCAAAAAACAAAACAAACAAAAAACCTTTCGTTCAAACCTACTAAATATTCTTTGAGTTAAAGATTTGTTCTAGAAGAGGCAACACACTTTCTGAAACATTCATGCCTTTCGACCACAGTGTTTCTGATTATAATGAACCTGTGGGGCAAATGGCCATGTCCTGCTATCTCTGAACGTTCTTCAAAATCTACCTGAAAAGCTATCTTCTCCGAGAAGATTTTATTGATCCCCTAATCTGAATATGCTCTGTGCTTGCTTTTCTACAATCTTCTAAATAGATTACTTTTTAACCTATGTCATGACAATTTTTTGTGATTTTTGCCTTTAAGAACACATGATGCAGGTCAAGGTCATCTAAAGTTACCAAAGAGAAAAAAGTTCACCTTCCTCCATTTTCCTGGATAATTTCTTCCTCTTGGCAGCTAAGCTGATGTTTCTGAAATTCAGTCAAATAAATATGCCTCAAGATGTATATAGACCCAGTTACCAACTAAACAGTGGGATCCATAATTTTCTGGTGTGCTCTTCTCACCCAGGCCTGGCTTTGAATGATGAGACCATCTGTAGAATCCTGGAGCAGAGCACTGGACACCTGCCTTCCACGAACCCACTTTTTGATCTAGTACAAAAAGCTAGCGATGTGATGTATATAATGATCCTGATCAAGGTTAAAGTATACAGAATGGAATGGGTAACTACTGGCCAAGCAATCTCTGGTTTGAGATTTGAGATTTGAGATTTGAGCAATAGAATGTATCAGTTGGCTGAAGCTGTGTTTTGCTGCAATAACAACACCTCTGAATCTCAGGCTTACAACAGAGATTTCTCTTTTGATCCTTTTACATCTTTCTTGGCTGTGGCTCTGCTCCATCCATTCCCTGTCCCAGGACATAGGCTAAGGAATTAGCCTTTATACAGAACAAATCAGATGTCCCAAAAGAAGGGGAAAAAGATGACAGACCATGTAATGGTTTTTATGAGCTTCCTCTTAGACATGGCACAGGTCACGTTTGCTCCTGTCACATCGTCAAAGCAAATCCATGGCCAAGGCTTACATTAATGGGTTGAGAGTGTATAATTCCCTCAAAGGGAGAAACTTGTAGATGGAGCATAAATATTTTAAACAATAATATCATCAACCACAACATATGAGGAAGATTTGGATATTGAAGCAATCCAGAACGAACACTAGACTGGCAGGTTCTTACTGAGTTTTAGTGGAAAAGTGATCACATCAATTGTCTGACTCTAGACTTTAACTTCTACATCTATAAAATCAGAGGTTTGGTCTCCACGGTATCAAGGTCTCTTCTAAATCTGCCACTAAGGCAAAAGACTTACATTATGGTTGTTTGGTTGTCCTAACCAAAGGACAAGCACCAGTATCATTTCTGTATTTCCCAGAGACCTTACCAAGTATAGTGCTTGGAAACATTTGTTAAATAAGTAAGTTAAACCCTATGAGTAACTTACATATTTGTGTAAGTTCACTAGATAATTTTCTGGAAGCAGGTTCCAATGACAGAATGTGGAGAGCACTGAGAGCCTCAGGCAGTGTTAAAGGGAGAGAATATAGAGAAGAAACAAAAAACAAAGAACATGAGAGCAGGGAGAAAGGCAAGCCTGAAAACCAAGGCTGGGAATGCTCTAGTTCCTGGGTAGTCTTCTTAGAGCAGCCCTGTGACTGAAAGCATGTATTATAGGACAGAGTTCGCATTTCCCTATGGCTGAAAATTGCTTACCTTACTAAATCTAAAGGCAAATATACTTTCAAGCTATTGCAAAAAGAAAGAGGTTTGAGTTTTTTCCTGTTCCTTATTTTTTTATAGGTAAACTAGGTGAAGAACCCACTCTCAAACTGTTAGAATTCAATTATAGGAAATGCTGCAGTATTATATAAAAATGAAATTCCTGATTTTACTGTGAAAAGGAAATGATAGCCTTTCAAAACTAACAAAATAGTTGATTTGCCAAGAAAATGCTCTCAAGTCAAGGGAATCAGCTAAGAAGAAAAACAGTGCTTTATTTGTTCCTATTTACTCTGCTTTTGTGAGGTAATGAATAATCACTCTTAAAGTGCTAAATCATTTTTAAAAAGCTATCCTAAATTAATCACAAATACACAGCATTGTTATTTAAATAACTACAAAACATAATTTGAATTTCACATTTAATATTCAGCCGGAGTGATGGATATTTGTCTTCTACTTACCCATATCATTCTTCCTGCCCACATAATCATAGCTTGGTGAAATCACTTGTGTTTTATTTCTTCTTTTAGTAATGGTAGTCCATAGGAGCTCCTCAATTATTTCACTTCTTGATTGTAAGAATAAATCAAATGTGTAGATTTACTTTTTATCAATACGGTGTGGAGGTGATCAAAGATTTTGGTGTGACTTGAAATTTACAATTAGATCCACAATACAGATAAAATCCATCCAAAATGATAGGGGCCGTTTTGTAAGCTCAACCAACACCATGCCACTGATAAACTAACCCTTTTTTCTTTTTTCCTTAACTAACTTCAACATGATGAGCTGTAAAACTCCAAATGCTGTAGTGAAGATTTGAGAAGTGAAACAGAAAGCAAGTAAGAGAATGACAAAAGCAGGAGTCTGGGTGTGCATGATCCCTGAAGAATCCATTCGTTTCTATCATTCCTTTTCAGGCTTCCAAGTATTACCTTTAAACTAGTGATTTGAGAGTTTCAGAAAAACACATTCAAGGAAAGGGCTTCCAAACCATAACTTTTTACCCCTCCTAGAAATCTGTAGTCTTACATGTCTTGCTGACTCAGGAGAGGAAAGACATCTTTGCTCTAACCAGTTGTCCTCGCCACCCCCTCAGCCCCGAACTGCCGCTGGCTCTGGTATGTTAGCAAGCAATGCCACCAAGTGGGAAATAATCGATCCTTATGCCTAACACTTTAAATCAAAAGCATTTAATAATTTTCACCAACTGTCCAAAATATTGCTGTTTCCGGTGGTTAAAACGCTGTTTGTGGGGGATACTGAAATTGTTTACTAAGCCTATGACATAAAATATGTAATGCCACTAGAACTTTCAAGTGTTACTTCACCATTAAACTTCCAAATATTGAAGCTTAGCAGTACCCCTGGTCAGGATGTAATACCCACTGGTCTGCTTTAGGAAGTCAGTACTAGCCTATTAACATGCAGTTTTCCTTGGAGACAAGCCATCTTCACACTGTGCTTGCGTTCCCCTTTCCAGCCTTCCTGTCACTGCTCCGTGTCCACGACCCAGCCTAGGGCGCCTTGGACGGATCTCTTGCCATTTCCTGCATTCAGCACGAGCACTAATTGAAATTTGGGTGGCCTTGCTTATTTATTTTCCTGGAATGCAGTGGGTTATATTTTCATGGCATTTTCTCAGCAGTGCAGCGTTTCAATTTCAAACTAGGACAATGAGAAGAAAAGCCAGTCCCCATCAGCATGCACACAACAAAAGACCATACCCCGTTTGAATTTGTAGTACTGCCTTTATAAATTGTAACTAAATGTAAGCGATCAGAAATGCCTGTTTTTTCATGCAACTGAAAAGACAAGTTTACTTTCTCCTTGAAAAGGAGAAAACATGGTAATACGCTCAGTTACTGAGGAAAATAAAAGATAAATAGAAGGTAACATTAAAAATCACTTGGTAAAATTCAACAATTGACTGCCCATGCCTAAATCTTCATAAAAAGCACTGGCTCAAGTTTTGTCAGATTAATACATTAAAAAAATAAAAAATAAAAAACCTGCTTCACTGTTCTGTAGCACTGCTGTTTCATACCGTTTACAGCTTACAGCCTGCATGTGCTGCATGAGCATTTTTCTTTAGGAATATGAAGGCTAACGGTGAAATTTTAATTTTATCAAGATGTTATACCATGTTGTTCTAATAATCTACCAATGCTGTAAATTTCGTATTGCCTGACATTCAAAGAGGACTGTACTTCAGTGAATTTGTATAAAAACACAATTTTGGCAAAAATTAAATTTATACACACGGTTTATAGAATTTACACCTTAAAATTGACTTTTGATTTCACCCTGGGTGTGTGCATCTTTCATTTCTGAACTAAGTGTATATAGAGGGAGTGCATTTTTAACATCTGAGACATTTTGAATGAAATATATTAAAAGAAAGATTTAGGATGGTTGAAATACATGCACAAACGTTAAATAGTTATTTACTAAAGACAGTTATCTTAATTCAGCTCTGAAAGTGTGCCAATTGATGAACAAATATATTTCCAGTTTTGTATCCTTAAAATAGGACTGAGTCTAAATTATTTTCTTAATCTTGAGAGCTACCTTCCCATGGTTTATTGCATTTCTGCAATTGGTGTAACGGATGGGCACACTAATTATACATCAATTAACCTCAAAAACTGGAAAATGGTAAGACATTTCTGTAGAGCAAAGGTTGTCAAGGCTGTGTGAGCTAAAAGTAAAATCTTAAAAACCATTTGTCCTATTTAGTTTGAACACTGATTTTGGAAATAAAAAATGACATCTGTTCATTTTAATCAAGCAATTAGCGGTATTGATCACTATTCCAAGTTACTTCTTATAAAATGGAGATAGCACTATATTGTCAAAAAAATCAATGACAATCACACTTAAGTCATGTCTTCATATAAAGAATAAGTACATACAGTTATCTGACTTCTCAGTTGAACAAACTTATTAATGCCTTACTATATTTCATCAGTAGGACTTCTTTTTCTTACACATTTTGTCTTAAAAGTAAAGGTAATAAAGAGGAAACAAATCTGCTTGGACTGGGCAAATATTGCTTAGCTGAAGTTCCTATTTTGAATTTATATATGTGAGCTGAACAACATAATTATGGTTTGCCATGTGATACTGATTATATATTTGAAACTCATTATGTAAGATATGCTGTGCAATTAATAATGGTCATTTTGCATTTATATAGCTCTTCATAAGCTGTGAAAGTACTTTTCAACATATATAATTAAGGTTCATACTAATTCTCTGAGGCTCACTTGTTAAAAAAGTACATTAAATTCACTAAGAAAAGATTAAAGATAAATAAGTTTATGTTTAGTAAAAATACAGACATGCTAATAGAATCAAGTATGAAAAATGGGGAAAATATGGCAGTTTAAATAAAGAAGATGGTTGTGCTTAATATTTAATCCAGTGCAGAATAGGATTATTGCAGTTCCTTCACTCTTTTGAATGGTTTAGAAAGCAGGCCAGCAGACATTAATGTGGTAAATTCAAATATATTTTATTTAGTAGTTTTTCTTCTCATTTGACTTTCTAAAATAAAATGCTAAAAGCAAATCACATTTTCATAACTATATCATTTTTCTCATAGTAGTGGGCCTCTGATTGTGTCTGTCTTGTTATGTTAAATTATACCTTAAGAAAATAAATGTCATCTGGTAAATAGTCCATTTGCAGGCTTGCCTTTTGTAGTTAAAGCTGAACAGATATGGGGAAAGATATGTTTTATTATTTGCACAAAGTTTCAAAAAATAAAAATGATACATTTCTAAGATTATCCTCTATCATTTCCACTTTGCTAGAGTTAAATAATTTTAGCATGACTGATGATTTCTCCCTTAGATGTCAAAGAGCAAAATTAAAGTATTTTTTTTTTAGAAATATACTTCATAGAATAAGCAAGAACAATACCCACTTCTTGTGACTTACCTTTCCTGCATATAGCAAAGAGCTGCCATTTCCTTTCAGTAGAGATGAATGACTCCAGAGTATATTTTACAACTTGTCCATAGACATAATTCATAACTGAATTTACGTACTGCCTGAAAGAAATTAGCTCCTAAAATTTCAAAACTATTCCTAATAGAAATGTAAAGTCTGGGCTGGAAGACTTATGCAATAGAGGATGGGACATTATGTGCAGCGCAAGCTGAAGAGGGACAAGGTTGCCAAATGGGGGTACAAAAAAACCAAAAACAAAAACAAAAAATTGAAGCTTAAGTATGAACCATCTTCTCATCTTTGCTTGCTCTTGAAACTTAACAACTTAGAAAATTGGGGAAATGTACGATGTTGGATAACAAGAATTATTGTATCTATGAATCCGTTTTCTACATCTGACGTTCAGCTGTAAACAACTGACCACTCACCTGATTTGGATTAGTTTATCCAAAGCATAATACAAAGGAAACCAGGTTCCTGATTCCTTTTTCTTGAAAAAACAACCTCATTCTTCTGAACACATGACAGAGGCAAAAAAAAAGGCAATATAACTAAGACAACAAGGTGCCTAACAGACCTCCAGGCTTAAAGATCTGCCAGTGTAGACTGTCTACTCACTTCAAGACTAGGAGAGAAGATGCCTTGTGGCTAGGAAGCCCAAATTCTCCCAAACACAATTCTCCTGTTACATAGGCCATGAATGATCTTAAGCGCTGTTGAAAGCAAAGTACCAGTTTACAATCTTCCTATGATGAGTAGGTCAGCCACAAAAGAGGAATGTGTTAATCAGAGAAATTTTAAAAAATTAGAATGCTGCTGTCAGCATTCTTTTTACATTGAGTTCTGCTGAAAACCTCAATTTACAGAAAAGATGAAAGAGATGTAGGGAAAATAAATATTTAAACTGTGATTGATGAGACAGGCTGATACAAGGTGGGTGAAAACGGGGCTAAGACAAAATGGAATCTAAACATTCAGAAGGTCTGGATCCCCTACAGCTGCTCCCCACCCCCAGTTCCTTACACCTACCATCAGGAACATGATTTCCAGAGGGACTGCCCCTGACTCACCCCATTCCAACTTTTCTCAGTAGCTGCTACCTCCAAATTCAGTTTAACTTTTCAATCTTTTTTAAAGTGTGTGTGAGTGTGTGCAGGTGTGTGTGTGTGTGTGTAGTTGGCAGTGGTGGGCTGTAACCCACGATGTTCACTGCTGGCCTGACCCCACTGCAAGCCTTTGGATGACCTATTAGGCAAGGTTTGCCCAGAGAAACTAGGAGACCCCTTGAGTTTGAGTAAGGAACATTGTTCGGCATTTTTGGGAGGCCTGCCTTAATCTGCCACTGTCTTTAGTTTACATGAGAGTGAAATTTAAAATGTCAGTGAAGTTCCTTGTTTAAAAAAAAAAAAGGACTTCTAATTTTCTCAGAACAATTCGTTCTGTTCAAAAATGAAAAAGGAAAGACGGAAGGAGTTAGGGAGGGAGGAAGAGAAGGAAGGAAGAAAGATAAAACTGTAGTCAGTCTCTCTTGACTCAACTTTTTCCTCTGTCCACTTCCACCTAATTTTCTTCTCTTAAAATTTTTTTTTAAGATTTTATTTATTTATTTGACACAGAGAGAGAGAGCACAAGTAGGCAGAGAGGCTGGCAGAGAGAGAGAGAGGGGGAAGCAGGCTCCCTGCTGAGCAGAGAGCCCGATGTGGGGCTCCATCCCAAGACCCCGAGATCATGACCTGAGCTGAAGGCAGAGGCTTAACCCACTGAGCCACCCAGGCGCCCCTCTTCTCTTAAATTTTTATTAGTTAGCTAATTATTCTCACTTGCCTGCTGCTGGCCATTTCTGGTTTCATAACATCTTTTTCTTCTCACTATGAAAGTGTCATTTTCAGGAAATGAAAAGGCATAGGATATAATCCATCCCTGTGATTCTAAGATGAATTATTTATGCAAGGAGAATAAGAAGTTGACATCTGTTGTTACCATTACTTGCGAAGCAACTGCTTGCTTCTATCTTAGACAATGTTCCTGTGGCCACCATCTACTAACTGCCCCTGAAGCGTGGTCATTCCCTGGACTGGCCATTAGGATCTCTGTGTGTGTCATGTTTACAATGGCCTGAAAAGAACATGAGATATGGCAGTGGGTGGAGATTTTAACACTTCAGACTCCCATAGATTTTTATGTATTTAAGAAGGTTTTTGTTTCCAAGTGTTTCTCAGCAGTTGAAGATCTTATTAATTATAAATATTATTAGAAATATTAATTGTATTAATAATCATCATAGATATGCTGAAAAGATAATAAGTCAGCTTAAATTCATATATCAGAGTTGCTAAATTTTAAAATATTTCATATTTAAATAAAGTACTTACTTAGAAATCTTGGAATAGTGGTTTGTTAAAATATTCCTACAATGAGAAATATTCTAATTTCCACTTTAGAAAAAATATAAACTCTCTGAAGTTTATAGATGTTAATTTGCTGTTGCTATTAATTTGCTGCTGCATAGAACTATAGTCTATAATTATACTTTATAAAGGTCAGTATTCTAAATTAGTTACTTAAGTTCATTAATTGTCATGCAAAATATAACATTTCTGGTAATTTAAAACTGTTTAATGTGTAGTTGGTTGATTCCTAATCAGGATCTATATATAGTTTTAAAACATATTTGCATGATTTGTCATTATCATTTTTCAAAAATAGCAATAATAATATATATTTAATTGTGTACTTATTCTCATATGAAGCTTACAAATGCCTATATTTCTATATTTCCAATAGAGATCACAATAATGTAGATGTATGGTCATATTGTAAATTACAATATATATTTCTTCCAATATATGTAAGTTCACATTAAAAAATTCAAAGATTAATACTGTATGGGTCACTTACATTTTTAAAGTGGTGAATTTGGGGCACCTGCGTAGCTCAGTGGATTAAAGCCTCTGCCTTCAGTTCAGTCATGATCCCAGGGTCCTGGGATGGAACCCCCGCATCAGGCTCTCTGCTCAGCAGGGAGCCTGCTTCCTCCTCTCTCTCTGCCTGCCTCTCTGCCTGCTTGTGATCTCTGTCAAATAAATAAACCTTTAAAAAAAATTTTAAAAAAATAATAAAGTAGTGAATTTATTCGCACTTGTGTTGTAAAAAGATTAGTTCTGTCGGGGTACCTGGGGGGCTCAGATGTTTAAATCTCTGCCCTTGGCGCAGGTCATGATCCCAGGGCCCTGGGATTGAGCCCCGCATTGGACTCCCTGCTCGGCAGAGAGCCTGCTTCTCCCTCTCCTTCTGCTGCGCCCCCTGCTTGTGCTCTCTCACTCTCTTTGTCAAATAAATAAATGGAATCTTAAAAAAAAAAAAAAAAAGATTAGTTGTGTCAGTAGCCTTGTGCCTGGGATTATTTCCACCTCCAAATATTGCTTATATAATTGTGTTTACTCATAAACCTAACCAACAGAACCGTCCTTCATTTGGTTCTACTCAAAATTTGCCAATTTAAATGTGTTAGACTATGCTTGAAAAGCTAGCAGGAAAGATGGACTCTTCAGAGTTTTAGCTGCTGTTTTCTTATTTGTTAAAGGTTTTTTCCCCAACAGATTTTTTTAGATAACCAATTTGTATGAGCCGTAATTATAAATATTTATCAAATAAGACCTGGGCACAAAAATTAAAAGAAGACAAAATAGAAGCTTTCATTTATCTTCATTACTACCCACCATTCAAAATATGATTTTCTTATTTTGCTTTTGGAAAATAAATATTGCAAAAAAAAATTATAATGTCTGGATGTCTGGGTGGCTCACTCAGTTAAGCATCTGCCTCCCGTTCAGGTCATGATCAAGTCCCACATCGGGCTCCTTGCTCAAAAGCACCCTGCTTCTCCCTCTGCCTGCCGCTCTCCTGCTTGTGTCCTCTCTCTCTGACAAATAAATAAAATCTAAAAAAATAATAATTAATAATTTAATAAATAATAATAAATAATAATTTAAATAATAATTTTGTCTTTACCTTAATGTCAGATTAGCTTAATTTGTAGAAACCAAGAAAAGATACATAGAAAAAAACAACAGCATCTGGAGCATAAGAGGCATTGTGTCAATATTTGTTGATTTGCAAAAACAAGCCTGAATTGCTGCACTATACATGTACAGGTGATCTCTCTGAATTAGTGGTTAGACAACTAGTTTCTTGTAGAAAATAGACCTTTTTTGAATATGCTTTCTCCAATTGCACTGCTTCTAGGATGAAACACAGATTTCTGAGACATTTAAAAAAATTAATGTCTCTATTGAGGTATAATTGATACACAAAAATGCACCTGTATATGATTTGGTGGTGACTTTGGAGCTCTGACATCTTTAAAGGAAAAAAAAATTACTGTATTATAAACCAAGAAAAGAAAGGAATGTGCAAATTCTATAAATATAAAAGATTAACTAAAAATGCAGAAAACTCCTCTTTCTGTTTGATATGGAAAGCTGACTTGTCTTGTTCAGGAAGAACACTCTAAATTCTTTGAGAATTAATTTATCTTTTATTTCTCTTAAAGCATGCCAAAACCCATTGAGGGGTTGGAAGGAAGGACAAAGGCTGGTATAGCAATGCATTTCATTCTTCTTTTCCTTTGAATGATATTCTACTTTACATTATAGTTTCTGGCTTGGAATTCTATTTACCAGGAAAAATTGCTGCCAAATTTACAATCAGCAGTTACCAGCAAATTTATGCAAAACATTAGAAAACTAAATGGTGTTTAATACTTTTTCCCAGCTATTAATCAACATTGTGCCTTGTTACACCATAGCTTATCACTTTTCCACTGGACAGTGGAAGAGAACTGACACTTCAAAGTGAGCCAGGATAATCAAGGAAAATATGGTCTATAAATTCTGGTTCAAAACTGATTTTCCTGGGGAAAAAAACCTTCCTTGTAAATGTGTTTTAACAAACACATGCTTACAAACAGGAGGCCACTTACTAGCAAGATCATGTTTAAAAATATCCAAAACACAAAATGACATGAAAGGAAGAGCAATCACTGAAATCTTTTACAATTTGAAATCAGCAAGTATACAAATGTCTAGGATAGAATTATAGTTACAATTAGAGAGATATTCACCAATTGTTCTTAAATAAAACATTGTTAAGAATCCTCATAAGTCTACAGTCCTGAAAAGCTGTTTCTTGTTTTTTTTAATCAGAGAGAAAGCATTTGTATGGGGAAAATTTATCATTCATATGTGGTATTCATTTGACCTTCTAATCTAAAATATATGTAAAACATAATAATAAAGCAAATCAACACAGACCCACACATCCAGGATCTGGGGGGAAAAAATGTGGCCTAGTTTAGAAGGAAGTACTTCATGGAAAAATAGGAATTCAATAAGAACACAAAATTGAAAATTCAACCCACATATTTAACATTACATTATTTTCCTCTTTATTACTTTACTTCACAGCTAGCCCACTATGATTCGGCTTTGTACTACAATAACCTAGCCAGGAACAAAGAAGCAAAGCAATTAGTTCACAAGGCAAGGGCTGAGGAGGTGTGGAAGTCATTCAGGGCACAGGAGCAAAAGTTACAGAAACAGAAAATAACTAACAATCTGCCTCAAGGTCTGAGAAGGCAACCAAGAAGTTCTCAGTGTGAAAGAAAATAGATTGCCTTATATGTAACAAATTCAAAGAACAAAGTATCTAGGAGGGAAAAAAAAGTTCCTTTAATTGGATTGCAGGAACAATTGGTGTGATCCACTACCATGGCATATAGAGTTATTTGGAAAAACTCCACTAACACCACCCATATGTCCTGTCTTATGCAGATGGCCAGATAAAGTTGCCAGAGAGAAGGCCCTGCAGTTCAGCCAAAACTCACTGCAAAATAGTTGTTTGTTGAAAAGTGCAGTCATGGGATTTTAGAGCTTAAAGGGACTTTGAAATTTCTCCCACCCAACCACCTTATTTTAAAAATGAAATAACTGGAACTCTCAAGAGGTCAAAGAACACACTGAATGAGGGTCAATATCAGATTTGGTCCAAAAGGCAGGTTTCTGGACTCAAAGCATAATTAATCTATATTTACATCACCTGTGTCTACGTATGTATCTATCTATCTATCATCAACAGCTCTATAGTCAATTGTTGATTTTTCAGGAGTCATGGATATTTTGTTTCTTTTAGTTTTTTAGTGCTTATGGAAAAATAAGTTCACATTCAAATAAATTGGCTATACTCTATGTTATTACTTTTGTTATAAAAGTTCAGTCAGATAGAACAAAAGTTCTGACTGTTGCCTAAAGTATGAACTGGAAATGGGATGCCTGGGTGGCTAGTTGGTTAAGTGTCTGCCTTTGTCTCAGGTCGTGATCCCAGGGTCCTGGGATCAAGGCCTTCAGAGGTTAGCCTGGCTTCTCCCTCTGCTTGCCACTTCCCCTGTTTGCTCAGTCTCTCTCTCTCTCTCTCTCTCTCATTCTCTCTCTGAGAAATAAATAAATGAAATCTTTTTTAAAAGTATGAACTGGAAATTATCCTTGGCTTTTAAATTTTTGTGTATTTCTCATCCTTTCACACCATAGAAAGTATAAAGAGAGTTCATAAAGCCCTGCTCTGTTGGGGAAAGGGCCCAGGACACAGGCCAGCAGTAGAAACCAGCAGCTGCTTGGCGATGAGCTCATGGAACACAGCTAAGTGCAGGTGGGCAGGAGAGGTCCTCCAGGACACACAGATGTGAGCAGCCAGGAGACAGCCACAGTGGGCATGCTGAGTGGGCGTCCTGCACACTGATACTTGTAATCGCCTCAGGAACCATATTCAGTACCTGCAAGGAGAACACAGTTGAGCTAACAGTGTAAACTACTGAAGTAGTTTTCAGTGAAATCTACTGAAAACAGAGAAAACTGCCTTTAGGGAATTTAACATCTTTTATTGGGTTTGTGGGAAACTAAGGTGTTATCCGAATAATGAAAGGACTCAGATAAAAATTGTGTCATCTTAGAACAAAAAGAAATTAGATACAAAGCCAGGCACTCAAAGTTTATGCAAGGCATTTTTGAAAACTCCTGGGAGGAGGGAAGCAGGCCTTCATGGAGTGTCGATAGGTTTCAAATCCTTACACAGAAGTCCAGAAGTCAGCAACATGGTTCTCTACCTGTAAGTGAAACTGTAACTGGTGCTCCTGCTCCCAATGGGGTGATGTTCCTTGATAGTAGATGTATTAAGTGGCAAGCCAGCTGGCTTGCTGCCCTAAGCCCCAAACTAATAGGGGAAATTCCATGTCGGTGGAAAAATTGAGAATATGGTACCACTTTCTGTGTCTTTTCTATGACTGCAGACACTAATGATAAAATTCAAATTGATCTTGCTCCCACTGAAGTATATAGGAACTTCAAGTGGAAATTTTTAAATGAAAAAAACCCTCCACAAGCACACACAAAAAAACCCAAAACAAAAAATACCAACCATCTAGCAATTTAAAATAAGTGAAAATGTCATGTTGTTATAAATTCTTCATTCTGAACATAAAGAGGTCTAAATTCCTGTTCACAGCAAATCACAGAACTTAGACTGACCCTGCCAGCTTTGCAGCAGCAGGGTAGGCCTGATGGGGAAGGGAGATCTCCTGACCACTGAAAGGAGTCTTTTCTCATTCTGGCCCAGTTCCCTATCTGCGGGTTCATCATCTCTCATATCTCTCTGGTGGTGAGTGACTGTCCTTGATTTCTGTGTTCTCCTCCAGACCACCTACAAATACAACCTACTGCCAGAGGCACCCCAGTATAAACACAGGTGGTAAACACAGCTGCATCATTGTGCTGGGTGGTAGTGATGGCCATCTGGTTGGAGTAACACTGTTGAAACACCATATCCCTACGTAGATCCAGCTTTATTTACAGTTTTCTTAATAAAATATGCAAATAGAAAGTAAACAGAAAACCACAGAGCTCTACTTTGCTGTAAAATTGGGTGGAGACATTTGACTATTTTGAGGACTATGCACATATGGAGCTCTGTAGCTGATGAGAAACACAGATGCTAAAATCTACATAAAGGTATTTGTTAGAATTATTCAATAGCAAGATTGAGGTAAAAACAAAATGATGCAAGGGGCTTCCTTAACTAATAGCCCCAATCTGGGAACTGCTACAACAGAGTTGTAATTATTACCACCTTGGAGGATTTTGAATTGTCCTTGTGATCTTAAACTGTAAAAGACACCAGCAAAAGATGACAAAGTTCAGTGGTATTGGGTGAAACATCTCCAATGTTCATATATTGTCAAGCTTTACATATCAAATTTTGCTCATCTTTTGTGTCTTTAAGTGATCATTAAGACTATTTTGGAATAAATAGCTGGAAACAGGCATCTCTCCAACTCTGCTACTATAATAAGGTATTGTTATTTTTAGCTTTAGTTTTTCATTAAACATTCATTGAGCATCTACTGTGTATGAGGCAGGGGTGCACAATATAAAGTCCTTTCCCTCAAGGAACTTATATCCTAGTGGAAGGAGACAAAAAAGTAAACAAATAGACAATAATATATTTATAGGCTATGGTTAGTGCTATTACTGGGTGGTTATTAGATTCCAATACCTGTTATATAAGGCTCTGTGGTACCTATAACAATGAATAAGACAGAAATCTGCCAGAAAAGGGCTTAGAATCTATGAGATAACAGAGACCAAACAATTATCAGTCTTTGGTAAAAAGCATCATTAAGATATAGCAAATTACAGTTGTTTTGAGGATTAGATTCTATAAAACTATGATCCATTACAAACTGGTAGGCCATGAAGTATGAAATACTTTAGATATTCTTTTAATGTAAAAAAGAAAAAAAATCTAAAAAACAGGGACTTTGTCTGTGATATTATTTCCTAAGACTGAAACCAAAGGAATTTAATGCTTCAAAGTTGTATTTTCTCTCTAGGTCAAACTAAATTTGATGCAGAATTGGAAACATGAAGTTTTATGATGATGTTGAATTGCCTCAACAGCTACTACTGCAATTTTAGGTTTACTGATATTATTTGCTGCCAGCTTCTGTATGTATTGCACTAACATTTGTCAGCTCTCTTCAGGATACGGACCAGAAATTGAAGTAAAAAAGAAAGGAAATACCACCAGTAATTTTTATATTAGCAGAAAATTCTCTCCTCTGAGTATTTGTTTCAGGGATATAGTATTGTCATTCTTTTGATCCAGGAAAGATTTATGAATCCTCAAGAGCCATTCATACCAACTTAATGGCAGTGTTGCCCAGTTTGAGAAAAGTTATGTCACCTAGACCCAAAGGGGAGACAAGTAAAGGGTTTAGTTTCATTTTAAGCAGGGTATCACTGCCAGGGATACAGAAAACTTAATTTCCTTTCAACCTCTGCTGCCAGGTCTCTGACTCATGTTTTCTGTGTGTTTTAACGTGGATGATCCTGGGACAGCTGAGCTATTGCAGACTGGAGCAACACTTGGACATAACTTCTGATGTATAGGAAAGAATAACGAGAGTCATGCTAAATCCCACAACACAAAGGATCTGTACAAAATACCACCTTTTCTTAGGATATATTTCCCTAACAGGTTTGTAATTCATCACATAGATACATTTGAGTTGTAATAAGTATAAGTTGTTTTTGGTCTATGATAATGACTATCTTAGCTGATTTCTCCCAGAAGCCAACTCTGAGATATGGTTTCAAGGACCAGTATTTAATTTGGGAGATGATACCAGGAAACACAGAAGGAAAGTGGGGAAGTCAAGAGGGAAAGGGAAGGAAGCCAATAAAAGGTGTGCTGTGAAGGCGTTCCTGAGGGCACTGGAGCTCTGTCTCAAGGGAGATTCTGGAATATGCTGGATAACATGCCTTTCTTTGAGCTACCCTAGGATTGAAGCAAGCTGGATAGTTATACATCAATACCTTGCCTATCTTTGGCTGAAGCCTGCATCTGGGCCAGTGAATTCCCCAGTGTTTCCAGGTTTCCCCGTGCCCAGGAAGAAAACCCTGAGGCAAAAAGGGAAAGTAGACTTCAGAGAGCAAAGGGGACAGCAGAGGAATATGGGTAGGCTCTGACAGCCTCTGCTACTCTCTATCCCCTGCAAGCTGTGCTGTATTCAATTTGTTCTGTCACTGATTCTTCATGCTGATGTCGTCATACCACACCAGAGGTATTGATAGGCTGAGCTATGGGCTCCTGTTACAGTTGGTCCTGAGGCCATAGTGATTCCATTATCTTCCTTCTTTATCAACTATTCTAGAATCCCCTCACCCTCACCTAGCACTTCTGTTGGCCTATGTTGCTTGCTTGATGAAGTGATCCAGACCTCTGTACATGTGGGATCTGAGCCCATTGCCATGCCCTTGTTAGGCCAGGATTGCCAGGTTGCCCATTTACTGCTATCACCATGCATGGAAAAGATGGCCAGTGAGTTCCTCGAGTTCCAGAAAAAATATTCCCTGTTCTTATTTCCTTCTGATCATAAATCATTTTCTGTTGCCTACATGAGGAGCCCAAATGAGGAGAGGCCTTTACATTTAGTGAAACTTTCTATTCCCTGGCAGAGTATCCTCTCCCACCACAGGAGCCAGGACTCCATCAGACATGCAGCACCATATGCTGGTATTAGGTTCAAAATACATATTGCATTCCATAGCATAACATCTCAACCCTGAAAAATGTTCTCTCTAAGATGGAGCCTTAGCTATGCCTTTAAGAGGCTTTCTAATGTCCTCTCAGCGTGGTAGCTTCTGTGTATGTGATGTATGGTAGAATCAGTAGATCTTATGTTGTCCTCTTTGTCATACCTCTTTTACTCTTAAGAGTCTCCCTGGTCCTAGGTGTTATTATGGGAAATCCCATTATGGTAAATAAGACACTGTGAGCAACTGGATAGTGATGCTTGTCAGGGCTCTGCAGGCAGGGAAGACAAACCAAAATCCAGGATATGTATCTGGGTCTGAACAAATCAACTTGCCAAATGATCGCACTGGCCTCTGGAGCTGGAAGGAGTGGGTGCACTATCTGGATCTGCCTTTTTGAAAGGTGCCCGTGTATCTCCATCCCTGCTACCATGGCTATACCATTCATAGGCTCACTGTATAAACTCTGGGGAGGCCCAGGACAGAGGGTGGTCAAATCACCCTGGGTAGTCTGAGCCCCTCTGCTGTGGATGCTCTCTGGTGGGCATTCATGTGAGACATACAAATAAGCCAAAGATGAAGTTTGTGTGAGGTGCATATCTGAGTTCTTAGAGAGATGGCAAAAATCTTTGCCATGGTTGTGCCTCTGCTTTATAGCTACCCTCCTTTCCATTTAGCTGTAACTGGTCACTCAAATAGCTCTCATACTTTTGAGAATTTCTAGACCAAAAGCAGACAGCATACTCTTAAATCATGTATAGTCCCAATGGCAGGCCAGCTCTTCCAAGAACTTTGTCCCTATCCTGCATGCCTCAGGTCAGCAGAGAGACTGCCTGCTTAGAGCCACTTGCAGAATCCCTTCCAAGCCTTGAAGAGGCATCTGATCTCAATTGTTTGCGGCTCTCTATATAATGTGCAGTGACTTTAGTGTGACTACATATTGTCTAAATGGACATTTTGGCAGGGGCACTCTTACTTCTTAGGTCAGGATAACAGAAAAAACAAAAAACAACAAACAACCCCCCCACCCCCCCACACACACCTAAAAACAAACAAAAAACCAGAGTTCTCTCGTGCAGAGTGGGACATATATGATCAGTTACCTGACACCTTTTATAGTCTAAGTTGCCTATTCCAAGACAACCAGAACAATCCCTCTAAATACCCTATCACAAGAGCTTGAACTTCATCGTCCTCCATAATAACATTTCTTTGCAGAAACTTTCAACTCCTTTGTTGGCTGCTCCTTCTACCTTGTAAAACTGAATCCTCAGTTTTACAACTAATTTTCTACTAATTCTCTACCTGCACCAGAGCAGCCCAAACATACCCAAGTACGCGGACTGCTTTCATTTTAAATTTAGGACTATACATCCCAAGAGGGCTTTCAACCCTGCCTGGAAATCTTGCCATATTTTCTTAGTAATTTGCTTCACAACATCCAAGACAAAGATTTCATCATTTCTCTCCAAAACTCCCTTGCCTCCCATCCTCCATCTTCACAGATGATCTTAATGCATCTTTTGCTAATAAAGCAGAAGGAACCAGAAGAGAATTTTCTCAGTTTCCTGTCACCACTTACCCTCCATCTCCACCATTGCCTCTTCAGGGCAGACTGCAGTCATTTCTTGCCTAGACTGCTGCATTCTCTCCCTTAGTGACATTTTTCCTCTCACATGCAACAGTTTATCCTCAGCCCAATGAGATCCTGAAAGGAAGTGACTACCTTTTATTCACCGTTGTGTATCTAATGCCCTGCATAGCGCCTAGCCGAGGGTGGTGTTCCCTAAATTTAACTTCGACAATCAACAACACTTCAGAGTCTGGCATTCTCTTCCGCAATTTCCGAGGTCCTGTGACCTTTGTGCGTCACCTGGACTCCCAGGGCCTCGGTAGGAGCTACATCGACCTGACCCGGTGCAGATCCCACCAGAAACCGACCGAATGTCATTCTACATCCTCCTCGAGGTGATCCGAGGGCACAGCACGGCGGCTGTACGCGGCGATCCGCTCCGGGTCGCTTACTCCTCGCCCTTAGCCCCTTAGAACCCCCCCGCCCCCCCAACCCTCCAGCTAGCCCCAACTGCCACCCATTCCCCCGCAACCCCGGCCCCGGCCCCAGCCTCAGTTCCAGCCCTAAGGAAAGCCAGCCCCGCCCCTCCCAGAGTGGCTTGGCCCATCGAGGACTCGGTGCTCGACTACTCGGCGGATCGACGCCCTCGGCGCTCTCAGCGGGCGGAAGTAAAGGCGCCGGCGGTTGGGGCAGCTGTTACCCCAGAGCTTTTCGCGAGAGCCGCTGGGAGCTTTGTCGTTGCGGGCCGTAGGGGGCGGCAGGCAGGCCTGAGGTATGTTTTGGAGCCTGGAGGTCCTGGCTGAGGGCCAGACTGGGGAGGCACGGACAGGCAGGGCGGCGGGCGCCGGCTGGCCTCTCTCCCGGAGAGGCGGGTGGAAGTGGTCCGCCAGCGCCAGTGTCAGCCTCCTGCACCGCTCTCCTTTCCTTGTGAGGAGGAAGGCGCGGGGCGGTTCCTGTCCCCAACTCCGCGCGGTCCCTGGACACCTGCTAGAGGCCCAGAGCCCCCCATCCCCAGGCCCGGCGTGGGCCTCCAGAGCACTGACCCTCGGCGGGTTCGTTGTAGTCGGCCTCGCACGGCCCCTGGCGCCCCTGCGTAGTTGTCACTGCGCCAGGTGTAAGAATTTATTCGCAAAGAGCGAATGTGAGGCATATTTTGCTTAGGTTTGCATCAGAGTTACACTGAGCATTGTCTATGCGCCTTTATTCGACTCTTCTAAGCCTTTACATTTACTGACTGATTTACTCCATACAGGAGGTAGATGCTTTGTATTATCCCCATTTTACAGATGGGGAAACGGAAGCCCAGAGTGCTTATGTAACTAGCCTGTAGTTACTCAGTTTTTTAACTTCCTTTGAGACCATGCACTGAAGCTCTACAGCGTGCACTATCCAAACACGGTATCGTCTCTCATTTAAGCCTGGTGATGCTTAACTTGGTATCACAGGATTTTGTAGAGACTTTCTAAATATCCAAGAAACAGTTCTTGAAAAGCTGTCTTTAAATGGAAATAAGCTATTCTTAATTGGTAAAGGTCAGTCATAATAGTAAGTATGAGGACATTTCTTTTTTTAATGAATCTGAGTACACTGACAAGAACTTTGAAAAATACTCAAGAATCAGACACACCTTAATTAAATCATTTGGATGTACTATATTGAAAAGTTAGTTCTAACCAAGGTTATGTGGCTCAGTCTCCTGATACATAATAATATTTTATTTATTAAAGTCAGTATGTTCTGGCCAGGTTTTGTGTAACAAAGAAACTGAAAATCAAAAGTTTCCTGAAGATCATCTGTATGTTAAAAGTTGTTGGCTCAAAGTAAGCTAGATAAACTCAAAGGTGACTAATAGAAAGAGGATGATGTGTACTTACTATTCAGATATTCTCTTCTGTTTATGTAGGAACTTAATTTAAGCAGAGAAGCAAAGGATCCCCCACCGTAATTTGGAGTAACTCTTGGAATTTTCAGAAATTTCTTTTTTTATGTCACCGTTTAATTTTCTGTACTGAATGTAATTTTGAACTATCTCCTTTTGAAAAGATGGTTATTGACCCGCTTAATTAAATTTTCATTCATTCCTCTAATATTTGAGAGCCTGTTATGTATGAATCTTATGGGAAATGAAATTGGTACTTAAAAATTTTGCAAAGGCAATCTTCTAATAAAGTGCTTTGGATAATTTCTAGTGGCAGGGAGTGGCAGGATTAGGCTATCGTATAAGAAATGCTAGTAATATAGTTAGTCTTTTAATTACTTTTTCATCCATTCTCCAATTTATTTATTTTTATGTAGCCAGGATCTTAGTATAGCACCTACCACATTTCAGGAGCATAAATGTTAATTGAATGGATAAGTTTTAGGTCGATGTTGAGTAGGCAGGATTTTGAAATTGACTGGCATGGGAACTAACACTGATTACTCTGCTAAGCAGTATGCTAGAATGTTTGTTCTCAAATGGTAAGAATATGTTCATGGATCTCCTGGAGTACCTGGTGAAATTGCATGGTAGTAAGTAGTGTTGTACTATCACGTGGTTCAGTGTATGTTTATGTTAATTTAAAATAATTATTCTTGATACACAAACACTTAAAGTAATTGTAAAGAAATATGACTCTTGAAGCTGTGGACACACTCAGAATCATCTTTGGCTCTCACTTTGAAAATCAGGGAGTCAAAAAGTTTTTTGGCTTAGGAGTCAAAGCAACCATTTACTGGTTTGTGAGCTACCATCTAGCTGCTTCATAGCATGTACTTAACCTCTTTGGTTTTCAGTTTCCTTTTTCCTGTAGTCAGGGAATATATGAATCTAGATTATTTTTAAGAGCTCTTCCTGGTTTGAAATTTTCCAGCTCAGTGAATCCTATAACCAGTTAGCACTATCCTATTCCTGTGTTGTCTTGGGGGCTGTAGGTATCATGGGTATTTACATAATCTGTCAAAAGGCCAAGTTCTGGCTGGACAGGAGTTAGTCTTGGTCATTTTTGTATCTCCCAATTTTAGCATATGCCTTTATTTTAGAAATATAACAATAGGCTAGATTCAGAGGGGCATTTTTACTCTCTCAATTAAAGAATAGCTAAGAACAAAACTATAATATTGAGTGTAAGTACAGCAGGAATTCAGAGAGGGGAAGGATCTGTTGGGGTTAGGCAGAGGTCAGACCTTGTTGGGGGAGGATGTGGCTCTTCATAGGGAAGGCACAGGAATATCTGGGTAGTACACCAAAAACAAAGGCCCGTAGGCTGGTAAGTAAGTGCATTTTGGCTTATGGAGTGCCGTGAAGGAAAGGCAGAGGAGTTTGGGAGTGATTTGTTATGCATTTTTTCCCCCAGGAAAATTGTATTAGACTTGCTCAAAAGCTTCGTTAACTTTCTTTAACTTAATACCGTCGGTAGTATTTAAAACTGGTGCATCCCAGTCTTAATTTCTGGTTTTGATTTTAATTATTCCCTCTACCTACTGTTTCCTTCTTAAAATAAGTCTTGGTGCCAGTAGTGGAAAGAACAGTGGACACTGGGATTTGGAAAACATGGGATTGAGTTAATTAGAATGTAAGCTGCCTAAGGTGGATGCAAATAGGCACCTAGAGTGGTGTCTGGCACAGAGTTAGCATTTAGTAATCATGGTGCAATGAAGAGTGAATTCTCCTTTTGCTACTTGCTGGCTGTGCTGCTCTTGGCAAGGTTGGCTCATAGTTTCATCTGTAAGATTTGATGATTTTTTAAGGCCTTTTCCATTTATAAAGTTATGTGATATTGGAGGGTATAATATTTTAACTTTCATTCATTGTAATTTTAATGAAAGACAAAACAAGACTAAAGCCAGGAATATTTGGTTTTAGTTTAATTTTAATGAAAGCTCCATGTGATTGACGTGATGTGTATCTGGATAAATGAGGGTCTCAGCAGGAATCAGAATTCATGCCAGATGGTTCAAATAAGGAGGTTTTAATAAAGGGACTACTTGCAGAGGTGTGGGCAGGGTTCAGGAACAAATAAGGGGTAGTGAGGCCCAAAGAGAAACTGACAAGTAAAAGGGAAAAAAGGACAAACTACAGCCTGCTGAGAGCTGGAGCCGCAGCAAAGAGGTAGGGCTATTGCCAGAGATGTGCTTGGGAGTAGGGGAGCAGGACTGAAGTAGGTCCACTTCTGAAATCCAAAACTCAAATCTCCCACTCTTTGCTTAGTGTATTTCTAATTCTTCTTCAGTTACCTCCATTGCACCTGCTCTTTCACCTCATCTTTGGTCACTCATATCAGAATGCTCAGTTGTATCATTATCCTTCTGTGTATTTGGTAGCAAATTCTCAGCCTTCAACCATTTCAGCCCTTTACCTTCTCTAATGCTTGAACTGAGCTGCTGAAACCAGCAGGGGAAAATCTAGCATCTAGATATGTACTCCTGTAGATCCATGGTCACCATTCCCAGCTGCCCATCAAGGAATTTTTTTAGAGTTTTCCATGTCAGTTCATGGTTCTGTCCTGTGCAGAATTTATTTTAAGCATTTTCAATTCTTCTCAAATCTCTCATCGTTTCATATGTCTATACTCTTAGCAGATAATCTAGCCATCTGATTCACAGCGAATAGAACTATGGGGGGTGGGGGGGAAGAACTATCAGTGGAGAATCCCATGCTCTTTCTTCCAAAAAAAACTTCCCCTTTTCTCCACTTTTACTGAAAGAGATTGCATTTACTCTAAGACAGATCTCTGTACCCCATCCATTCTTGCCTTTGGGAGTACTTGCCAAAGGTTCATTCTTGTCAGTGTTTAAACATGCTTAAAGACAGACAACAATAAAGCAAAACAGAAAAATAATAACAGTAAAAAAGTAGCATCCTCCTTTGATTTCACATTCCTCTGTTAAAATTTCTCTTTCCTTCCTAGGCTGATTTCTTAAATAGTTATTTATACTCAATTTGTCACTTATCCCACTGTTCTCTGGTTTCAGTACCTATCATTCTATTGAAGGTCAAGGTTATCCATGACCTACTTGTCACAAAATCTTGTTCTTGTCATTTCCCCAGGATAGTGCCTGGGACATAGCAAGCCCTTAATAAATATTTGTTTTGACTGAACAATCTATTCCAAATTCTAGTTTATCTATCTAACGAGGAATCCAGCACTACCACTGTTTGAGGTGCTGAGTGACCAATCTCTGTATATTTCTCAAACCTTCTTGATGGACTAAACAAAGATAGAAATCAGTTTTATTTGATGATGACTTTGCCAGTGTTGTCCATGTGATCTTTCTGAAAAAACAAACACCAGGAAACTTTTTTCCCTGAAAAAATTGTGTTTTATAAAATATCAAGAAATAGTGTTTTGTTCACCCATTGTAGACCTAATAAAGAGAGAATGGTAAGGGACATGGTACAATTGGCAATAGATTGATGACTGAATAATGCTATGCTTTTTTTTTTTTTTTTTTACATGAACTACTGTTCCTTCTTCCATTAAATAGTGAATCTTCTTTGAAATTTTTGTTTTTGTTTGTGTTTTTGGAGGGTGGTAGAAGAGGGGGTGGATTTGCACTGGCCTATTTCATTTTCAGTATGTCATCACTGTCTGGTGGCATGAGTCAGAGAATCAGCCACCTTTAGACCTAATTAGTAAAGCTTAGGCTTGAATTGTAGTGAAGGTCATTGTCCTCTTTGAAGACTTATATTGCTAAGGCAGGAGATTTTATAGTTTCTGGGAAATAAAGAAGGAGACTTTTAATTAACTCTTCTAATGAAGATGAAATCCTGTGCTTGTTTTAGGAGATCAGCCTGGTACTCAAGTATTTATGTAACAGGTGAGTTATGTGGGAGCTCTAGCAAGCCAAATCATCAGGCTTTTCCCCTATATACTGTCTTGCTTCTAGTATCCTTTCCTAGTCATTTCATGTACATCCCCTGCCCTTTAATCCCAAACATTGTAGCAGGAGTGAAGTTATTTTTCATATATATATATAATTAAATTAAATTAAATATATATAATTTAAATTATTCTTTATTCCCAAATGAATTAAAGCACAAAAACTTACATTTTCACTTAAAAACATAGTATATTTAAATTATATTTTGTTTGTAGGAGTGATGACAGAAAGAAGTCTAAAAAGAGAGCTGGGAAAGTAGGGATGCTTTATCTATTCATTCAGTCCTTCCCTTCTGCAGATGTCCCTTCTGAGACCAATGTTTCTTAGCACAGTTTATACCCTACACATCCTTTCAGATTGGTGCATGATTATATATATTTTTGTTGACCATGGTTTTGAGATGGAGAGAGATGATTAATTTAGAAAGCTAGGTGGAAGAGTTCATGACCCTATCTCTGAGACTTGTCCCACCCTGTGCCCTTAGATGGTTAAATGTGTGGCTGTGCTGAGATAACTTGACCTTGACCCTGCATAGGAAAAGTAGAGTCTGAGTTTACAGAAAACTGAAGGAAATAAATTACCATTCTTAAAACCCTTTTCCAGTATTTGTAGGAGATCCCTCTGGGGTTAGCCTCGCCCAGCCCCAAGAGGCATGTCTATTCTAGGATAGGTTGAACCTGACTCAAGGAGGATTTGGTAAATTCTACATTTGCTTCTGTTGCCGGGTGGCCTGAGAGTCTAGTTGAGTGTAATTTTATTGTTGAAACTCTCTAGGCATCTCTGCAATGAGATTTTTGTGGGATCCTTTGGAACCATGATGGCTCTGGACAGGATAGATTTATCAAATGTTAATGTGTGCAGAATGGGCTCAAAGATAGGTGGGGTTGGGTTGGGATCTTGAGATTCTGTGTTTCTGATTTGTTCCCTGGTGATGCTAACTTGAATAGCATGGGGAGGGGTGGAGTTTGGGAGTTTTTTGTTTTTTGTTTTATTTTTTTGTGGAAAACTTTCACTTTTCTGTGGCCTGATCTAAGAAATTAGTGCTTTAACATCAGGCTTTCCTTGGCTTGTTTGGTGAAGGTTCTCCCAAGTCTTCAGTCAATCAGAATTTATGTTATTCCAACTCCTGTCTTATCCCTTTAGCTGAGCTGAGTGAGCCAAGCCTCTGGGGACCTGACTGGGTAAGACACCCGATTACTTATTTTCTTCATGTTTCTTGTTATGAATTAAAATCAACAAAATTCTTCCTTAATAAGTAGTAAAAAAAAAAAAATTTGGTTAATCACCCGAAAGCTCTTTTTGTGTCTCCATTTTTCTGTTTTTTTCCCCCTAATATCACTGCTAGTAGTTATTTTTTAAATTTATTTTTAGTCTGAAGTTTTGTAAAAAATAACTTTCCATCTTTTATTCTACCAGTAAGTATTTTGGAAAAATAAAGGTTGCATCACAATGAAATATGGGGAAAATTATAAAATTAAAATTTTCTATCTCTGTTACAGAAACACTTTAAATTCATTTCATTAAAAGAGGCAGATGGGTTAAAACTAATTATAATATAAATCTAAAAGAAAATGCATTTATTTAACTGTATATTATAAGTTATAAGAAAATGTGGTCCTTCCTCTTTATTTTAGTGAAATGCTTTATAATGGTAATTTTCTCTTTTGACCTGTGATGGATAGGAGGTTAATTGATGTTAAATGCATGCTTTGTTAATCCTTCATCAGCTACTAAATTGAGATGGGGGAGTACAGGTCAGGGATACATAAGGCCACAGCCAGCTTGTTTTCTTAGGGAGGTTTTTCCCTTTCTCCAAACCACGTATCACGCAGTCCAGCTGTATGTAGAGGAGATTCTCCACTCTCCCCTCCCCCTCTTTCCTTCTCTCTTTTCAAACCCCCCTCCATTTTCCCCCCTCCTTTTCCTCTCTGTGCTGCAGAGTGACAGCTTGTAGATGTTGCGTGCGAGGAGTTCAGCTGGCGCTGTGTGGTCCGAGTGTGTGGTCTCCACTCAGTCGAGAGGCTGCTAACAGGGTGGATGAGAGAGCGCAAGACTGTTTACTTTAATTTATTTCGGATGCCGGAATTGTGCCCAGAGTTTCCCCTAAACTTGATTCCATAGCTAGCAGCTTCAATCCCTCACAGCTGTGGTGCAGTCTCAACGCTGCGCCTGTCCTCTCCCAACAGGCACTTTCCATAGCATCTGCCTATTTAATCCCTTGTGGCTCAGAAATGTTAATAGCACTGCTGAGTGCTGTGATTATTTTGCTTTCACTATGTCAAGATATATGGCCTTGTAGAAGTTTCTTTTGAGGTCGAGCTAGAGAAGTAAAACAGAAATTTTAAGATAAGTGACAAAGTTGATGTATTTTTAGAAATTGGGAAAGCTGTTATAAAATTTGGGTTAAATTAATCCAACTTTGCTCATGTAAAAAATCTGGGAGTTTTATGACAGCCTGTCATGTTTAACCATTTTAATAAAATTAACCAATTTAAGCTGACGGTTGATTCCTTGACCCTTTTTGAAAATCTGCATTGATTTTGGCGTGCCTGTTTACTATAGTTATTATATTTGTCAGCAATGATATTGGTTTATTTCATAATAAAGATTTGACAGGTCGAGACAAGTGAAACTTTTTATGCAATAGTATAAATTTAGGACAATATTTTTTTCTAATTCTTTCATTATAGACAAATTAGCAGTAGTGTCTTGATTTTACTCCTCTCTTCTGAACATTATTATTGAGGTGGTCAAGTTTTTGTCATTTAAGTAAACACTAGACTTAATATCACTTGGGATTTTGCATTGTTAGCTTCTTTATTTTCCCATCTTCCCCACAGTCCTGCTGAAATGGAGCTGGTGTTATTGATGTGTTTCCCAGGGCTAGAAAGTCTAGGCCACTGATGTTTTCCGGAGGGATTAATATATGTAGCTTATTGTTGTTCAACAACTTTTGTTATTTTTAACCCTGAGTTTCAACAAATGAACTCAGTTTCCATCACTGGGAAGGTAAAGTCTTCCCTATTCCCTGGCACCTTTTCAATTGTGACTAAGCCAAGGTCATCTTTGGTCTCCTTTGATCTTGTATTGGAAGACTTTAAGAAATTAGGTAGTGTCAAATGCTCTTTTTTTTCTTTTTTCTTTTTTTTCTAATGCTGCCACCCTGTATTTCCTCTTGTGTCTACTTTTTGGGGGTTCTATTGTATGTTTGTGGTGAAAATGATAATCTAATGCTCCCAAGAATTCTGAAGAAAAATTACTGTATTTATAAAGTTGTGCAACCATCAACTACTGTCTAATCCGGAAACATTTTCCTCCAAAAGGAAACCTTGAGCCCACTATCAGTCCTTTTCCATTACCCCTCCTGTAGCTACCACTAATCTACTTTGTCTTTATGAGTTTGCTTATTCTGAATTTTCATATAAATATAATCATATTATGTAACTTTTTAATGATTATGGCAAAGTACATGCATAGTGTCAGTCATTACCCTATGTCTTTTACCTAACAAGAGAAAATTGTATATATACAGAGAGAAAACATTGGTAAGTGATGGGTCAAGTATTCACTATAAATAGAATTGAACTTATGTTTCAGAAACTCAGAAATATGTAAAGGAGCTATGAAATGCTCTAGGCTTATATTTGGTGGAAATACCATGTGTGTGTATTGTCAGTCATCCAGCCCTTTGTTGCAACAGTCAGTCATGCAGGGATCGATTCCCAACCTGTCTTGAATTGATCAATGTCATTGCTAACTGGATTTTGAAATTTGATTTAGAAGTCTAAAAGGATAAATCCAAAAAAAAAAAAAAAGAGAGAGAGAGAGAAAGAAAAAACGAAATAAAACTGTCCACCGTGAAAAATACAAAACTTAAAAAAAAAAAAATCCAACAAAACCTGTCCACCATGAAAAATACAAAACTTAGAATAAATAAATAAATAAAAGGATAAATCCTGATTGAACCAAACCCCACCATTCTTATCTTTACTTTTATCAGGCTAAATCCTCCACGAATGGACACTTAACAAGAAAAAGAGTAGGGTTTTGCTCTAACTGAAGTGGCAGTTGGCCTCAACAGCAGTTGATTTCTCTTTCAAGGGCAGAGAAACAGTGTTGAGCTACATTTCTTTGGCAGCATTTTTAAAATAGCCTTTTTAAATGCATCTTCATTGAATACAAGTTCATCCTTTTTTTTTTTTTAACGATTTTATTTATTTATTTGACAGAGAGAGCATAAGCAGAGGGAGCAGAACACAGAGGGAGATGGGGAAGCAGTCTCCCTGTAAGCAGGGAGCTCGATGTGGGGCTCAATCCCAGGGCTCTGGGAACATGACCTGAGCTGAAGGCAGATGTTTAATTGACTGAACCACCCAGATGCCCCCAGGTTCATCTTTAAATCTAAGGCAAAAATTACTCTTCGTTTGGATTTTTCATTATTTAGAACTGAAAAGTGGAATATTTTTATGTATTTTTAGTTCCGCTCTTCTTTCTTATGTGTGAATTTTGACAACTGAAAAATCAAACTTAAGTCAGTTTTTGCCTGGTTTTTATAGAAATAAAAGATGGTTGAAAAATCAGTATTTTTTTCTAATGCAAAGAATTATGAGAAGTCCAACTAATTTTGATTTAGACATTTAAAATATTTTTCAGAAAATGACACATACTAAAGATTTTGTTCTACATATTAGAATTCCTGATTTTCAGGTAATTCTTTACGGAAGAGGTAATAGAATATCAAGTCAAGCTTTTCACCTCTTGGACCTTATAGTTAGAGATCGTGTTTGAACTTGACCCAGTGTCACCCAGAGGGGACCCATAGAAGACAAGTTGTTCTGCTCAGATCTTTGTGGTTAATTTGGATTCCTCTGATTGATTGATTGATTGATTGATTTTTTTTTTTTGTGGCATGAACAAATAACTTGTCTTTGTAGTTAGCATTTTCGTATAGAGTATTAAGAGGAGTTGATTGAGTAAATTTTTAGGATGTCATTACAAGACTCAGTTTCTATAGTAGTGTTTGGTGATTACTACTCTGGCACAGATTTATTGGTTTATATTTGATCTTAGCCTAAAGGCTAACAAAAAATAGATTTACTGATTTAAAAAATAGTATATGGGACATGGTACAGATTGAAGGAATGGTGTTCATCTTAAAGTGGGACACATAAGCTGATATCCATCTCAAAGACTGCTTCTTAGTGGTTTCTTATAGCTGGAATTCCACATGGCCTAAGGTTTGTTGCCATCCTTGAACAGCGAAAAGAAAAGAGTTGCCAGTGAGCCCATGTGTTCTCAGGTCTGTTCAGCCCAGCCACTGTTTTACTGAGTGTCTGCTTTGTTCTGGCACTACAGTAGGTCCTAGAGGTAAAGAAAGAACATGATGCAGTCCTAGCCAAGCCCATTGAGGACAGTTCCTTATCAGGGACCTTGATACAGTAATTCTTTTTTCCTTTTTTGTTTTAAATGTAGGGAATATTATTTGTTAACCTTTTCCTAAGAAAATCAATATATAAGGTAAATGAGCAGGTCCAGAATTGCCGAGAGGAAACATTATGTGGTCAGTATTCTCAAAGAAGCGGTATACTGCCTTGTATCCCCATCCATAAGGGCTGCTCCATACCGTGTTCTGGAATTGGCCTTTCTGTGTCGAATTACTTACTGCATTTCTGACGAGATTGGGTGCATCCAGGGTGGTATGGCCATAGACTACGTACTGCATTTCTAAAAAAAAAACTTGTATTCTTGCTCACTGCCACAGGGAAAGCAATATAAAAGTGTAGAAAATGTGTGATTTCCCTGATCCTCTACCCTCTCCAGTTTCATTGTCCCAATAATGCTAACCTCTGGTGTCTATTCATCTCAGACTTTCTCCATATTCATACAAGCATATATACTTGTACAAAGGTAGGCTTTGTCTTTCTTCTTCTTCTTCTTCTTCTTCTTTTTTTTTTTCCTAGTAGCATTGGTTAAATCAATATTCTAACACATAAACAATTTTTTTAAGGGGGAAGCTAAGGGAGAGAGAATTTTTTTTTTTTTTTAAGATTTTATTTATTTGCCAGAGAGAGAGAGAGAGAGAGAACACACAAGCAGGCAGAGAGGCAGGCAGATGCAGTGAGAGAAGCAGGCTCCCTGCTGAGCAAGGAACCCGATGCTGAACTCGATCCCAGAACTCTGGGATCATGACCCGAGCCTAAGGCAGCGGCTTAACCAACTGAGCCATCCAGGCGTCCCAGGGAGAGAGAATCTTAAGCAGGCTCTATGTTATGGGTGGACACAGGGCTTGATTCCATGACCCTGTGATCACAACCTGAGCTGAGGTTAAGAGTCAGAAGCCTAATTGTCTGAGTCACCCAAGGGCCCCTCAACTAACAATTTTTGAGACAACATAGAAAAAATGAATTCGGATGGGTTAGGAAGTCCATTGTAGAGATACAAACTAAAATATTTACGGATGATATGGTACATTTGGGGTTTGCTTTAAAATACTGGCTCAGAAACAACATAAAAGTGTGTTGGGAGCATGAAGATTCATTTTCCTAATCTCTTCTTTTATATATGTTTAGAATTTTCATAATAATAAGTAAAAAAATATCACGTGGAGAATTAGATTAGCATAGAGCTAAGGCCTGGTTTTGAAGGTCAACTTTACCACTTACAGCTGTGACTTTGGCAAACTGTTTAATCTCCGATGATGCTGCCACTATTAATATAAAACCATTTAGCATTTTAGAATACTTACTTCCAGAAACTTTTTCTGTATATTTTAAAATCATAATATATATAAAAATTATATAATAATACATACTTATAAATGTATAATATATATTTTTGTTTGCAGAAGCTGAAAATGTTCATATAAATATCCAGATGAGAGTGTGGATTTCCACTGGATACATTACATGAAACAAGAGTCTATCACTTCTTTCCATATTTGGGGGGCTTTTCTCAGCCTTGGTTTTATTTTCAATGAAGCTGATAATTTTTGAGCAACAGCCAGTTGAAGTAGTTGACCTAGTTTCCCTAAATCTTGACCTGTAGGTTGTCCTTAGCCTTAGGAGAGGGAATGATGGTAATGTTTAATCTGACATTGTGCTGGAGGATGGCAGCCACCAAATATGGGTCCAGATCATAGATAGGCCTCCAGGTTTTGAATCACAGCTGCCTTTTTAATAGAAGCTTTCTGTGCAAGAGTGATGTCCTTTGGGTCAATATTCCCTTTCTTCATAATAGTGTCTTGTCCAGGAAAGGTTACTTGATAAGCACGTTGAAATTTTTCCAAGCATCTGGTCAGGATACCATCCCAAGGAAGGTTCATAATATATTATATACATACACATACACAAAATGATTTTAAAATGTACAGGAAAAGTTCCCAGAAGCAAGTATTAAAATGCTAAATGGTTCCCTAAATATATATAGATTTATATATTTACATATATATGTGTGTATGTCTCTTTTTAAAAACTAATTTGTTATAAGTATTTTCTTGCTCTGGCATACTTTTCGTATTTCACTTGCTGCATAATATTTCCTTGGATGGGCCTTCACATTTTAGTTACATCATTTTCTAGTTGTTTGGGATGTTCCTAGATTTTTTCCTTTGTGGTAATAAATCATTGCAGTTATGGAAATCTTCATGCCTAATAATCCCCATGGTTTGGATTATTTTATTTATTGGCCACATTTCAAGACGATGTTTTTAAGTTTCGGCAAAATATTAGCAAAGCACATTCAACAATACGTTAAAAAGATTATTAACCATGACCAAGTGGTATTTATTCCAGGATGTAAGGATAGCTCAGTATTCCCAAATCAGTCAGCATGTTTCCCCACATTAACAAAATGAAGGATTAAAAAATATATATTTATCTAAATAAATGCAGAAAAAGCATTTCATAAAATTCAACATCTGTTCATGATAAAAACTCTCAACAAAGTGGGATTAGAGGGAATATACTTCAGTATAATAAAGCCCTTATATGACAGTCCCATAACTCACATCATACTCAAAGGTGAAAAATTGAGAGCTTTTCCCCTAAGATCAGGGGTGAGATAGGGATGTCCACCTCACCACTTCTATTCAACATAGTACTGGAAGTCTTAGCTACAGCAGTCAGACAAGAAAAAGAAATAAAATGCATTTAGATTAGTAACGAAGAAGTTAATCTGTCACTATTCACAGATGACATGATACTATAAAAATTTTTTTGAAGACTCCCATCAAAAATTAGAATTAATAAATGAATTCAGTAAAGTTAAAGGATATAAAATTAATGTACAGAAATCTGTTGTGTTTCTATACACTAAAAGGAAAGTAGCAGAAAGAGAAATTAATAAAATAATTCCATTTACAATTGTACCAAAAAGAATAAAATACCTAGGAATAAACTTAACAAAGGAAGTGAGAGGCTATACTCTCAACAGTAGAAAACATTGATGAAAGAAACTGAAGACCACACAGACATATGGAAAGACATACCATGCTCACAGATTGGAAATTAATATTGTAAAAATGTTAATACTACCCAAAGCAACCTACAGATTTAATGCAATCCTATCAAAATACCAACAACATTTTTCACAGAATTGGGAAAAGTAATAATAAAATTTATATGGAACTACAAAAGACCCCGAATAGCCAAAGCAATCTTGAGAAAGAAAAGAAAGCTGGAAATATCACAACCCCAGATTTCAAGACATATTGTAAAACTACAGTAATCAAAACAGTATTATTGGCACAAAAATAAACACACAAATCAATGGAACAGAAGGAGAGCCCAGAAATAAACCCACATTTGTATGGTCAATCTATGACCAAGGAGGCAGGAATATACAGTGGGGAAAAGAGTCTCTTCAATAAATGGTGCTGGGAAAACTGGACAGATACATGCAAAAGAAAGAATGCTTTCTTACACCATGTGTAACGATAAACTCAAAATGGATTAAAGACCTAAACGTGAGACCTAAAACCATTAAACTCCTAGAAGAAAACATAAGCAGTAATCTCTTTGGCATTGGCCTTTGGAAGATTTTTCTAAATGTGTCTCCTCAGGCAAGGGAAACAAAGGCAAAAATAAACTACTGGAACTACACCAGATATAAAGCTTGAGTGCAGTAAAGGAAACCTTAAACAGAATGAAAAGGCGTTTTCATGGGAGAAGATATTTGTAAATTAATAAGGGGCTAATGCCAAAATTGTAAAGAACGTCTATAACTCAACACCAAAAACCCAATTAATGCAATTAAGAAATGGGCAGAAGACCTGAACATTTTTTTTAAAATATAATTTTTACTTTTTAAAAATTAACATATAATGTATTATTAGCCCCAGGGGTACAGGTCTGTGAATCCTCAGCTTACACACTTCACAGCACTCACCATAGCACATACCCTCCCCAATGTCCATAACCCATCCACCCTCTACATAACCCCCCTCCCCCAGCAACCTTCAGTTTGTTTTGTGCATTAAGAGTCTCTCATGGTTTGTCTCCCTCCTGATCCCATCTTGTTTCATTTTTTCTTTCTCTACCCCCCAAACCCCCCACTTGGCCTATCAAATTCCTTATATTAAGGAGATCATATGATAATTGTCTTTCTCTGATTGACTTATTTCACTCAGCATAATACACTGTAGTTCCATCCACATGGTTGCAAATGGCAAGATTCCATTTCTTTTGATGGCTGCATAGTATTCCATTGTATATATATACCACCTCTTCTTTATCCATTCATCTGTTGATGGACATCTAGGTTCTTTTCATAGTTTGGCTATTGTGGACATTGCGGCTATAAACATTACGGTGCACGTGCCCCTTCAGATCACTACATTTGTATCTTTAGGGTAAATACCCAGTAGCGCAATTGCTGGGTGATAGGGTAGGTCTATTTTCAACTTTTTGAGGAACCTCCATGCTGTTTTCCAGAGTGGTTGCACGAGCTTGCATTCCCAACAACAGTGTAGGAGGGTTCGCCAGCGTCTGTCATTTCCTGACTTGTTAATTTTAGCCATTCTGACTGGGGTGAAGTGGTATATCATTGCGGTTTTGATTTGTATTTCCCTGATGCTGAGTGATGTGGAGCACTTTTTCACGTGTCTCTTGGCCATCTGGATGTCTTCTTTGCAGAAATGTCTGTTCATGTCCTCTGCCCATTTCTTGATTGGATTATTTGTTCTTTGGGTGTTGAGTTTGATAAGTTCTTTATAGATTTTGGATACTAGCCCTTTACCTGATACATCATTTGCAAATATCTTTTCCCATTCTGTCAGTTGTCTTTTGGTTTTGTTGACTGTTTCCTCTGCTGTGCAAAAGCTTTTGATCTTGATGAAGTCTCAGTAGTTCATTTTTGCCCTTGGCTTCCCTTGCCTTTGGCGATGTTCCTAGAAAGAAGTTGCTGTGTCTGAGGTCGAAGAGGTTGCTGCCTGTGTTCTCCTCAAGGATTTTGATGAATTCCTTTCTCACATTGAGCTCCTTCATCGATTTTGAGTCTATTTTTGTGTGTGGTATAAGGAAATGGTCCAGTTTCATTTTTCTGCATGTGACTGTCCAATTTTCCCAACACCATTTATTGAAGAGACTTTTTTCCATTGGACATTCTTTCCTGCTTTGTCAAAGATTAGTTGACCATGGAGTTGAGGGTCTATTTCTGGGCTCTCTATTCTGTTCCATTGATCTATGTGTCTGTTTTTGTGCCAGTACCCTACTGTCTTGATGATGACAGCTTTGTAATAGAGCTTGAAGTCTGGAATTGTGATGCCACCAACTTTGGCTTTCTTTTTCAACATTCCTCTGGCTATTTGAGGTCTTTTCTGGTTACATATAAATTTTAGGATTATTTGTTCCATTTCTTTGAAAAAAATGGATGGGATTTTGATAGGGATTGTATTAATGTGTAGATTGCTTTAGGTAGCATAGACATTTTCACAATATTTGTTCTTCCAATCCATGAGCATGGAACTTTTTTCCGTTTCTTTGTGTCTTCCTCAATTTCTTTTATGGATACTTTATAGTTTTTGAGTATAGATTCTTTGCCTCTTTGGTTGGGTTTATTCCTAGGTATCTTATGGTTTTGGGTGCAAATGTAAATGGGATTGAGTCCTTAATTTCTTTTTCTTCTGTCTTGTTGTTGGTGTATAGAAATGCAACTGATTCTGTGCATTGATTTTATATCCTGATACTTTACTGAATTCCTGTACAAGTTCTAGCAGATTTGGGAGTGGAGTCTTTTGGGTTTTCCACATACTGTATCATATCATCTGCAGAGTGATAGTTTGACTTCTTTGCTGATTCGGATGCCTTTAATTTCTTTTTGTTGTCTGATTGCTGAGGCTAGGACCTCTAGTACTGTGTTGAATAGCAATGGTGATAGTGGGCATCCCTGCCATGTTCCTGATCTTAGTGGAAAAGCTCTCAGTTTTTCCCCATTGAGAATGATATTTGCAGTGGGTTTTTCATAGATGGCTTTGATGATATTGAGGTATGTACCCTCTATCCCTACACTTTGAAGAGTTTTGATCAGGAAAGGATGTTGTACTTTGTCAAATGCTTTTTCAGCATCTATTGACAGTATCATATGTGAACAGACATTTTTCCAAAGAAGACCTGCATGTGGCCAAGAGTCTCATGAAAAGATGTTCAACATGACTAATTGTCAGGGAAATGCAAATCAAAACCATAGAGATAGAACCTTTTACCTATGAGAATGACTAAAATAGAAAGGATGAGAGGGGCGCCTGGGTAGCTCAGGGGGTTAAGCCTCTGGTTTCGGCTCAGGTCATGGTCTCAGGGTCCTGGGATCAAACCCCGCATCGGGCTTCCTGCTTAGCAGGCCTGCTTCCTCCTCTCTCTCTGCCTGCCTCTCTGCCTACCTGTGATATCTCTCTCTGTCAAATAAATAAATAAAATCTTTAAAAAAGATAAGAAATAAATGTTGGTGAGAATGTGGAGAAAAACTTTTGTGCAATGTATGTGGGAATGTAAGTTGGTATAACATTTGAGGAAAAAAGTATGGAGATTCTTCAAAAAAATGAAAAAAATAAAAATTAAAAAAAAAAGTAGAAATACCATATGATCCAGGAATTCCATTGCTAGATATTTACCCAAAGAAAATAAAAATACTAGGGGCGCCTGGGTAGCTCAGTGGGTTAAGCCTCTGCCTTTGGCTCGGGTCATGATCCCAGGGTCCCGGGACTGAGCCCCACATCAGGCTCTCTGCTCTGCGGGGCACCTGCTTTCCCCTCTCTGTCTGCCTGCCTCTCTGCCTACTTGTGATCTCTCTCTCTCAAAATAAATAAATAAAAAATCTTTAAAAAAAAGAAAATAAAAATTCTAATTTGAGAAGATATTTGCATTGCTATATTTGTTGCACGATTGCTTACAATAGCTAAGATATGTGAGCAATCTAAATGCTCACCATTGGATGAATGGATAAAGAAGTAGTATATATATTTGATGGAATATTATTCAGCCATAAAAAGAATGAGATCTTGCCATTTGTGAGAACATGGATGGGCCTAGAGGTATTATGCTAAGTGAAATAAGTCAGACAGAGAAAGACAAATACAATATGATTTCATTTATGTACAGAATCTAAAAAATGAACCAAATGAACAAACAAAAAGCAGAAATGGACCCATAAATATGGAGAAGAAACTGATGGGTGCTAGAGGGGAGGGGGAAAGGGAGGGATGGGTAAACTAGGTGAAGGGGAGTAAAAAGTACAGAATTTTAGTTGTAGAATAAATAAGTCACAGCATGAATGGTACAATATAGGGAATATGGTCAATGGTATTAGTGTTATATGGCAAAAGTGGTAGTTACACCTGTGGTGATCATAGCATAAAGTGTAGAGTTGTTGAATTAATATGTTGGGGGAAAAAAAAAGAATATGTTCTGGTCAAGAGAAGCATTTGTAAGACTTGGACACATTTTGCTAAATTGTTTTCCAATATTTTGTATTAGAACATTTATATTTTTGTTGGAATGGTTTATATTGCTGCCAGCAGTGCATAGGAGCACTACACAGATTTTGTGACTGTCTTAAGTATTTTTCACTAATAGTCCAGCAATGGAATCTCTTATAATTTGCATTTCTGTGAGGTTGAATTTTTTTCTATATATTTGTTTATTGGTTGCATTTCCTCCATTGTAAATTTTCTGCTTATGCCTTTCTCTTTTTTTTGTCTTAATGTTTTCTTATTGATTTTGTGAGATGTGTTTATAATAAAACGAGTCATGTTTTATTTTGAATATTTTCTGTAATTTACTCTTTGGCTTTTAAATTTGGTTGTCTATTTATTAACCTATAGAAGGTGTACATTTCTATGTGGTGCGTTCACTGTTGGGATTCTTCCATCAGTTCCAAACTTAGTCTTCCTTGACCAAAGCGGTAATATACATTTACTTTTATGTTATTCTAGGTTTATTGGCTTAATCAAAATTATATTCAACTCCCCAAATTATCCAAATTCTTTAACTCTATAGATGTTTGAAGTAATGTAAGAAAAAGAAAATTATGCTTTGGACTGTAACTATTTTGGGGGATTGGAATTAATATGTTAAAAATAAAGAGGCAAGAAAATAATTGTTTAGAATATTAAGCTTGGTATTTGGCTATCCTGGGTATATATCATAAACAGTATCTAGAATTTTTTCATCAAATGGTGAGGTACAGTGCTGTGGCTTTAAAGAAGTAGTTTACCCGTTTGCTGTGGAGTTGATACACTTTGGTTCTTGAGACTTAATCTTTGCTTACAGTTGCAGTATTGTATTCAGCCCTCACCCTCCTGCTTCTTGGGTCTTTGTTACCCAAATTATATAGCACAACTGTAATTTTCTCTTTTCTCTGTTAGTAACATCTTCAGTCTTAAATAGATTAAGGGTATAATCTATAATACATCCAGTCTTCTTCAAAACGGCAACACATTTAATGACTCACCCAGCCTCCAAATTCCACTTAAAGTTGTTTTTTTTTTAACCTATGCAGAGGAGCAGTACTCTGTTACTTTTTTCTACTGGGCTTTAATGTTTGCAGACATTTTTATATCCTTGGTTTCATTTAATCCTCTTGGTTTACCTGTGAAGTTAGCTATTATTCCCATTTTATAGATGAGAAAACTGAGAGTTTGAAGGTCTTTTGACTCCTAGTTAGGTGGCTTTTCTACTGATTTTGTGTCTTTCCCAGATGTACAAATTGGTTTGTCTGGTTAAAGTGTGGTCTAATGACACCAGTGTTCTTTACCCCTTATAAGGCCCCAAGATGCCAAAGCATTATAAAATATAGAAAATTAAAAAAAAAAAAACATGATTAATACATGGACCAGGACTTTGTATCACAGCTTCAGGATTTAGTAGCGGAGGAGAGCAAAGATCAGTAGAGCAGCGATTCTTATCACTAATGAGAAGAGGCATAAATTTGACCTAGAAAAGAGTATTAGAGAAAGCATTTGATATCTAACCTCCTACTCTTCCCAGTTATTTTTGAAGTTCCTATTATGTTTTGGAGATATTCTTTCTTCTGTTTATCACAGTCCAAATTCATTTTCACCGTTTGGCTTTGAGAAGTGTTTACAGTCCACATTTTGTACAAGATAGTTTTTTTACAGGGTGTGTGAACTCTTAAGAGGAAAATAGCCTGTAGGCTAGCTAACTGAAAGAATAAATAAATCACTTTTAAGGCTGAACAAATTGCATATATATGTGTATTTTACTTTTTTACTTTATTTTTAACCAAATTATATGAAGAAAGGAAGTAATCACGTTAGCAGTCTTTGTTGTTCAGTTAGAATCACCTGTTCTGTAATTATTATTATTTTTTAAATATTTTATTTATTTATTCGACAGACAGAGATCACAAGTAGGCAGAGAAGCAGGCAGAGAGAGAGAGAGGAGGAAGCAGGCTCCCCGCTGAGCAGAGAGCCCAATGCGGGGCTCGATCCCAGGACCCTGGGATCATGACCTGAGCGGAAGGCAGAGGCTTTAACCCCCTGAGCCACCCAGGCACCCCTGTTCTGTAATTATTGTAGCAATAAAACACTCATTTTGATCTTAGAGGTATCGATTTAGGTATAATGACTCAAATTTGACTAATTGCTTGTGAGTTATGACGAATTTGGCATTTTTGCATAATTTCTACTTGGAGTTTGATAGTCCTGTTAGTGTTTGACCCAGCATAGCAATATAAAATTTGATTAGAAACAATGACAGTTTGAGGAGTTGGCTGGCTCATTTGAAAGAGCATGGGACTTTTGATCTTGGGGTGAATTGGAGCCCCATATTGGAGTGTAGAGATTACTAAACAACAACAACAACAAAAATGATAGTTCTTTTTCCTATTTTTGGATCAAGGAAGTGGCAGGTAACCGCTCATGAGCTTTTGTATATATACTTTTTTGGTCATTATTTGACACTAACACTTGTCTGGAACCTAGAGGGCTACCACAGATTTCAAAGTGAAAACCTGTCACAATTAAGTCTTCCATTGAGTTGGTTTGTTAGTACTTTAGTAGATAGGGATCCAGAAAGGGAGGGTCAGAATAAATAGGGATTAGATCCTGGGGATGTGGGATGGTCAGTAGTCAAGACATAATGTTAAGGAAGATGATGGTGGTGATTCTGGGAGTTTGAGGGGTAGGAGGAGTGGGAATCTTGTCAGTGATATGCTGAGATCTCGGCCTCACTCTCACTCTCCCAAGGTGATGCAGAGGCTCTGGAAGAGGGGTCTTATCCTGAGCACCCAGATCTCTGGCCTCCATTCTAATCCCTGAAGCAGTGGTCCTCAACTGGGGGTAACCCTCTACCCTTCCCTGGGGACATTTGGCATTGTCTGGAGATATATTTTAATCATTGTAATTGAGGGTCTGCTGATTTTATGTAGTGCAGAGAGGCCAGATATGCTGTTCAGCACCCTGCTACGTATAGGACATGCTTCATTACAAAGAATGGCCTTGTCCCAACTATGACTAGTGCCACAGTTAAGAAATCCTGCCTGAAGCATCACAAAGAAACTCTGGGTTTTTCCTGAGCTGATGGAGATGTGGAGGGCAGCTAGGATACATGGAGCTCCTGGACACCATTTTGACTTCTGTTATGGAGGAAAACTTGAGAACTGAAGGGAACAAAAACTAGGACAGGAAAAGAATGGTGAGAGTGATCATCATCCAGGAGCAGTGCAGCAGATTAGAAGCAACAAATTAGAAAGAGAGGAAATAGATTTGTCAGAGACTGGCTCCCTGTTTTAATAATCAGTAAGAATCTGACATCAATTGAGATGACTATAAAAAGCAAGCTCAATAAAACACTGCAGCTTGAAGCAATAACCCAGGAACATGTACAAAACAGTCTTTAATGATCATGATAATGGCTGTGAATGATTCTTTAAGTTAAATTATGTTTAATATGCTATTTTAAGACAAATTTAGACAAGTTCAAAAAGATTCCTGCCAAAATAGTTACAAGTTTTATATATATATATATATATATCTACCTATATATCTGTGTATAGATATTTCCATCACAGAATTGAGGTTACAGCAAACTGTTGCTCCCCATATTAGAGAGATACAGACAGAGAATCACAACTTAACCAGAGCAGAAGTCCAGGAGCAGACATCTCTGTGGGAACCAGTACCAGTTGCTTTAATCAATACATCCTGTCCATCTTTCAATAAAACTTACAAGACATACTTAAAGACAAAAAACGCAGTTTGGGGGCACCTGAGTGGCTCAGTGGGTTAAGCCTCTGCCTTCGGCTCAGGTCATGGTCCCAGCATCCTGGGATCGAGCCCCGGCATCGGGCTCTCCGCTCAGCGGGGAGCCTGCTTCCTCCTCTCTCTCTGCCTGCCTCTGCCTACTTGTGATCTCTGTCAAATAAATAAATAAAATTAAAAAAAAAAACACAAAAAAACAAAAAACGCAGTTTGGAGAAACAAAGCAAGCATCAGAACCAAACCAAGATATGGTAGGGATGTTGGAATTATTGAACCAGGAATTTGAAACAGCTGTCATTAATATGCTAACGGCTATAAATGGAAAAAGTGGTAACATGCAGGAACAGATGAGAAATGTAAGCAGAAAGAAACTTTAAGAAAGTATCAAAAAGAAATAGTAGAAATAAAACGCGCTATAACAGAAATGAAGAATCGCTTTGATGGGCTTATCAGTAAACTGAATATAGGTGAGAAAAGAATCAGTGAGCTTAAAGAAATGTCAGTAACAATTATAAAGAGAAAAAAACTAAAGGAAATTGAATAGAATATCCAAGAAATGGGCAGTTACGAAACGTGTAACACATAATGGAAATACTGGAAGGAAAAGGAGAGAAAGGAACAGAAAAAATACTTGAGGTAATAGCTGAGAATTTCCCAAAAGTAATGATAGATTCCAAACCACAGATCAGAAAATTCAGAGAATAGTAAGCAGACGAATAAGAAAAAAATATACACTTAGAAATATATTCAAACTGCAGAAGCATCAAAGGGAAAATAGTGAAGGAAGTTGGGGGGTGGGGAATACCCACCTTACCTAGAAAGGGACAAAGACAAATATTACATAGTACTTCTCTTCAGAAACCATACAAGCAAGCAAGGAAAAACTATCAGCTTAGAATTCTGTATGCAGTGAAGTTAACCTTCAGAAGTGAAGGAGAAATAAAGACTTTCTCAGACAAGCAGAACTGAGGAAATTTATCACCAGATTATGTTAAATGTTAAAAGAAGTTAAAATGTTAAAGAAGTTTTTCAGAGAGAAGGGATATGATATATAGAGAAACTCAGATCTACATAAAGGAAAAATGTTCGAGAAGGAATAAATAAAGGGGCTTCTTGTTTCCTTCTCCTGATTTACTGTGCCATGTCCAATACCCAGAACCCCTATCCATGCTGAATAATGCAGATATAGAGCATGGTGGATTGTTAGCTTAATAAAGAAAGAGTAGACTTGCTTTCTTGTCCTACAGCTGCAGCTTCCTCATTTGAAAATACCAGAGTAGATATAGTGGGTTCTCTGACTTATGGGAAGGAAGAATCTATTCCAAAGACTTTAGGCAAAACTGTAAATAAGAAATGAAAATATGATGAAAACCATCTTCCTCTCAGCTGTATAAATGTTAACATACCATATGTCTTATGCAACAGAACAAATACAGTATTGTAATGCCACTTAAGTTGTGGCTTCTTGAGACCAATCATTCAGAGATTAAAGAAAAAGGAATTATGTTAAGTGTAGACAGAATAAACTTTCCAAAAGCCAAAATTGTTACAGCTTTTGTTACTAGAAATGGAAAAGCCACTGAAGCGTCCTATAAGTTTTTATTTCTAATGAAGTAAGTATTAATGATATTAACCTAAAAAATATAACTACCAGTTATTTCACCAGCAGAAATAGGTCTCTTTGGGAATAGTAGAGAATTGCAAAAGCATAGCCGTGCCCAGAAAACATGGACAAGGAAAAGAACTCTCTTTTATAGAGGAAAAGGGAGTGTTGGTAGGCTGTTAGAAACAAAAAGTCCATAGGGAGTAAACTGGGAGTGGAAGTATTGTGGCTTTTCATTGGCTGTCTCTCTGGGCTGTTTCTGGGAGAGAAGGAAAAACTTTCTTCTTCCTGCTGGGGTAGTAAAATAGGCCCTTTTCTTCCTGTCGGATCTGCAGTTGACAGGAATGATAGACCTTGAGAGCTCCCCCTGTCAGCCTCCTGAGTCCATTCTGAATGAGGTTTTCCTATTGTTAGTGTTAACAATGGCTATAACCTACACAGGTAAAGTCTTTTGCTATCTGTCCCCTCCCCCACACTTTTTTTTTTTTTTTTTTTGAAAGAGTTCTTGAGATCTAAAATCGAGAAAATCACTGTGGATTATACCTAGCTGTGATTGGTTCATTTCTTGCTAGGATCTCATGAGGAGCCCTTGGTAGGGAATTTGAAGCACCTGTTTAAGTCCCTGGCTGAGCCTAGGTTTGGGTCCTTTTAACCTATTTTGCTTATGTTTAGTGACCTGAAGGACTTTGACCATAGTTAGTGTTTATTTTGTTATTTTTTCTTTTCTTCTCCTAATCTTTTTTTCTTTTTCTTCTCCTCCTCCTCCTCCTTCTTTTAACATTTTGTGATTTTCTTTTTTTCTTCTTTTTTATTATTCACTGTACAATATAGGGGCAGGGTGGAGGATAGGATGGAAGGATAACTGGTGGGCCTCAGTGGGGAACTGTGGGAGACAGTGTGGGGGTAGTAGGCCACGGGGGACAGGGTGGGTGAGTCTCCATTTATGCTGTGTATGAGGGCCTGTCTGTGGATGACCTGGAGCAATAACTGAGAAATTTCCAAAATTAATAGTAGGCAACAAACCATAGACCCAGAAGTTCAGAGAATACTCACGCAGGACTTATGCTAAAAAAAAAATCTATATCTAGTTATATTCAAATTATAGGAAATTAAAAACAGAAAATCTTGAAGTAGGCCAGGGTGAAAACACCTTACTTATGGGATATCAAGGATAAGAATTAGATTGGATTTCTTTTCAGATATCATATAAGCTAGAAAAGAATGAGTAAGAAAAGTGTAATATTTATAGTGCTGAAAGAAAAAAAAAAACACAGAATTCTGTGTACAAGTAAAATTATCAAATTAGCCTTCAAAAATGAATGAGAAATACTTAAAAATTGGAGGAATTTGTCTCCAGTAAGCCTACTTCACAAGAAACATTTAAAAAAATTCCTCAGGGGCACCTGGGTGGCTCAGTGGGTTAGAGCTTCTGCCTTCGGCTCAGGTCATGATCTCAGGGTCCTGGGATCAAGCTCCGCATCGGGCTCTCTGCTCAGCAGGGAGCCTACTCCCCACACCTTCCCGCCTACCTCTCTGCCTACTTGTGATCTCTGTCTGTCAAATAAATAAATAAAATCTAAAAAAAAAAAAAAAATTCCTCAGAAAGAAAGATGATAAAGGTCAGAAACTAGGATCTACATAAAGGAGTGTTAGAAAAGAATAAATGAAGATAAATACAATTATTCTTAACTGATGTAATAGTTTAATAACAGGAACAAAGTATTTGGTGATTATAGCTTATGGAGAATAGAAATTAATGAAAACATAAAGCATAAGAAGGAGAAATTGGGAATACTCTGTTATTAGGTCCTTCCACTAGCCGTGAAGTACAGTGTTATTTGACAGTTGACTTGGTTTAGTTGTACATGTGTAATGCAAACTGTAGGGCAACCACTGAAAAACATTTAAGAAGTATGATTGATATACTAAGGGCAGAGGAAAAAAAAGGATTTTAAGGCATTGAAACTCTTCTCCATGATACTGTAATTGTGAATACATGTAATTATACATTTGTCAAAACTCAAATGTACAACACAAAAAGTGAACCTAATAGCAAACTGTGGCATTTGGCTAATGTGTCAGTTTTGGCTTATCAATTGTAACAAATACACCATGCTAATGTAAGATACTGGTTATGAATGAAACTGTATGTGGGGCTTGTGAAGGGCTATATAACCTTCCAAATAAAATGACTACTTATTTTACCGCAAAACTGTTTGGGGATAGTAGAAAAATTGCAATTCAGGACACGCAGGCTATGGAAAACCATAGGCAAGTCTGGAGAATGAGAGGAAGGTTACTTTATAGAGAAAAAGAAGAGGAGAGACGGCTTTGAAGGAAAGTGTGTTGGAGGAAAGCAGGAGTTTAAGGTGGTGATATTACTTCGAGTTATATGGAAAAGGAAAGAAGCCTCAGTTCTTTTTTCACTGCATAGTATAGAATTACAGGATAGCAAAATGAAAGTAAAGTGAGTGACGTTTTATTGACGTACGCTCTAGGAGAGGAGTGGGCCAGTCATGAGAGACAAAGGCCCTGGAAACCCTGGGCTGTGGGTTTGTATCAGTTTTTTCTTTTGCGTGAGTCCTCAGGAGGCCACATTTGAATCACAGGCCTAGATTTATACAATAATGAGCCAACTCTACATATCCTTTCCCAAAATGTTTTAAAAATGCTGCTTGGGGTAGGGAACTGCATTATTTCTATTCTAGAGACATAGGTCAAGGAAGGACAAGGAGCTGCTTTCTGCGGGAGCACAACAAGCACAATGAACTTCTCTCCAACTCTGTTGCAACCACAAACCAAACCACCCTCTAGATGGGTGGTATGGGGTTGTCTCCAGATGGTGCCTGTTAGGGCTCTCCATCAGCATGTCTAAGGTCCATCCTCCTTGTCACTCATGCCTAGTTTCCTGCCTAACAGTGATGTTTCTCATCATCTGAATTGTGATAGTTTCTTATTGGCTGGGCTGTTGCTTGGCAAGGAGAAATCTACCTCCTTGTTGGAATGGTAAATCGAATTTCTTCCTGTCCAGGAATGTGAAGTAAGCTGTAATGAAAAGTCCCATCAGGGCTTCCTGACTCCATCCAAAATGAGGTTTCCCTCAATATTCACAGCTATATGGGAATTCTCTGTACTTTCTACTTAATTTTTCTATAAACCAGAAACTATTAAAAAAAGTTTATTAAGAAAAAAAACCCAACTTGTCAAGTCTTTAAAGAAATAAAGCAAAGCACCTAATTTCTCAGTTCTGTGCAACAACAGATTCATTAGACCTTAATTCCTTTTTTTATTTTTTAAATTTTTTAAATTTTTAAATTAATTTTTATTTTTTATTAAAAAATTTTATTATGTTAAGTTAGTCACCATACAATATATCGTTAGTTTTTGATGTAGTGTTCCATGTTTCATTGTTTGCATGTAACACCCAGTGCTCCATGCAGTATGTGCCCTTAATTTCCAAAAGGGATGCTAAGACAGTTTTTGAAATTCCTTTTGTAAGCGTAAGATAATAATATTTGGAGTATTTATTCAGTTTTGTATCAGTAGGACTTACAGGATGAAGATGCTGTCACATATACCAATATTTTTTATTTTCTCTCTTAGTTTCTCATATGTTCTAATCACTATTATAAATCACTAAATCACTATTATAAAAAATTCCTCTTAGTTTCTTGTATGTTCTTTTCTCTTAGTTTCTTATATGTTCTAATCACTATTATAAATCACTAAACCACTATTATAAAAAATTCCTCACTATTGTGAGGAAAATATCAGTGCAGGAAACAGGAAAGGAACCTTAACATATATTTGGAAATTCAAAGAGCTGAAAATCTGCAGATGTTTCAAGTTAGAATGGTGTTGATACAGGCGATGCTGACCTGCCATCATCTAGTAGGGGTTGGCACACTTTCTCTGAAAGGGTGATTAGTAAATACTTTATAGGCATTTTGGGCCTTAAAGTCTCTATTACAACTACTCAATTCTGTTGCAGTAAGAAAACAGTAATAGACAACATGGAAATGAGTTTGCGTGTACCAATAAAACTTTATTTATAAAAGCAGGTGTTATTTCTTGGTTGCTATAGTTTGCTGACTCCTGATCTAAAACAGGCACCAGGGAATGTCAGTGAATAAGTAAGTGAGGGGATTCCACAAAAGAAACCTCAGTAAATTCCCCAATTAGGACATTTATGGGCTATATTCTCTGACCAAAACAAGTAAACAAATTGGACTAAGAATAAAGCTGGTAAATACTGGAATTTAATAATCACAATAATCATAATAATACAGCTAGCTCAACAACAAACTGTTAACTGTGGAATTTTTTAAAGCCTTCTAAAGTTAATCTTGGGTCAAAGAAGAAATCAAAACTGCAACTACAAATCAGTTATAAATGAAGAGTGAACCCATTGCATGTCAAAATCAATGGTGTGACCAACATTATAGATAGGAAAAGTAGTGGCTTTAAAGGTTATTAAAGGAAGACTGAAACAAATGAACTAAGTATTCAATCTAGATAGATAGGAAAAAAAACAAGCAAACAAACAAACAAAAAAACAAAATAAAACCCAAGCAAGAGGAATTGACAAATGTTGAAGCTACAGGTTGAAGCTATAGGTGATAAACACCTCTCCTGAAAAAAGAAGGTAGAATTTACAGCTTCTATCTAGGCCTGTTATTATAAAGGCTCATTAAAACAGAAAGCATTCACAAGTCTAACCATGAAAAAAAGATACTTACAAATACTCAAGACAGTGGCAAAGACGATAACACAGCTATGGAAGAAAGTGGTATGATGTTAAATTTGAAAATTAGAATGAAATATCTAACTTTCTGAAACATATACTAAAATTATCTAAAAAAGAGTTATAAAATATGGTCCTATTACCATGAAGGAAATTCTCAAACAATCATACATAATGATGTACTAGATATAGATGCTTTTACAAGCAAGCAACAGGAAACATACAAGGAATAGAACATTTCTATACTATTTAAATAACTACAAGATAGCAAATATGGAAGACTTTAAATTCTTTGTGTAAGGCCAGAACAGCACTCTGGATATAGTAAGTGCTCAATAATATTTGTGCACTGCTGAATGCTTCTTGATACTACAAAAATGAGCAAAGAAATAGAAGGTAATTTCTAATTAATTGAAAATAAGATTTAAGATGTAAAACTCTTAAAGTAGAAGTGAATCAAATCTAGGAATGTTTGAAGAACTAATAAAATGGAACCAAGTGGGGTGCCTGGGTGACTCAGTCGGTAAAGCATCTGCCTTTGGCTCAAGTCATGATCTCAGGGTCTTGGGATCTAGCCTAGCATTGGGTTCCCTGCTTAGTGGGGAGCCTGCTTCTCCCTCTCCATCTGCAGCTCCCCCTGCTTGTGCCTCTCTCTCACTCTCTCAAAGAAAGAAAGAAAGAAAAAGAAAGAATAAAAGAAAGAAAACAACTTAAAAATAAGGAACCAAGTAATGTTTATTCCTAGAATATAAACTAATTCATTAATAGGAAATTTATTATTTTAATCTACTGTATTAATAGGTTAAAAAAGTTATCTCAAAAGTTGAGAAAATATTTGGTAGATTTCACTGTCCATTCCTAATTTTAAAAATAAACTTTTGGGGCACCTGGGTGGCTCATTTGGTTAAGCAACTGCCTTTGGCTCAGGTCATGACCCCAGGGTCCTGGGATCGAGCCCCTCGTTGGGCTCCCTTGTCAGTAGAAACACAGAAACATGAGACCTAGGCAAGTTACTTGAACTCTGGAACTTTAAGATTTCTTTCAGTTTGAGTAGATTCCGTTTCAGTACTCTTAGGGTTTCAATATAGGAAAATTAAACATTTGTTTTCCAAAGTATTTCAAACATTTTAAATTAATTAATTTAAATTCTTAAAATGAGAATTTTTGTTACTGATAAAAGTGACATTCCAGATCAGTGCAGAAAACAGTGGATTGTTCAGTGAAATGGTATTTGGTCAGCTAGCTATTTAGTACTCCAAAATAGATTCCTAATGAGTTAAGTAATTAAGCAGATACAACAGTATTAAAGTACCAGAAACATAACTTTAGAGGCATGATTCTGTAAGTAACAAGGAAAGAGTCCATTGGTTTGACATTAAAAAAGACTCCAAATTTCCTAAGGGCAAAGACCACCATAAGCAATGTGAAAAAAACAAATGATAAACTGGGGAAGATATTGACAGTGTATATAAGGGGACAGAGAGTTAATGTTTTTACTAGAGATCTTAAAATCTAGAAAAATAAATCTAATGCAAAGTTGCAAAGATCATTAAAATGGAATTCATCCACAATGCAAGTTGAGACCATTTATTTTATTTTGCCTACCAGATTGCTACAAATTAAACAGATTGCTACTACCCAGTGTCCCTGGTGGGAAGTTGTGTTGATAAACTTTTCTGCAGGCCAGTTTGGTGATACATACAAGTTATGATCTTAAATCCACATCTTTTGACTGGAAATTCCTCTTTGAATGTACTGCAGTGCAATAATTGGATAAATGTGCAAAAAATGTTTTATAGAAAAATGTTCATTGTTGTGTTCATAATAGAAAAAAATTAGAAATTGTCTAAATGTCATTTTGACTATACATCCATACAGTGGAACACTAAGCAGCCTGAAAATAATGTAGATTTATACTTGCCAACATGGGAAGATGTCTGTCATGTAGTTTACATGTTAAAAAAAAATAAGGTTGCAAATGTATGCCTAGCATGCTGTAATTTTATAAAGCACATATAACTATACCTACATATATGCCCTGGTTGATGAAGATAGTATTTTTTTTTAATTTTTATAATTTTTTTATTTATGAGAGAGAGTTTGGGGGGAAGGGGTGTGTGGGTAGGAGCAGAGGAAGAGGGACAAGCAGACTCTGAGCAGAGCGGGGATCCTGACTTGGGGCTTGATCTCATGACCCTGAGATCATGACCTGAGCTGAAACCAAGAATTGGGTGGTTATCCGACTGAGCCACCTGATTAAGACAGTTAGAATGTATGCACCAACAAGGTTAAAAGTGGTTCTAGGAGTGAGGATTTAAATTTTCTTCTTATAGTTTAGAAAGAATACTTAGACATTTCTGTGGTAGAGTGCCTATCCTTTTAATAATCAGAGTGGAAACAGTGAAACTATTTTTAAGGGAGGAGGTAGAGGGAAGAAGATGGGAACAGAGGCCTTGGTTTTCAGGCCCGAGGTCTGCCATGCCTTGTGGCCCTTCTCGGGGCCTGCAAGTAAGTGGAACCTGAGTGTTGGCTGTGTTGGGACCTACCACACTTGAGGTCCCCTCCTACCAAACTCTGGATGCAGTCTTCATGGCATTATGAAGTTTTGTGCCAACATCACTGGTGAGGACTTTTTAGAGCTCTTTATTCATATCAGTGGCACCCTTCCAAAGCTGGTGGGAGTCTGTGTGCTGTATGTGCTTTAGGCCTGATGACCTCAGTCATCTGTGATGCCAGAGCGTGGTGTGAGGTGAGGTGGGGAGACTTCCACCACTTTGCGTGGAAGATGTTTCAGAAGTGTTGAAGGAGATTTATTTAGAGCTAACATCTGAGCATTTGTTCAGAACAGTGAGAACAGAGAATGCCTTTTACCTTGAAGCCCCAGTTGACCAACAAGTGGTGTCCCTACCTCACTATGTCTGGAACTGCTATTGCCCACAGGTTGGGCTCCTGTGGTGGTACTTGATCCATCTGATGGGCCTGTGAGGGTTCTTAACCCAATGGCATGAGAAGATTTCCTGGAGCCCAGCATGAAAACCTGTGATGTTCATGTTTATCTTCTGGCTTTGAAGACTCTGAAGAGCAGTGTAGAAAGGATAGCAAACTTGGGTGATAAGTGCTGGTTGAAACAAATGTAAATGGCGAAATGAACTTCAGTGTAGAAACTGATGTCGTGTCTATTAAGAGTTATTTTAACAATCTTGGAAATCCTCCAAAGTCTGCTCAGGGTATGTCTCAAGACGGAAGCCTGGAGAACATGGTGGGAGTGCTAGTAGAGAGTGGGAAGCTTCTGCAGTTTTTCGAGGGACAGCAAATAAATCCTGTAATAGCCTTATGCAATGTTTTGAGCAATACTATTCTTCATCTTGTTTTGGTTCATGAAGATGTCTCTCTTCAGTATTTCATTCTTATAAAAATTCAAGCAGCCTGTATTTTTTTTAAGCTTATGATCTTTTCAAAACTGAAACAGACCCTGAGTTAATTGGCTTGCAAGTCTGCACCCTCACTGGCCTATGTAGAATGTACATTTTGCTGAGCTCTTATTCCTTTGCAAAGCTTTTATTTAAAAAATCAGTGGTGAAAGAATTGGATAGTTCATTTGTATGTTTATTGACTTTGTCAGTTTTTTTTTTCTTCATACATTTTAAGAGGCCAACAACAAAAAAAGACTTTCTACTTTAACTTTTTTGGGGAAAAGGATTGTAACAAAATAAAAACTTTGAATTTCTGAAACATTGGATCAGTTTTTATTATAAAATGCTACTGTGAAATGGGAACTTCATTCTTTTAAAACAAATATAATTTTGTGAGGGATTTTTCCCTCACAAAAGCTTAATGTGAGAGCTTAATATGCTGTCTGAAAGATAGAAGTTATTTAGCATTTGTGTATATTGCATAGTTTTTGTTAAAGCTGTGTTTTGTCAGTATAGATATATATCGATATCGATATCGATATCTATATAGATATCGATATCGATATCGATATCTATATCGATATATATCTATATATATTAGTTTATATTCATGGTTTTAGATTTATCATCTACAGAGCCTGAATTGGTTATTAGGTTCACTAATAATGCATCTTACTCATAAGGATTCAATTTTGAAATAGTCAATTTATGTGGACTAAGATTTTTCTTACGGGTAACTTTTATATAAACCAAGTTTTCATTTTTTCCCTATAGTATTATGTTATTCTATTTAGAAAATGATGCTCAATGTTTCATTATTTTGAGAAAAGGAAGGAGAGGTTATAAAGGACTGGTACAGTGATTAGAGGGAAGGTTCATATTCTTCCATATTGCATTTTAGTTTTTTAATGGCTTATGCAATAAAAGGAGCCATTAACTTGGCAGCCTTTATTTTTGCAGACTCAGTAAATTCTCATGACTACATTTTAATCAGTAATGAATAATTTCCTACTAGATTTAGTGATAAAATGCTTAAATTTGCTAATTTATTTTGTTTTGCTGATTTCTAAATTCCATTCATGGTGTTGTGGAAAGAATACAGAAACATGAGACCTAGGCAAGTTACTTGAACTCTGGAACTTTAAGATTTCTTTCAGTTTGAGTAGATTCCGTTTCAGTACTCTTAGGGTTTCAATATAGGAAAATTAAGCATTTGTTTTCCAAAGTATTTCAAACATTTTAAAATTATTAACACATAACTATTTCAGAATTATAGCTTAAGTTTTTTTCTAACTTCTGAATTATGCACAATTACTTTGTGGATATTTTTATTTTTTAAAAAAAATTTATTTATCTATTTGTCAGAGAGAGAGAGAGAGAGAGAGAGCAAGCACAGGCAGAGGCAGAGGGAGAAGCAGGCTCCCCGCTGAGCAAGGAGCCCGATGTGGGACTCGATCCCAGGACACTGGGATCATGACCTGAGCCGAGGGCAGCTGCCCAACTAACTGAGCCACCCAGGTGTCTCTGCTTTGTGAATATTTTTAAGGTTGTTTATAAAGGTTGTTTTTTTTTAAAGTGATTTTTAATGTTTATAAAATTCCCTGCCCTCATCAGCATTTTTGTATACTTTAAACGGAAGCTGAAAATGCAAAACAAATATTTTAACTCAGTGAGAAAATTATAAAATATGCAGACTTTTTTCTTTCTGTGCATAAAATGACTTATAATGCTTGTTTCTAGTATCTTTTTCAATTCTTTCTTTGGTTTATTAATTAAACGAGAATTTTCAAGCTGCCTTTTTACCTGTTTGATCACCTCTCCTCTCCTTCTTTCCCTTAGTCTCTCTTCCTCTGTCTCTGTCTTTGTTTCTGTTTCTATTCTCTATATTAAATAAAACCGGGGAAATGAAGAAAACCTATGTTTTGTTTTGGAAAGTAAATAATTGTGCATTTTAAACTATGGTGAGTTATTATAATGGTTAACTTTTAATAATTCATTAACAAAGTGTCTATAAAAGTTTTGTAGCCTGGTCTTTGAAATGTAACTTTTGAAAATGAGAGGGGTTATTTATTCCTTTGCTTAACCTACAGATATGTTGCTATTTAAAAAAAAAAAATATTTGCCTATCTTGGGCACCTAGGTGGCTCAGTGGGTTAAAGTCTCTGCCTTCAGCTCAGGTCATGATCCCAGGGTCCTGGGATCGAGCCCCACATCGGGCTTTCTGCCTGGCAGAGAGCCTGCTTCCTTTCCTCTCTCTCTGTCTGCCTCTCTGCCTACTTGTGATCTCTGTCAAATAAATAAATAAAAAAATCTTAAAAAAAAATTTGCCTATCTCATATCGTAACATCTAAATATAAGATCTTAAAAATTAAGATTCTTTTTAATATAGTAGAAATTGTTTATAATTAATACAAAAATTTTAAAATAATAACATGTTCTTGTTATAGTTTAGTTTAATTGTGGAAAGCTATGGACTGCCAGTTTCTAGTCTTATATTAGTAATTGAATTTAAAAGCCTGGTCTTATAACTAAGATTCTCATAGAATCCAGAATGAAAAGGGCTTTGGGGATGATCTCATCTAAACACCTTATTGATAGATGCGAAAACAGTTTCAAAGAGCATAAAAGTAACTAAGGTTTTTTAATTGTCAATGCCAGAACCCATTTTAGAACCCAGATCTCCAAACTATTTATAGATGTTAACTTTTTGAGCTTGATCTATCAAGACTTAATTCAGAGACTTAGAGCTTGGATACACTTTTGTTTATTAAAATAAATGTAGATCACCATGCAAATCTATTATTTACCTGACAAGATAAAATTTAAATGAAAAAGTTTAAAACATGTTATAAGCCATTGTCATATCATCCTTGCGTGAAGATATCCTTTGTTCTTGCAGGTAGGTAGGAAGGAATTTATTTGCTACAAAATGATAATTCCCTGGAAGACGAAAGCCTCACATTTAAAAATCAAAGCATCAAGTTTGGAAATTATTTCAGCTTCTATTTCTTTTTTTTAGAGAAACACTACTAAGAAGCAAGAAAATATGCCTTTATGTTTCAGTGTATCTTCAGAAAATAAAACACTGATGAAATGTATTTAAAGTGCTTCCTTATATCCATAAATGGGTAGTTTTTAATTGTCTCCCTAAATAGTGTAGTCTTTATTGTCTCCCTAAATATCACTTGTTAAAAACTGTACTGGCCTATTTATATGACACACTTGTAATATTTTTTTATTCCACTACTAAAAAGGTCACTCATTAGTATACTATGATAATACATACTTACTTATTTATAAGTGTACTATACCAGTATCACAAGAGATCAGACAAGTATTTATTAGTGGTTAATTTTTGTAAAGGTCCTCCTCTAAGTTTTGTTTATCTCCATTCAGGTCTAGGTACTTGAAAAATGCTTCATAAATTAATCTGAGTCTGGAGACACATCAGAATTAATATTTCTTTTTAAGCAAACTTGTGTAAACCTGTTTGGTAACTGACAGGATATGGTATATATAGTTCTTAGACTAAGAGTTAGTATATCCTAATTTGCAGCCCATCTTCATATACCGCGAATATATGTGAAATTCCAAATAGGTACTCCAGTGCTTTATCATTTGCCCATTTATGTCATTTAATCCTTTTCATTCCTTTTCATTCCTAATCATTTCAATCCTTTTCATTCCTAATCATTTATTATTAGTGTACTTGTGCGAGGATATTGCCTAATAAAAGTGGCTTATTTTGTATCTGCAGTTATTTTCCTTATGTGGGTAATAATAGCTACTTTTCTTTTTGTTTCAATCTTTCTGCTTTCAAAAGATGAAATTAGCTTGTGGTGTGTGTACTTTTAGGGGAGGTTTGTTCACTTTATTCCTTACCTCTTTCATGATCTTAAATGGCTGTGTAATATAAAGACTATATTGTTTTAATTAAATAAGGTTTATGACAGGCAAAGTCAGACTTTTGTTAACCTTTGTCCAGTATATTTACATAAGAAAGACCTTAGGACATATTTTCAAAGATTATTGGTTTATTGCATTTGGAAAAATCTTTGTGAGGCAAATTTGTAGGCACTTATTGAAACTATAGGTGAGAATTTTCCTTTAAAAATAATAATAAAATATAAAAATAACAACATGGGTTGTTAAACTGAGAATGTTCAGAAATAAATTGTTTTCTTAAGGCTTAGACTCTTTCCTGAGAGTGATAAGAGATTATTTATTTGTGATGCTGAACATAATGTAGAGTATTTCTAATTGGACATGGGCTGAAAAGAGACATCTCTTTCCATAATTCATTCCACAAATAATTACTGAATACATACTATTTGGTAGGCACTGTTGTATGTGTTTTGGACACTGTACTGTAAAAAGTAGATATTCATATATTTCTGAATTAAATGGCTTAATGGTCTTCCTATGTTTGGGGACATACCATTAATTTTTTTTTTTTAAATATATGAACCGATATGATGAATGCTGGATTTTCAGCTGCCTCTGATTTCTATGCCTGGAACACAGCTATATTCCTTAATCATAAATAAGAAAATAGATCATACTTTTTGGTTGTGGACTATCAGTTGTGGCCCAGGCATTACCTATTGTCAGCAGACATTACTTTGTTTTATTTGGACAAACTTTGAGGGTAACATAGTTAAGATTATGATCATGCGCTCAAAATGGATTTGAAATACTGGGAATAGATTGGAAATGCCCTGTCCTAGTTTTTGTTTGTCTGTTTGTTTTGTTTTTCTTTGACTAGAGGTAGTCTAATTTCAATTCTGTTTCACACCAGGATGAGTATTCCTCAGTCATATAGGAAACAACTAAGGTTCTCAGAATATGGGCTATCAGATACAAAAGTTACCTCATAATATGTAGGTGGTGTAAAGGAAAGAGTGATAATTAGACTTCTATTTAGAGGAGTCAGGAAACCAAGAATCTGGTCTATTTCATAAATAATTAGGTGTGTGACCTTGAAAAAATCATTTAACATCTCTTGGTTACAGTTTCTTCAGATGAGGAGTCTAGACTTCAGTTGGATGAAGTCTCTTGGCTTTGATTCTGTGGAATACTGGCATGTCCCTCTGCTGATACTCAGCACCACCATGGGAAGGGTAGCTGACAGTTTAGTATTGTATTAATCACCTTTTCAGTAATATTAATATCAGTGGTGATTTCTTTTGTTTTCACCCTACTCTTTTTTTGAAGATAAGGATTGTAGAATATTTCTGCTTAAAAATTTATTCCTTATGTGAACTAGACCTGATTCTGAAATAAGTTGAAGCCACATGCTTATCTGTTTTATAGTCTAATACTACAGACAGGGATTAATATATATTATTAAATTACCACTCAGTGGTGGTCTGATTTTCCATGCCAATTGAATGAAGCATTTTCCTTTGTCAAGAACTGTAGACATTAATCAATGAGGCAGCTTAATTACCCATTCTTTCTTTAGTGTTTATTTTCCCTGCAGTGTTATGGTATCTTTGTGCAATATAGTTTCTGTTTATTAAAGCAGTTGTCAGAACTTCGTGTTGAAATATGTCTTTGCTCTCTTGAAAGTTTTTATTAATATGTGTTACCTTACCAAATTTCAGGCTTATCAGTTTATAATAGTTTTAGAGCCCAATCTCAAAACAAGCTTTTTACTCTTTTGTATGTATTTAGAAACGTGTTTAAAGAGATAGTAGTAGTATGACCCATTAAAAGAATACTTATTTCTGAAATTTCTGTTAGTGTATTTATTAAATGTAGTTAAGTATATGGGACTTGGTTTACCATTCTTTTTTTTTTTTTAACCAAACACTAGTTTTAGCACATCTGTCTTTTAATAACGGTTTATTCATTGCTTATTTGTGCATTTTCTAATGCAAATGTGAAAATAAATATGTTTTGGCTAATAGTGAGCTTTATATATTGATTAGCAGGAGAATATTAATTTGATTTAGTTTTTCTTTATTTTAAAATATTACCAAAGCATTATTTTGGATAACTTTTTATTTTGATACAGCTTCAAACTTATAGAAAGCTTTCAAAAATAGTAAAAGTAACTCACTCCTATGAAGGTTTTTTGAAAAATTATGGTAAATGACAACTGTAAACTCTAACTAGAGTCACCAATTCTTTACTTCTCTTTTTTATGCTTTTTTTCTCCTCAAATTTTTATTTAAATTCTAATTAGTTAATAGTGTAGTGTAATATTAATTTCAGGTGAAGAATTTAGCAATTCAGCATTTCCATACAACACCTGCTGCTCATTACAAGTGCCCCCCTTAATCTCCACCACCTATTTAACCCATCCCCCCAACCCACCTACATTCTCGGTTTTTTTTTTTTTTTTGCTCCATTTATTTTTATTCTGTCAATCTATTGGTATGTATTTGTTTGAATCATTTGAGAATATGGTGCAAACATCATTTTTCTCTTAAATTCTTCAGTATGTAGTTATTAAGAACAAGGACATTCTCTTTTATTACCACAGTATGCTTATCAAAGTCAGAATTTAATATTAATACCATACCATCTAATCCACAGTTCAAATTCACATGGTGATAATTTGTCCAATTATGTACTTTACAGAAAGTATTTTTTTCTACTTCTAGAATCTATCCAGGATCATACAGTACATTTAGTTGTAATGCCTCTTTAGTGTCCTTGAATATAGAGCAGTTCTTCAGCCTTTCTTTGTTTTTCTTGACCTTGACATTTTCGAAGAGTACACACCAATTATTTTGTGGACTATCTATGAATTTAGGCAGTCTGTTGATGAGTTTTGAGTTACGCATTTTTGGCAGGAGCATCACAGAAATGGTGTTAGATTCTTGTCAAGATGGACATGATGTGTCCATGGTGTGGCTCAGTCGATTAAGCCACTGCCTTCAGCTCAGGTCATGATCTCGGGGTCCTGGGGTTGAGTCCCGCATCGGGCTCCTTGTCCAGCAGGGAGCCTGCTTCTCTCTCTGCCTCTGCCTGCCACTCTGCCTGCTTGTTCTCTCTCTCTCTCTGACAAATAAAAAAAATCTTAAAAAAAAAAAACATTAAAAAAAAAGATGGACATGATGTCTGTCTTTTTTTTTTTTTTTTTTTGGAAAGCCAAATCTTACTGTTGTACTTACTGTACTGTTGTAAACCCCACATGGTCATGACATTTTCCCACTGCTGCTGTTTTCTGAAATAATATGTGTAGGCTTGGTATTATTTCTTCCTTAAATGTTTGATAGATTTTTTTCAGTGAAACCACTAGGTCTGGAGCTTTTCTTTGTAGGAAAGTTTTTGATGATGAATTTAATTTATTTAATAAACATGGAGGTATTGAGATTTCTTATTTATCTTGTGTTAGTTTGGTAATTGGCCTTTTAAGGAAATTTTCTACTTCAAGTTATAAAATTCATTGACATAAAATTTTTCATAATATTCCTTCATTATTCTTTAAAAAATATCTTTAGTATCTATAGTTACCTGCTCTTTCATTCCTGAGATTGGCAATTTGTGCTTCTCTTTTTAAAGAGAATTTTGCTAAGGCTTATTGGTTAATTTTTGCAGAAAGACTTCCGGCTTTATAATTTTCTCTTGATTTCTTTTTATCTTTTGTGTAGGGTTTTTTTTTTTTATTACCAGTATTTGTTATTTTCTTTATTCTGCTTCCTTTGTTCTTCCTCCCTGCCCCTTTGTGTTTTATTATTAGCTTTGCCTTTTCAATTTCTTAAGATAGAAACATACATCCTTATTTTAAATTGTTCTTCTCTTATTATAAGCTGTGAAAGCCCTGCTTTGGCTCTGTCTCACAAATTTTTTTTTTTTTTGAAGATTTTATTTATTTATTTGACAGACAGAGATCACAAGTAGGCAGAGAGGCAGGGAGAGAGAGAGGAGGAAGCAGGCTCCCTGCCAAGCAGAGAGCCCGATGTGGGGCTCGATCCCAGGGCCCTGGGACCATGACCCGAGCCGAAGGCAGAGGCTTTAACCCACTGAGCCACCCAGGTGCCCCTGTCTCACAAATTTTGATTATATTTTCATTAATATTCAGTTCAAAAATTTTTTTCTCTGTTCATTATTTTTTGACTGTTGGGTTAAGTATGTTATTTAATTTCCAAATACTTGGATACTTTTCTCAATATTGTATTGCTATAGCTTTCTAATTTAATTCCTTTACAGCTTTGGAATTTCAGTTTTTGGAAATCATTATGACTTACTTTATGGCCCATCATATAGTCTGTCTTGGTGAACATTCTTCAGACACTTGAAAAGGAGCTTTGGTATATGTCGGGTCAAGATGATCAGTAGTGTTGTTCATATATTCTGTAGCCTTACAAATTTTTGGTTTTTTGTTTAACTATTATCCTTATTTATTTATATATTTATTTAGAGCATATAGGCACATGAGTGAGGAAGGGATGGAGTGGGACATTGGGAGGAGAGAAGAGAGAGGTTCCATAACCACTGCAGAGCCTGACATGGGACTTGATTTCATGACCCTGGGCTGAAATCAAGACTAAGATGCTTAACTGACTAAGCTATCCAGATACCCCTATGTAAAGAGTATATTAAAATCTCCAATCATGATTGTGGATTTAGCACTTTGACCCTTTCACTCAGCATTTGCATCATGTGTTTTGAAACTGTATTACTAGGTGTATACACAGTTTACATGGTTATGTCCTGATGAATTCATCCTTTCTTGAGAATTATAAAATCTTCCAAGTTGCTATGTGGTGTCATTTCTCCTTCAGATTAAAGAAATTCTTTCAGTGTTTCTTGTCATGCAGATTTGTTCCCAGTAAGGTTCCTTTATTTGAAAATAACCAATCTTATTCCTTTTTTTGCCAGCTTTATTGAGGTATATAACTGACAAAATTATAATATACTTAAAGTGTATAACATGATTTGTTATTATATACATTGTGATATTATATACATTCCACAATTAGGTTGATCTACACATCTGTCACTTCACCTGTTTACCCTTTTTTTTAATTTTTTTGGTGAAAATACTTAAGTTCTATTCTCCCAGCGAATTTCCGTTACACAATATAATGTTATCAACTGTAGTCACCATTAGATCTTTAGACCTTACTTATAACTGAAAAGGATACAAAGGATACAAAGGAAAGTTTGTATCCTTTTCTGTCTTTTCCCCAATTCCCCTGCCCCACAAGCCCTAATAACAACAATCATTTTACTCTGTTTCTATGAGTTAGCCTTTTTTAAAAAAAGGTTTTTTTTAGGTTCCACATGTGATAACCATGTAATATTTGTCTTTCTCTCTCTGCCTTATTTCGCTTAGCATATGTTCTCCAGTTTTATCTATTGTTGTCACAAATGGCAAGATTGTTTTCCAGCTTCTTCTCGAGATGATGATCACTCTTTTAGCTCAGCAAACTTGTGAGCATTGTGGAGCTGTGTGACAATCCAGCACAGGCACATAACCAGAACTGATTGGGCCTGGATGTCTCAGGATAATCACATGAGCCATGAAGCCAGTTTCCTCTGTTGGTGGGTCATTTTTGCTGTCACCAGCTGTGTTACCTTAATCAACATCTTTGACAGACATATTCTTGATTGAAGCCCACATTGGCCCTAGGAAGAACTTCACTTAAGCTCAAGTTGTAATGTTGACTGGAACAGAGGTGACCATCATCCTGGGTTTGACAGTTTTCACTCAGCCTGTAGGGACAGAACCAATACTACCAATTTCGCGGATGTCCTGATAAGGAGGGACAGATACAGGGGGTTGTTGGACGGGTGAGTTGATTTTAGGATACGATTCAGAGCTTCAAGCAGTGTGGTTCCACTGACATTGCCATTTTAAGGATTGTTTTCCATCCGTGAACCAAAGCATGTTGTCACCATTCCAACCAGAAATTGGCACAAATGCTAATGTGTGTCAGGGTTATAGCCAATTTTCTTAATGTATGTGCTGACTTAATTAATTTTCTCATATCTCTTCTGTCTGTAGGGTGGCTCAGTGGAATCCATTTTGTTAATACCAATAATTAGTTGTTTCACACCTAGTGTGTAAACCAGAAGGGCATGCTCATGGACCTTTCCGTTGTGGGATCGTTGAGTGTGGTGGTCGAGAAAGAATTCTTGAGATGTTTCAGGGTACAACTTAGTAAGTGTATTCAGGTAGCACGGGGACAGGACTCGTGGGGCAGAAAGAGCTGTACTTTTGTTATATGAAGCTGGCAGTTATATGCTTCATGTTCAAGGGGGAGGGGACATATATGGAATATTAGATCATGTTTCCTTTGAATTTCTACTCATAAAACTACTTTTGCAAGATTTCTTTGGTGCTTTATTATTGTTGAGATTTATAGGAAGTCATGAGACCCTTTAAGAATGTGACAACCAGCTTGTATTTAATCCTTATCAGAACTATGCAGGCTGTAGGTCTGCGTTCCAGGACAGCATGGTTACCCTGACATATGCCTGTAATCATGTTTTTGTTTTGTTTTGTTTGTTTTTGATAAAATCTCTGTGTGTTAAGGCATCAATGATGGTCACATAACACTTGGTGGTCTCAGATTTCCACAGAGAGAGGTCATTGGCGATACTGTGCTCAAATTAAACTTCCAGTTCATCCAAGATCCAGGTATATTTGAAGAAGCTCTTTCTTATCTCAGCAGGCTTCTTCTCAAATATTAAGGTTCGTATGTGGATCCCACCACATTTGTAGATCAGATGGCCAGTGGTGGTAGACTTGCCCAAATCTATGTGTCTAATGATGATGGTGATGGACCACATCTTTTCCTTGCCCATTTTGGCTTGGATTTAGCAGTGGTTTCATGACACCTCTGTTCTGGTGGCAAACCCATTATGAAAAACTAATTTTAATCTTTTGAGGAACTTCCATGCTGTTTTCCATAGTGGCTATACCAGTTTACATTCCTGCCAGCAATGTATAAATACTTCCTTTTCTCTACAACCAGCATTTATTATCTCTTTTCTTTTTGATAATAGACATCTTAACAGGTATGGGGTAATCATGTCATTATGATTTTGATTTGCCTTTCCCTGATGATTAGTCGCTTTGAGCACCTTTTTGTGTTCTTGTAGGTCGTTTCTATATCTTCTTTGGAAAAGTATCTATTAGGATCCTCAGCTCTTTTTTTTTTTTTTTTTTTTTTGCTTTTGAGGTGTACGGGTTCCTTATATATTTTGGATATTGACTACTTGTTGGGTATGTGGGTTATAAATATTTTCTCTCATCCATAATTGCCCTTGATTTTGTTGGTTTCCTTTGGAGTGCACAAGCTTTTTAGTTTAATGTAGTTCTCCTTCTTTATTTTTGCTCTTGTGGCTTTTATTTTTGGTGTGAAATCTGAAAAAAATCATTGCCAAGACCAGTGTCAAGAATCTTACGTCCTGGGGAGTCTGGGTGGCTCATGAGGTTAAGCGTTTGCCTTTGGCTCAGGTCATGGCTGGGATTGAGCCCTGCATTGGGCTTCCTGCTTGGGTGTGGAGTCTGCTTCTTCCTCTCACTCTTGCTCCCTGCTCTCCCTTTCTCTCAAGTAAATAAATAAAATCTTAAAAAAAAAAAAAAAAAGAATCTTACATCCTGTGTTTTCTTGTATGAGTTTTACAGTTTCAGTTCTTAATGTTAACATCTTTAATCTGCTTTAAGTTGATTTTTATGTACAGTGTAAGATAGGGATCCAGTCTCATTTTTCTGAATGTGGCTATTCAGTTTTTCCAACAGCATAAAATTCCTTTTTAAAAATCTTCATTTCTGACTTTTTAAAAATTCCTTTCAGCACTTTAGGATGTTCCATTTGTCTTTTGGCCTTTAATTTTTCTGATTAGAAGTTATCATCATATTGTCATTCTTATGTATATAATGTGTCACTGTTTTTCCTGTCTGGTTTAATATTTTTTTCTTTATCTTTGATTTTTAACGGTTTGACTTCAGTGTGTCTAGGTGTGATTTTCTTTGTATTTATCTTGCCTGGTGATTGCTGGACTTCTTGGGTATTTAGAAAATAATAGTTTTCAGTAAGTTTGGGAAAATTTCAAACTTTTTTTTCTTCAAGTATTATTTTCTGCTTCACTCTGTATACTCTGTTTCTGAGATTCCACTCATACCAGTGTTCGATATTTTCCACAGGTCAGTGAACCTCTGTTCCTTTTTCTTTTTTCTATTCTTTATATTACGTAGTTTCTTGACCTATATTCATGTTCACTGTTTCTTCAATTAATTTCTGTTTAACTCAGTGATTGTATTTTTCATTTCAGGTCCCGTACCTTCCTGTTCTAAAACTTCCATTTTTTTATATTTGTTTCTGTAATTTCAATTCTGCTATTTTGAGTGGTTATATATCCATTCATTATTGTCATATATTTCTTTAATAGCTTATTTTATACTCTTTCAGGTACTTGTTTACTGGTTTGGATTTGGCTCATCTTGTTTCTGTTGTCTACTTTGTTACTTGACTAAGGGCTACATATTTTTCACTTTTCTTTTTTTTTTTTTAATTTGACAGAGAGACACAGTGAGAGAGGGAACACAAGCAGGGGGAATGGGAGAGGGAGAAGCAGGCTTCCTGCTGAGCAGGGAGCCTATGTGGGGCTCCATTCCAGGACCCTGGGATCATGACCCAAACCGAAGGCAGATGCTTAATGACTGAGCCACCCAGGCACCCCAATTTTTCACATTTTTTAATGGGATCATTCATTTTATTGTGTCCTAGGTATGTGGATATTACATTTAGAGACTTTGGAATCTGTTCTCTTCTTCTGGAGAGTGTTGGCTTTGTTTGTTTTTTTAACAGGCATTGTTAATTTGACTGGATTCACATTTAAAACCTCTTGTCTCCCCTGTGGTGGGCAGCAACTGAAATCCTTGCTCACTTCTTTCATTCTTTAAGCTCTTGGTCTATGTTGTGCTACTTGCAGTCTCCCCCTGTGCATCCTATGAAGTGCAGTTCAGGGGCCAGTTAGGGGTTTCAGTAATATTTTTTTCTGCGTCTGTGGCCCCCTCTACTCTAGAACTTTGTTCTTTTCTCTTTTCTTTTCTTTTGGTTTCTTTTTTTCTTTCCTTTTCTGTTCCTTTTTTCTTTTCTTTTTTATTCTTTCTTTCTTTTTTTCTTTCCTTCTTTCTGAAAGATATATTTATTTTAGAGAGAAGGAGAGAGAGCATATGCACAAGCTGGAGGGGTAGAGGAAGAGGGAGAGAGAATCTCAAGGAGGCTCTGCTCCCAGCTTGGAGCCTTACTGATGTGGGGCTTGATCTCATGACCCTGAGATCATGACCTGAGCCAAAACCAAGAGTTGGAGGCTTAACCCACTGTACCACCCAGGCAGCCCTCCTCCTCTCCATCTAGCTACTCCGTTAGCTTAAAATTTCATCCTCCTGTTCCTTAAGCCATAAGACTGTGGCTTTATGATTAAGTTTACCTGCTCTGTGCTAAGTAGACTGGAGGTTTCTCTTAGATGAAAATTGAGTATCCAGTATGGGTGTATATTGAGTGAGTGGTTTTGAAATTCTCAGAAATATCCTAACAAAAATAGTGATCATTATATTCCTCTCTAAACTTACTATCCAAAGAATTTTTTATCTTTTTTAAAATTTTTTTAAATTTTTGTCTTTTTAAAATAGATTTATTCATATTCTATATCGTTTACCCATTTAAATGAAAAATTCAGTTGTGTTCAGCATAGCCACATAATTGTGTAACTATTACCATGATCAGCTTTAGAATTTTCATCACTACTGAAAAGACCATACTTACTGGCAGTTCACTCCAGTTCCTCTCAATCTCCCCTCTCCAGCCCTAGGGAGCTACTTTGTGTCTCTGTAGATTTGCCTCTTTCAGACATTTATTATAAATGGGCTTATTTAATGTGTGGTTCTTTCTGACTGGCTTCATTAATAACTTAGTATAATGTTTTCAAGGGTGATCCATTTTGAAGCACATGAGAGTACTTTGTTTCTTTTTTCTTTCATGCCAAATGATATTCATTGTATGGATATCCTTCATTTTACTTTCTCACTCATTCATTTATAGACTGTTGAGTTATTCTACTTTTTGACTTTTATTAATGCTACTGTGAACATTCATGGACGTATTTTTATGTGGACATATATTTTAATTTCTCTTGGGTAGCTGCTTAGGAGTAGAATCAATGAATTGTATATTAACTCTGTGTTTAACCTCCTAAGGAACTGCCAAACTTTTCCAGAGTGGCTATATCTTTTATATTCCCACCAGCAATGCACAGTGGTCCTAATTTCTCCCCATCATTGTCAACACATTATTTTTTGCCTTTTTGATTATAGCCTTCTAGTGGGTATAAGATTATATTTCATTGTGGGTTTGATTTTTGATTTGCATTTCCTTGGCTAATGACATTGAGCATCTTTTCATGTCTTTATTGGATGTTTTTGAATCTTTTTTTGCAAAAATGTCTATTCAGATTCTTTCCCATTTTTTAAGTATTCACTTTTACAATGAGTTGTAATTGCTCTTTATATATTCTAGATAGAAGTCTCTTATCAGGGAGACTATTTGCAAATATTTTCTCCTGTGGGTTGTCTTTTTCACTTTTTTAAATGGTGTCCTTTGAAGCACAAAGGTTTTTAATTTTGACCAAGTCCAGTTTACCTCTTTTTCTCCTTTTGTTGCATATGGTGTTGTGTCTAAGAGGTGTTTGCCTAACCCAAGGTCACAAAGATTTACTCCTGCATTTTCTTCAAAGAGTTTTATAGTTTTGTCTTGTACATGTAGGTCTATAGTATATTTGGAGTAAATTTTTGTGTGTGTTATAAGAAAGAGATCCAATGGGTTGTTTGGATGGCTCAGTCAGTTAAGTGTCTGCCTTCGCCTCAGGTCATGATAGTGAAGTTCAGTACATCTATGGGAAATTAAGTGAAGTTCAGTACATCTATGGGAATGTATTTTAATTTTTATGAACATGATTAATCAGAACGTCTTCCTTTAACAACTTGGAGAGTAGCACAGTTTCTAGCATATTTTTGGGATTCAGCAAGTGTAGGTATGGAGCTAATGGTGACATTAGGTTCTATCTATCATATTGAAAGTTCCAGAACCAAGAGCTTAGTTGTCTGTTATTTTTCTGACATTTCCCTCACAGTACCAGCTATAATGTCCTTGGTAAATTTAATGTTCAGTAGATGTTGGCAGGTAGGCTAAATAACAGCTAAAAAATTTGGAACTTTATAAGAATACTTTTTATGTTTGGTTTTGAATCTCTAGCTTTCTTGTATTTTTAGTCAATATTTATTTCGGTTGTCACTAATACTTTCCTTTCTTTTTTAGCAGATTACTTCTGTAACTAGACCTCCAGTTTGCCCAACAAAGCACAATGTCCCGATCACGACAACCCCCTCTTGTGACAGGCATATCTCCAAATGAAGGAATACCATGGACAAAGGTCACAATTAGAGGAGAAAACCTGGGAACTGGCCCAACTGACCTCATAGGTAAGAGCAAGAACTATGTTTTCATGGTAAATGCATTTTTGTAGTGGGCATTTGAGATAAGCTGATAGAAAAAAACATTGTGATCTGTATGGAATAATCTGAATAAAGATGAAAGAATTATTTGGTTTTTCTGGCTTTTCTGTGTAAAAATCATTATTTGATCAAATCTTGTCTAAATTGCTTTTCACCAAGTCCTTCAAAAAGTTTCCCACAGCTGAAACTTACCTCCATTTCCTCAGCCTTGCTCTCTCCTGCTTTGATTGACCAAATAGTCTCCCTAGCTATTTTTGCCCACTTTAGTTTTCCCTCCATTATGTATCTGTTTGTATTTGTTCTGTAGTGCTCTGTAAATTGTACCTCTTCTGTTCTTTATTGCCCTTCAAATCAAATCTAAACTCTATCTCCTGGTGATACTAGTACCAGTTGGTCTCATCCTCAGTTCACCTAGAAGAAACTATCTACTCTCACCATGTGCATATCCTTACTAAGACCTGTGAATCTTATTTATTTCCTTTCCTCTGCCACACTGATGCTTCATCATGCTTCAGAGCCCCACCATAGATCTGAGATACGAATAGTCCTGTCTGCCAAAACTTGAGACTTACAACGGAAAAAAAAAAAAAGCTCTTCACAGTAATTCCCACCCATGTTAATCTGTCTTTTTATTTAGGCTTCCTTAATATTTATATATTTATGGTAAGCTAAATCATAGTTTTTCGTATCTGTTTTTTTTAATCTTTGTAAGTTCAAGGACATGCACGCTCTGTATCCTGTTGGCACTATATAAATTAATTAGTTTGTATATTGTTTGTCCCCTCCACTCCCACTCTGTAACATGAAGACCTCCTACTGCTGATTATTTAAGCATTCATGTTTGTAAGTGGTTCTCATCCCTTGCTTGTCTTTTCTTAAGTTTTTTTTTTTTTTTAATTCCCCTTATTTAACATATAGTATATTATTCGTTTCAGGTGAACAACTTAGTGATTTAGCACTTCCCATACAGTACCCAGTGCTCACCACAAATGCACTTCTTAATCCATGTCACCTATTTAATCCATCCACCCCGCATACCTCCCCTCTGGTAACCATTAGTTTGTTCTCTATAGTTGAGTCTGTTTCTTGGTTTGCCTCTCTTTTTTTTCCCTCTATGCTTGTTTTATTTCCACATATGAGTGAAATCATAGGGTATTTGTCTTTCTCTGACTGACTTATTTTACTTAGCCTGATACTCTCTAGCTCCATTTGTGTCATTGCAAATGGCAAGATTTCATTCTTTTTTAATGGCTGAGTAATATTCCATATATATATATGTTTACATATTTATATGTATGTATATTATAATTGTTTGGTCAGGTAGGATTATTTTCTTGTGAACTCTGAGATGCATTTAGAATAGAGATGCATTCAGAATGAGGAAGCGAGAGACTTTAGTATATGCTATTCAACATATATGCTGATCACCATATAAACTTACCTGGATTCAAACATTCTCTTGACTCTTCTTAATTTATGAGGGATCCTAGGGGCACCTAGGTGGCTCAGTCTGTTAATTGTCTGCCTTCGGCTTAGGTTACAGTTCCAGAGTCCTGCAGTCAAGCCCTGAGTCAGGTTCCCTGCTCAGTGGAGAATATGTATCTACCTCTCCCTCTGCTCCTCCCCCACTTGTGCTATCTCTCTCTCTCAAATAAGTAAATCTTTTAAAAATTTATGAGGGACCCATTGGTAAAGTATTAGAGACTGTGAGTTGGAACTTATTTTTCTTGCATTATTGGTGCAGGTTGACAGATTATTTTTTTGGCCATCTGGAAAACCCTTGGAAAAGAGAAAGTGAATTGGAGCTCGGCACTATGTTTAATAAATGAGTTTCGCACTTCCTAGCTAGTTCTTTTCACTAGTGTTATTTAAATATGTCTTATTTTATATGTTTTCTCTAGCCATAGTTTTTGATTCTTCAGTAAACAAAAATTAATTACTCTTTTTTTTAAAGGATTTTATTTATTTATTTATTTATTTGTCAGAGAGAGAGAGAAAGAGAGAGAGAGAACACAATCAGGGGGAGCAGCAGGCAGAGGCAGAAGAAGCAAGCTCCCTAACAGCAAGGAGCCCGATGTGGGTCTGATCCCAGGACCCTGGGATCATGACCTGAGCCGAAGACAGACACTTAACAGACTGAGCCACCTAGGCATCTGAAAAATTAATTATTCTTATGAAGATAGTTTTATCTAATCCAATGTCTTCATTTTTTACATAGCTCATTCTAGATTTTTCTTTATCCAAAGTGGAAGAGTCCCTAGAATGCATAGAAGTAAACCATAAAGATGGAGGTTATGACCTACATTTTAACTGGAGCTCCTAACATGATAGTTACTAGTCTGTATAAATTTTAATCTTGCTTTAGCTTTAAGCAGTGCTATTCTTATTTGTTTAAGTGTGTATACTTCTGTAAACCTTGCTAGTTCAGCTTTCAACCTGCCTGTGTATTGCCTAGAAACCATTTTTTAAAAAAGCAAACTGAATCTGCTAAATAATTTCGGTGTTTTTAGCTCAGAAGATATCTATGCTAGCCAAGTGAAACATTATAAAAACAGTTTATTTGAAATTCTACAAGTTACTTTAAAAAAATGTTATATTTTATGAAGCAGATTTCTTGGTTTACAGTAACTTAGCAAAAATGTGCTTTAGAAATTAAGAAATTGGTCTTGTGATTTTATTTAATTTTTATGACATTTAAAATGATCTGTTTGAATCTATGTTTAAAATTGTGATTTTTTTTTTTTTTAGTTAAAATGTAGAGCAGATATTAAATCACAGAAACCTTGATAGCTGCTACAACTAGATGAATAAACTATTGTTGTGGTTAGCTTTTTCCCAGCTTGTACTGTCATGGTTATCATTTATATTTGCTCATCTGAACATGTTTTTAAGGCTTCCTGTCTATATATTTTAAATCTGCTCTCATTCTTCAGTTTTAATCATAAGGTTGTTCTCCAGCAGGGACCCTATTTTAGGAATGACTTTATATTAAGACCTGACATTTACTAGTGAGTTAGTTTCTTTTCTGAAATTAGTTAATATATAAAATCACAAGAATCTTTTTGATATTATAAAATTTTAAAATATTAAGTTAATGTATTAACCTAGAGTGATATCAAAATATCTACCACCTATAACACTAAAACTGCTTAGTTTATTAATTAAAGACTTTTCCATCATTTAAAATATACATAGACTGATATATGTATACATAAACATTATTTGAGCAAATACTCATTGAAGTGTTTCAGAGTGCTTCTCTTAAAGATGGAGAGGAGTTCTAGGGGTGCTTTGAATCTCTTAAATTGTTTTTTTTGTTTGTTTGTTTTTTCAAAACAAAATTGATTTTCAGGAAAGATATCAAAGACATTCTCATATTGAAAAAATAATTTTGAATTATGAATGCATTTAAAAATGTGTAAATGTCATTATACATTTAAAAAAAATTAACAGAAAACTTTAAATGCTGTTATTAGAAAGACAGAATTCCAGGGTTGCCTGGGTGGCTGTCAGTTAAGCATCTGCCCTGAGATCAAGCCCCACATCTTGCTCCCTGTTCAGTGGAGAGCCTGCTTCTCCCTCTTCTTCTGCCCATCCCTCCCCACCTCCCTGCTTCTCTCCCAAATAAATAAAATCTTAAAAAAAGAAAAAAAGAAAGGCAGAATTCCATACATGTATAAATAATGGCTGTTTTAGGGAAATCTCTGAAATTCATTATTTTAACAACTACATCTCTAAAAGGTGATTGTTTTTATTACTCTATGGTTAATATAACATTCTTACCAAACAGTGCTTTAAGTTGTGACAAAAGATGACTTGAATCCCTTCCTACATTTTTTTCAGCCCAATTTGGCATTAGTTGAGGTGTTCCTGGTATCTGAAAAAAAAAATTGTAATTGCCAAACTTGACTTCTGAGCAATATAAAAAGTTAAATAATGAGAATAGAAAGTGTGAAGTGTCTGGGTCTTTGCCACATACATTTTGGCTTGTTTTTTCCAAAAATATTTGTGAGCTTGTTCTGTTTTACAGAAATGGAAAATACAAATAAAATAAGTAGTAGAAGAGCTGGCAGTTGTCCTTATGGTGATATATTGGTGTTCTGTCTGGGGTCACATCTTCCTTACTATAATCTTTCAGTGCCTCCCTGTTTGATTACTGCTGAAATTATAATTACTTGATATCAGGGCCTGAGATTCCAGGTATGAGTTGACATTTTGGGAGTTCTGGCTTACTATAAGAGCAGAATGTAGTTTAGTGACAGTATCATTAGGGAAACACTAAGGCAGCATGAACTACCAGTATAGGATACAGATATAAAAAAATAAAATAATAATCCAGTAAGGCCCTAGAACATCAGCTGGATTTACCAGACTCCAGGCTCTGCTTGGAATAAAGTGTATACTATGTATACCATATATAGTTTAAATGCTAGGAAAAGTAAGTGTGGATTATTTTCAGGAACATGTATAAATATATTTTTAGGGAATGATATATATATTTAGTATATGTCAGAAATTTATATCAATAACTTAGATTTCTAATAATAGCAATAATTTCCCATAAAACCTATGAAAGCAATTTAAGAGTCTCATAGTTTGAGTATTTGGAATGCCTACACATAATTATTATGGTTATTATTTTTTAATTCCATTGATATTTGAAGAAACTTAAATATAACTAAAGAAGTCTTAAATACGAAAGAAAAAGGATTAGACAGAAATTAGTAGAGACAGTATATTTGCAGGTAACATTGGGTATATTCAATAATAGAAATAACTATTGAACAGGAAATGTTATTTCTATATTTATTTTTCACTTCATGGAAAAAGCCTGGTAATACTGATTGGTAATAAAATTGTCTTTTTATGTAATAGATGTGTTTATGATCTTATCTTTGTTCTTTTGAACTTTGTTACATACATGCTTTAATTTTCAGGTTTGACAATTTGTGGACATAATTGCCTCCTGACGGCAGAATGGATGTCTGCAAGTAAAATAGTATGTCGAGTGGGACAAGCTAAAAATGACAAAGGAGACATTATTGTCACAACCAAGTCAGGTGGCAAAGGAACCTCAACAGTGTCTTTCAAGCTACTCAAACCTGAAAAAATAGGTATCATCTTACTTTAATTTTTAAAGAGGAAAATGAAAATGGCTTTTGTCTTTCAAAATCTAAAAGTGGTAGATTTGTGTAAAATTTACCTACTCTCACATCTCATTAACTTAGATTATGTTTATTTTGACAGGAATGGGATATTAGTTAAAATTTGCATTACTTTTGGAAAGGCAGTTTGCTGAGGTAACAGTGAAACCTAAGGATGATGATCATGAGAGAACTATCATCCTAAATTCTTTATAAAATTTATTTATTTCTTTAACATTTTGCTTTGTCAATTTTAGTTCCTTGATTTTGAACACAGTAATTGCATTTCTTTCTATTACGCAGTCAATATTTGAGGTAAAATAGCCTCCTCATTTGGCCAAATTAGCAATAATACTATCTAAATAATATTCTTGTTTCCTTCATTTCCTCTATCCTTTGAGGCCAGGACAAAATGTTGCCTGGCCAAAATGTGTTTTTAGCCCTCCAAACAAGGAGGGCTTTTTTGTATACTGTAGCACTTTAAATGTTACTTTTTGTGTACCTAACACTTCCTTCCTCATATTAGGGGTAGTTAACAACTTGGTCCAAGGAGCTGAACTCTGAATAGTAATCTGAGGTCTAGCACTACGAACTGTGGAGCTTCAGTGCTAGTTCTTTGTGGATAAAAGTGGAACAACAATATTACCTACCCTGTAGGATTAAATGAGTTACAGCATGCATATGAAGTGCTTAGTATAGACCCTTACACAAAGTTAATGTCAGATTCATCTTTGTGGTCCTGTGATGTCTTATACATGGTTAGTACTTGGTAAATATTTGTGTAATGTAGGACTATCACAGGTGTAATTAAGCCCAGGTCATACTTCTCTCTTATATTGAAAAGTAAATAATTTTGCAGATTGTTTTTGTTTTCTATCTTAGAGTGTAGAGCCTTTCTACAGCATTAGCTTCCTTAGAATCCTAGATTTTTTTTCCATAAATAAAAATTTAGATAAGGAATTTAAGAGAGAATACAAAATGGAACACACACACACACACACACACACATAATGTGTGCCTATGCATATATCTGTGCATATAATATTCCCTGTTTTTGTTTACTCATTTAATATATTCAAAAACTGAAAATTAAATCCAGAACTTGTTATCAGTTTTCTGGAGGAACTTAAAACACTGACAGAACCCAGCAATGTCTTATATCATATTTATATGGCAGATAAAGACAATTTATTTTATTCTAAAGTACCCTGCCAGGACCTAGCACAGTATAAACTCAATAAAGGCTTATCAAGCCTAACTTAGGAATATCTAGACTTTAGTCTAACCTCTAACAAAGCCTCTTGTTGCATTCTGGCAGAACTGTGGGTGCTGATAGAATTTGTGGGTTCACAAAGGGTCATATAGCTAGAAGTTGCCTGGGATCAAATACCTTCCCTCATGAAGACTTCGCAAGCCCCAGCTGCTCCTTTGTTCATTGGCCCTTTGCCCATTTTCTGTTTGAACCCAAGTTTAGAGGTAGTAAGCCTGTGAGTCCTATGCCAAAGTGAATGACAAAGAACTCAGTCACATAAAAGAGGGTACCGTTTTCAGAGATTGTATTTTGTTGACAGTGTTTACCTATTTTTTCTGAATATCCTAGTCATTTTCATTACACAAGCCATGCATTTCTTGGAAAGTATTTGACTTTTCTTTATATAAGGAATTGTTGGATATTTTTTGAATTAACCAAATTAATTTTACTTTTTATTGTTTGTAAAATACATTTGTTTTAGCAGAATTTTTTCTCGAGAGGCTTAGTGTGCCTTCTCTGTTGAATGATGTACAGTGAAACCATGAACCAAGAGGTGTTATATTTACCTTTTTATAGATTCTTAGTGTTTTTAATCAAGCCACCAACCATTAAAAAAAAAAAAAACGAAAGCACCACAGATTTTGTGCTCTCAAATTTCTCAAAAATCACCTTAGTGTGCATTTTGTATTAGGTCTTTAAAAAGTAAAACAATAGGGAAAGTGTTAGTTTTATCTCATTAAGGATGTGCTCCTCATTTTGGCAGGTCTTTTGGATCAGTCTGCTGTGTGGGTTGATGAAATGAATTATTATGATATGCGTACTGACAGGAATAAAGGAATTCCCCCCTTGTCTCTACGTCCTGCTAATCCTCTTGGCATTGAGATTGAAAAGTGAGTATTTCTTGCCTTCAGTTTTCTTTATTGCTGAAAAGTTTTATATACTTACGAGTAAAGAGGGAAACTCCAGAAACATCCAGGGAAACACAGTTGAAGACATTTCTATTGTTTGGGTTCAAGTGTTATTCTGAAGCCTGGTCAGTTTGCTGCCTAGTGAATGTTCCAATTAGTTAAAAATTTTGGCGTAAACTACTTACCTCATTAGTTTTTTTAGTTTACTTTTTGTGAGGAAGAAAAGTATCTTGAAGTTTGTTATAACTTATCTGGGGCTGGTGAGTTTAAATATTTAGGTGGTACTTGAAATCAAAATAGAATTTTCCATGTGCTTGGTGTTTTGGGGAAATATTTTAGAATGATTAGACCCACTGTAGTCTTTTATTTTGTTTACAACCCCTGCCTATAATTCATACTTAATCTAGACTTAATCTCTCAGAATTATGGCAGGTAAATGAGAGTGTTTAAGATGTAAACTAATCTGTGATTTTCTTAATTGCTAGGATAGTATTTTAGCAACTTTTATAATTAGTACCTCTATCCTTACATCTTACTTAGTCAATTCATTTAATACATTAATTGTGTCTAATTTATTTTCTAACCTTGGTGATTCTGCTCATGGAGTTATATACTGAGTGTTGTTCTATAAACAGTTACCAAAGGTGACAAATTAGTTCTGTTAACACTTTAATATAATATAATATAATAATACTAATCTTTATATATTTAACCTTCAAGCCTATACTTGAAGACCATTAGTAATTCAAATAGCAAGCTTCTTTTTCACCCAGTGGGGTTTTACCTCTGACTAAGTGGAAAAGAGCAAGTGTTTGTCTTGGGAATTTACCATGTGTTGAAAAATCCTGGGGCTTAGCAGCTTTTAGTGAATTTGGACTATCCTAGGTCACATCTTTGAAGCTCTTTGGCAGTATGGGTCATCTGTAGATATTTTAAGGATTTCAGTGCTCTATAAAGGAGTGTGAGGATCAGAAAAGTCCAGAAAGAATGGTAATTGCTGGCTATTTAGTTGAGCACAGTTTCAACCGTGAATAGACTTTGCAGTTGATAGGAAGCCTTTTAACAGCCTGCTTCAATACCCTTGGGAGCCAGCTTCTTTCCAAGGCCTGCCACAAAAAAGGTGTAGAGCAGGAGGTCCTTTTTGATTGTTTTTTCATAAGGAAAATACAATTTTATATTTGGGCACAGGGAATATAGGAATACTGTATGAATTTTATATGAGCTTTAGACAAAAATATTAATGGTAGCATTAAATTGAATGTTTACTATCATAAAATATATTTTCTTAATTTTCAGTTTGGCATATAACTCACCCCTATTTGACTTCTTTACCTTCTCAGGTCCTTCCAATTTTGAATTGTCTTTATTATTTCTGTTTTTGCTGCTACCCAGAAAAGGGATGGGCTTGAACTCTCTCTAACAGCACTTTTTCTTAATATGTGTCAGGATTATTCTTAGGGAACATTGGTAACAGCAGCCAGGAATAATGGCACTAAATGTGCTGGGCTCTTTAGAAGTTTTCTTTTTTTTTTCTTCTCTGTGAGGTACTCTAATTTAGTCTAGAGTCAAACTCCATTTGAGCCATAGCTCTCCAACTTACTAGCAGTAGGACTTTGAGCCAGTTACTTAACTACTCTTTGCCTCAATTTTCTCAGGTGCAACATGCATACCTGTGTCATAGGGTGTTTGTGAGGATTCAGAGAGTGAATGCTTTAGAAGAGTGTTGCTCGTAGCAAGTGCTTAATAAATGTTAGTCATTATTACAATGATGATTTTGCTCTTCTTGCATCATACATTGTTCATGCTCTGCTCAGTCACTTAGGAAGAGAATCTTTTTTTAATAACTGTTGAGATTTCAGGGTAACAAATTGTGTTAAAATCTTTAAATAGCATTACATACATTAATTTAAGAAGTGCTAAAATGGCTGTAAAATTAATAGTAGTATTTATTTCAAGTTGTTACTTAAGTTTCAAATAATAATTTGCTTAGCCATAGGGTAAAGAGTAGTCTTTTGAAAAGGTAAAGCCATGACTCTCACACAAATATAAAATGAACACATGTTAAGAGCTTTTATTTAATTCATTAATTAATAGGAAAGCCAGAAAAATGTTAAAGCCAGTTCAGAGGAAATTCCAGAGGGTAGACATAATAGACAGTGAGGAATGCTAAAAGATGTGGACTGACCACATCTACTGCATGGTAATTAGTTGCATCGCCACCTGACAGGTATTTCTGTGGTCGAGGCTCTCTAGTCACCATCAGTCCTCCATTAGTTAACTTCTGTTTCTACAGCTTAGTTGCAAAATAGGAACAGAGAAAGGCATAGGTTTCTATAGAATCAGAAAACACTGGGAAGGCCCTCCAGACCGTGAAAGGACTCCAGTAGTTCTTTTGCACATTTAAAGTCTTGAAATTTTCAGTAAAAGAAAGACAGGCTAGAATACTAGAAAGCAAGAAAATGAAAGGTGAAAGTACAAAGAGTTATAGAAAACAAGAGAAAGTTTTTGGCGAGAAAAATGCTTTCCATGGTTCCTTTTTATTTTTTAAAGATACTGTCAGGAAAACAGCATTTATTTTACTGAATCCTCTGACTTCAGATAGAGAAATCTTATTTTAGAAAAAGAGAAAAGGAAAGGAAAAGCAGATATTAAAATATTGATGTGGGTTTTATTTCCCTGACTCAGTTTACTTTATTTATTTTACTTTTTTATTTTTATTTTTTTAAGTAGGTTTCACACCCAGCTCAGGACTTGAACTTACAACACTGAGATCAGGAGTCGCATGCTGTACCAACTGAGCCAGCCAGGCGCCCTCCTGACTCAGTATTTTTTAAATAAAAGCTTTGCTCTCTGTACGGAATGATGTACATTCAGGTTAGAATCCCCAAGAGTATTTCCTAACTGGTTTTTATTTCTGTATATTAATGTCATTTGGGTGTTTCTTTTGTTTAAAATTGCTGGGGGATAGGGGAATAGGGATAGGGTGACTGGGTTATGGACATTGGGGAGGGTATGTGCTATGGTGAGTGCTGTGAAATTTGTAGGCCTGATGATTTGCAGACCTGTACCTCTGGGGCAAATAATACATTGTATGTTAATTTAAAAAAAAAAAAAGGTTGGGACAGGATCTAATTTTAATTTTTAAAAAAATGTCATTAGAGAAGGAATATTAGGGTTTTAATATTACTTACTTGTTTGTTGAAATATATTATTTGAGAAGGTTTGAAGAATTATGATTGCTTATTATAAAATACTGTGGTCCTAATGATTTATCATTAAAATTGTGATGTCACTTTGGAAGATGAATCAGCTGCTGGTAATTGCATTGTGAATGTTGATGAAATTCTCTTCAGCTGACAGTCAGATGTACAAAGTGGAACAGTGAGAGGTCCTGTAGTGTTGTGGCCAGTTCATCTGAATAAGAAGAAGCAAGTAAGGAGGGGCACCTGGGCGGCTCAGTGGGTTAAACCTTTGCCTTTGGCTCAAGTCATGGTCTCATGGTCCTGGGATCAAGTCCCGTATCTCATCCGGCTCTGCTCAGCAGGGAGCCTGCTTCCCTCCCTCTCTCTGCCTACTTGTAATCTCTCTCTCTGTCAAATAAATAAATAAAATCTTTAAAAAAAAAAAAAAAGCAAGTAAGAGTAGCAGAATATAGTTTTCTTGTTGCTTTTTCTTGTGAGTCAGAGTTTAATAAACATTTTACTGGTGTGCCCAGCATGCATGCTGTTGTCTTTTAGTTACTGAGTTTTATCAACTGCCTCCTTTGACTGCTTAAGTCCTTCATATTCCTAAGTTTTTCACTGATGTTGTGCACAAATGGTGCCTTGATACTTATAAAAAGGTTACTAATTGCTTGGAAACAGACAAACTTCACTTTGAACTGGGACAGGATTTAGTTATAAAAAGTCTGCTTTTCTGATTTATTATACTGATTGTCACAGATGTCTCTGTTCTTTGCATAGCTTAAATTGTAATGGAGACAAACCATTTAAACAGAAAGAAAAGGTAAAACAGGTTCATGTTAAGTAAAAGCTCTCACTGGGTTATATTCCTTTTTTTTCTTTTAGAGAGAGAGAGAGAGAAAGTGTACCCACATGGCCACCTGCCCAACTGGTGTGGGGAGGCAGGAGAAGAGGGAGAGAGAGAATCTCAAGTAGGTTCCTTGCTTAGCATGGAGCCCTAGGGGGGCCCAGTGTCATAACCCTGACATCATGACCTGAGCCAGAATCAAGGGTTGGACACTTAACAGACTGACACCCAGGAGCCCTGCTAGGTTATATTTCTTAAAAGAAATATTTGTCTAACTTGAGAATATTAAGTTATGTTTTTGAGATCATACATATATGGAAGTGAGGACATAAAAATGGAGCTTTGCCCTTGTTTTTATATGATCTACAACTTTTTATTATTATTAATTATTATTAAATTATTGTTAAATAATTACATGGGAATGGCTGTCTAGTCATTTGATGGACCAGTAATACCTGCTTTATTTCTACATGGATTTTATGGGCAATGCAAATCTGATTTTCTTCTCATCAATTTGGTGTTTCAATAGAAAGCAAAGTTGACCAATTTCCCCACAAACAAGGGACGGGTGGCAAAATAATTCTTAGTATGAGTGTAGAAGAGAAGAGTCTTGGATAAATTCGCTTTTTAGGAATTTATAAAAACAATTTTGTGGGCTGTGTTACAGTGCATAAGTCCAGAACCTGTCAGACCCTGCTCCCCAAAAAAAGAGGAAAGAAAGAAAACAACATCATATACAACCAAGAGCAAGCTCATAATATTTAATACAACAGACTGAAAACAATGCTGAAAATTGAAAGCTTAAAAGAATTGAGTATAATATACAAACACTCAAAAAAACTATATAAACCCACTTTTACTGTTTTAGCCTCCCCACTTTTCATCTTTCCATCTGCCAAATCAAGAAAACATGTTCTCTTTAATGCAGTAACACAACTATAACCCGGCCTTACTTTGTGAGGTGGTTAGAATTTTTCTCAAAATGATTTTTGTTTTTCTCATTCACAGGTCATTACTGTAGAATTTTCTCATACTCGAAAGCAAATTCTGATATGTTGAGAACATTGCTGTTAGTTTTATATGTGACCACTCAACCCATGTACCTGGGTCTTCCCCTGGCATGGGCTAAACCTTTCCAGAAGATTTAAACCTGAGCTTACACTGCCATCTAATGGAAAGCATATATTTTAGGGGTGCAAGAGTTGTCAGCTATTAAAATTGTGTTTTGATTTCTTAAAGCATTTCATGAGTGTACATAGTAGAATATATATTGCTTTCACTCTTCAACTCCGTGGTAGTATATTTAAAGTGTAGATTTAGTTTAAATTACTCAGAATGTACCTTGCTTTTACTGACTTGTTAAGCCATCACTTTACTTGGTGGATTACAGCCTAAATTCCAGTTACCGTGAACAAACATTTCAGCTTTAACTCTCAAACTTTGTCAGTGCCATTGACACAGTGCTTCTTCTTTTGCTAATACTGTTATTAGGACAATTAGCAATTCTCTGCATTGTAAATCAGTTCTCTGTTCACTCTCCTTAAATTTCTGTCTTTCTAAATGTGTAGTTGTGGTTTCATTTTATACCTAAGAGTTACTTGTTCTTTCTTTGACAATAGAGGTACCTAGGTTCAAATCTTGACTATTTACATGCAACCTCTCTTAGGCTGTTTCCTCACTGTAATATGGGAATATGTAACTCACTATGTTGTTATGACAGTCAAATGGAAGGATACTTAAGAAAATAGTCATGAAATATAAAGAACTAAGTATTAAAAATAGAAATAATAAATAACACTTTTGAGCATTTATCGTGTGTTAGAAAATGCTAAGCCATCTACTTGCGTTTATTTATTTTAATCCTCAGAACATTCCTGGGAGGAAGATACGATGCTATTATCCAATAACTGGGAACTTAGAGAGGTTAAATAACTACCCAAAGTTTATACAGACAAATCTAGCAAGCTTTTGAGATTGAACCCAAAGTGCATGCTCTTAGTCACTGCTTACTATTATTGCTTCCCAATTATATAATGCAGTGAGTCATCTCTGCTTTTGCAGATATGTTCCCTGTAGAGCTTCATTGCTTCTAGGCATTGTTGTTCACTGTGTGTTTTTTTCCAGATCTTCTGTTTCACATTCACTTTGAGGTGTTTGTGTAAAAGATCAGTATATTTAACTGTATATTTTGGGATAGAATACTGAATTAGGATGCCTTCAGCTATAAGTAACAGAAATGAAAATTAATTTAAACTTAAAAAATTAATTTAAGCTTAAAAAATTTATTTATTTTCTCATAATATATAAAGTCCAAAGATGGTGGACTCCATCTTTGGAGTCGGTGACCTAGTAATGTCACTGACTCCAATGTCACCAAGGTATAAGGAACCTTGGTGCTCTATTCTGCTGCACTTAGCCTAACACTGATTTTCTTCATAATTGCAAATTGGCTAAAGCAATTCTGATATTGAAGCAATAATAACACATAATAAGGAATAGTATAAAAATCGAATATTGAAGCAATAATAATATATAATAAGGAATAAAATAAAAACCAAAAAAGCAAGAATACACAAAAATTAATAAAACCCAATAATGTCTAGATGCAAAAAGACAGTATCTCTTCTTGATTTTCCTTACAAGTATGGGGACCTTTCCCAGAAATACTCCAGGAGATCTTTCCTCAGACATCTAGGGTCAAAACAAGATCACTCAATAGATAGAACAAAGTGAACATGATAAGCATGATTTGCTTAGGATAATTGATATTTACTCAAGGAAGATACAGTTTTGCTGTTGTGCGGGATTGTTTGGCCTGAGGGTGGAGAATGCATGTTGGATCACTAGCCAAAAGTGGACTTACTTGTGTGATTTGAGGCAAGTTATTTGACCTCTCTTAGAGTTTTGTTATTTTTTAAAAAAGATTATTTGTGAGAGAGAGAGAGCATGTATGCATGCAAGTTGGGAGGAGGGCTGGAGGGAGAGAATCTCCAAGCACACTCCCTGCTGACCAGGGAGCGGTACCCAGGGGCTTTATCCTATTACCCATGAGATAAAGACCTGAGCCAAAACCAAGAGCTGGGCACTCAACTGACTGAGCCACTCAGGAACCCCGAATTTTGTCATCTTTAATATAATTTCTGTCTTACTCTTTTAACTCTGATTTTTAGTTTAGGTCTTAAGATTCTTCTTCCAATTTAAATTTATATAGTAAGATTGGTAAGAGTTTTAATGTCTAAAGTAGGAAATCACTGTAAAGTAGAACTCAGTCTTAGAAGTGAATATGAGGAGATATGAGGAGATAGTATTTTGACCAGGAGATTTAATACTTTTCAAACTCCACTTGACCCATTTAGGTGCCTGAAGGAGCTATATGTATAAGAAATAATAGTACATGGGAAATAAGATACTGGTGGGCGCATGGATGCTTCACATCTCAACCTTTTAGAACTCTCTGGTAGAAGGAAATGACCTATCCCAAATGTCTGAAGTGGCTCCTCACCACTCACACTAATGCCAAAGCTCAATTTCAAGATCTGCCCTCTTTTCCTCTCACCCTTGCCCTGCCAGTGAATAGTGCACCCATGATTGAAGAGATGAGGGTGCAAAGCCTGGCCATGACCCATGTGTTTCTTTTTATCACCAGGAGACTCCACTCCTAGTAATGTGGCTAGGCCCATTCCTGCTTCCTTTTGAGGAGGAGGGAGATGGGGAGAGATTCCTGGGGTGGGAGAGTTTCTTAGCAGCTCATCTCCTAGAGCCTTACCAGAATCAGGTCTTTATCTTGTGATAAGACAGTTCTGTTTATACTTGTAAAAATACAGTTTGGTAGAATGTTAATGAGATGTTTATAAAGTATACGAATCAGATACATTTTAAATTGGGGAATGTTCTAGAGAGCTGTATATTTGCATTGTTTAGTATCACCAGTTTAAGCATTTTTACTTAGTGAATGACCTTTTTCATATGTGCTATGTATATCTAGGGTTTTTTGTTTTGTTTTGTTTAGTTTTTCTTTGTCCTGGGGTGTGTGTGTGTGTGTGTGTGTGTGTTTGTGTGTTTGTTTTTGTTTTTAGTATTTTCATCTTTCTTGAGGCATAATTGACAATATTTTGTAAATAACATGTTGGTGATTTGATAAACGAATACATGGTGAAAGGATTCTTACCATCTAGTTGACTAACACATGTAACACCTCCAATACCTCACGTGTTTCTTTTATTTTTTTCTTTTCTTTTTTTTTCTTTTCCGTTCTTTCCTTTTCCTTTATTTCCTTTTTCTCTTCCTTTCCCTCTTCCCTTCCCCCTTCCCTTATCCTTCCTTTCCCTTTTTCCTTCCCCTTCCCTTACCCCTTCTTCCTTCCTTCCTCCCTCCCTTCCTTTTTTTGTGAGGACATTCAAGTTCTACTCTTTTAGCAAATTCAATGGTTTAATACTGTGTTACCAACTATAGTCTTTATGTTTTACATTTGTTCCTTCAAGACTTTATTTATCTTATGGCTGAAAGTTTGTACTGTTTTACTAACCTCATCTTATTTCCTCCACCCTCTAGCCCCTTTAATCACTTTGCTGCTTTCTGTTTCTATGAGTTTGACATTTTTGTTTATGTTTCACATATTTTTGCAAATCCAATAAAGGGTTTATATTCCTTATTGATAAAGAGCTAATGTAAACTTGCAAATTTGAAAAGGGGTTAATATCCAAAGTACACAAAGAACGCATACAACTCAACAGCAAAAAAGAAAAACAAAACCAGTTGATTAAAAAATGGGCAGAGGAGCTGAATAGACATTTTCCAAAAAGATACATAAATGGCAGGAGCTGAATAGACATTTTCCAAAAAGATATAAATGTCCAACAGACATATGAAAAGGTAAAGTGACTAATCATCAGGAAAATGCAAATCAGAACCACATTGAGATATATCATCTCATAACTGTGTTAGACAATTATCGAAAAGTTAAGAGATGATAGATGTTGGCGAGGATTTGGAGAAAAGGGAAATCTGGTGCACCGTTGAGAGGGATGTAAACTGGTACAGCCATTATGGAGAACAGTATGGAGATTCCTCAGAAAGTTAAAAAAAAGACCTACCATATGATCCAGCAATTCTGCTTCTGGGTGTGTATCTAAAGGAAATGAAAACAGAATATTGAGATATTTGCACTCCCATGATCATTGCAGCTTTACGCACAATCGCTAAGGTGTGGAAACAGCCCTAACTGTTCATTAGTGGATAAATGAAGAAGATGCATATATGTATAATGGAATATTATTCAGCCATGAGAAAGAAGGATACTATGTCAATTTATAACAACATGGATGTACCTTGATTTCATTATATCACACAGATTTAAAAGACAAATACAGGTTTTGTTTTTGTTTTTGTTTTTGTTTTAGTATGTTTAACATGATTTAACTGTTAAACCCATGGGTTATGTGTTGTCTCAACTATTTCACGAACACATACAACTGATGGATTTGGTTTTGTATCTGCATTTTGTACTTGTTTCTTTTACTTGCTATTATTGTATCATAGATCCTTTTTTGATACTGTTAATCCCTCTTCACACTTCTCCAATTATGGGTAGGGAACTACCCAATTGTAATAAAACTACAGGGATTGAGTGAAAGAAAGAAAGTTCAGTTTGAGGGGCACCTGGGTGGCTCAGTGGATTGAAGCTTCTGCCTTCGGCTCAGGTCGTGATCCCAGGGTCCTGGGATCGAGCCCCGCATCGGGCGCTTTGCTCAGCGGGGAGCCTGCTTCTCACCACCCCCCCCCCAACCTACCTTTCTGCCTACTTGTGATCTCTGTCAAATAAATAAATAAAATCTTAAAAAAAAAACCAAAACAAAGTTCAGTTTGGCTTCTCAGAGTCCCTTTTCTCTGCTTTTTTGTCAGCCGTGTCTCTAATCTGTGAGTTTGGGACTGATCCTTGTTAGAAGAGGATTTCACATAAGTCATCAAGACTGTTAATAGTAAGGATTTAGTTGATATCGGATGATTCTGTAGTGCTTTTTGATTTTGTTAAGATAATTTAACTTTCTGAACAAGCCAAGTATTAAGACCACACAGAATGCCAGTTTAAGTATCGTATAGAAGTAAGGTTGACAAAAATGTGGTAGGTATTTTTCCGTGTACTTTGCCCTCACACCATTGACATACCTCCACTAATTCATCTTGCTGTTCTTTCCAGTTTAGACACATGATCCTTGACTTAGCACTCGAGACAGATATTGCCCACCAATTAAGGTAGAACTATGGAGTATGGCCTATGCATATCAGAAGGAAGTGTTTCTAGTTACCTAGCTAGGGCTCAGCCACTCAGTCATTATATTCCTCAAAAGTTCTAACTTGGAGACATGATATACAAATAAGTAAAACGAGAAAAACTTCCAAAGGTGATAGGATTTTTTTTAAAGATTTTATTTATTTATTTGACAGACAGAGATCACAAGTAGGCAGAGAGGCAGGCAGAGAGAGAGGGGGAAGCAGGCTCCCTGTTGAGCAGAGAGCCCGATGTGGGGCTCGATCCCAGGAACTTGGGATCATGACTTGAGCCGAAGGCAGGGGCTTTAACCCACCGAGCCACCCAGGCACCCCAGTGATAGGATTTTTATTACTAATTAAGTAAAGTATCAAACCAACAAGAATCCAAACCAAAATAAACTTATAAAAATGCAGAGTTCTCCAGCTCCCTCTCAGAGATCCTGTCTGGTAAAAATGACCATTAAGGTTATTGAACATACACACACCAAGAATATGCAGACTATAGTCTTTTGACTTTTGAAGCCAGTGAGGAATGATGTGAGATTGACTTAGTCTCTGAGTTATTAACACTGAGGTGATGCCAGCTGGATGTCCATGACTCTCTTAAAATCTCATTTTACCTTGTCTGTTACTGTAGTGCTAAGCAGGGCTTTCTATTCCCTTTATTAAAAAAAAGAAGAAGAGATCATAGTGAGAAAGGTAAGTGATAGGAAATAGAGTGGGTCTCTCTCTCTCTCGACTGAGGTACTGACACAATAGATGTTGGGTTCTAGATTAAAGCACAGGGTTTACAGAGGAAAGCATAGTTGGTTTTGTTGTTTGCTTCCCTTGCCCTTTTAGGGAGTGTGAATCAATGAAGGGATCCAGGAATAAAGGGAGAGGGTTTGTGAGAATCTTTGGTGAAAGCTTTGCTAGGCTGTAAAGGGGAGGTGTGGTGAATGTGTATTCTTCTTCAATCATAACTGGTGAGTTTGGCCTCCTTGGAGCCACCGGGTAAAAGTGTTCCTTGCATTTGTGAAACAGAAATCCTGGCATCTGAGAGCACTATGGTGTACATTGACATCAAAGGCATCTGTCCTTCGAAAGATGTTTCCTGGGACCAGATAAGCACCTCACTGGAGAGAGCAGGCTCCAGGGTATTCTAAGTTGTATGTAAGGTGACTGGTCACCTACAGTCATAGAGCTCCATTAGAGATCAGAGAGTATTTTTAAAAAGATGGAGTATTGATCTTGGACCACATTGCTTAGTTTCTTTTTTGTTTGTTTGTTTTTCTTGTTTTATTTCTTTCTTTTTCTTCATTTTTTTTTAAAGTTAAATTCAAGTTAGTTAGCATATAGTGTAGTATTGGTTTCAGGAGTAAAATTTAGTGATTCATCACTTAAATGTAACATCCACTGTTGACCACAAGTGCCCTCCTTAGTGCCCACCACCCCTCCAGCAATCCTGAGTTTGTTGTCTATAGTTAAGAGTCTTTTATGGTTTGCTTTCCTCTCTGTTTTTACATTGTTTTATTTTTCCTTCCCTTCCTCTCTGTTCATCTGTTTTTTTTTCTTTAGTTTCACATGTAAGTGAAATCATACGGTATTTGTCTTTCTCTGACTTATTTCACTTAGCATAACATTCTCTAGCTCCATCCATGTCATTGCAAATGGTAAGATTCCATTCTTTTTGATGGCTCAGTGATAATCCATTGTGTATGTATACCACATCTTCTTTATCTGTTCCTCAGTTGCTGGATATTTGGGCTCTCTCAGTAGTCTGGCTACTCTTGATAATGGTGCTATAAACGTTGGGATGCATGTTCCCCTTCTTAATCAGCATTTTTGTATCCTTTGGGTGGATACCTAGTAGTACAGTTTCTGTGTCGCAGTTAATTCTGTTTTTAACTTTCTGAGGCACCTCCATGCTGTTTTCCAGAGTGGCTGCTCTAGTCTGCATTCCCATCAGCCTCACTGCTTAATTTCTGAATTGAGGCTGTGCTTGTAGTAATGTGACATCAACTCCCTTTCAGAAGAGAGTGAGTAGAAGTCATTGCACCTGCCCACATTTTCTTCCAGGGTGGTGACAATCCCCACTTCCCCCAGTCTTACTCCAAATACACTGGACTATACAACAATGCTGTGTCTTATGCATACCCCATGAGTTTGGCTTATCCAATATATGGGACTGGGGAACACCTTTCAGTCAGAGGCGACAACAAGATCAGAGAAACAAAGTAAGAATTAACATGATGTGTGCAGGAAAGTGTAATCCTAAATTGAAGTATAATCCTAAATCCTAAATCCTAAATTGACATTCCTAAGCTTTAGTTTTAAGGATTAAGTAGCAGGAATGAGTCCAAAGAGATAAGCAGGTTTGAATCACGGAGAGACTTGACTATAGAACTTGGGCTTCATCCTGCACAGATGAAGAGATGGGATATGGTGAGGGCTCCTAGCTCATAAGCCCGAAACAGGGTTTGCCCATGTTACTTTTGCTCTTAGACACAGCTTTCTAACTTCCAGCATGGAGCCTGAACTGTAGTAGTATTTATTATTTGAACAGATAAACAAACGAAATGATCCACAAGTTGGTCATAAAAATGTAGGCAAGTAAGCAAGCTGCTGGTAGGGTATTGCCTGTTACGAACTTTTCTTAAAATATTATTCTAGATATAGACATCTAAAATGAGTATTTTATAATTAGCTCTAATTTTTATCAGTAGGCATTAGCATTTTTAAAACAACTTTCATACAAGTCTTTAACAAAAACCATTTTAACAAACGAATGCTCTTAAATTTCAGTGTATTCAAATTTTGATTTTTATCCATTGAATAGAGAATGATTGCGTATTTAGATAGATATCATGAACTTTAAACTCTATATTGATATAATTTCTGTATTTTAATTTCATCTATGTACAAAATTTATATGATAAATCAGCTGCAGTGTAGGAAATATACTTTGTATACACATGTAAATATAAAGTCCATAATGTATGATGTATAATTGTGATGGTTTGTGGTCATGCTTATTATCCTAGGTACTCTGGGATGTCTGTTGCATTATTGTAGTAATAGCACTTCAAGTATATTTTAAACCTTTTTTCTCCCTTAGAAGTAAATTTCCCCAGAAGGACTTAGAAATGCTGTTTCCTGGAATGAGTGCTGATTTTACAAGTGAGAATTTTTCAGCTGCCTGGTATCTTATAGAAAACCACTCAACCACCAGGTCAGTGGATGTTCGACTACTGATTATGCATGGTTTCACGTGGATGTACCTAATAGGATTGTATAATAATGTGGGTTTTAGGTCTGCCTCTGCCACTTATAGTCCTTTGACTTTAGGTGAGATCATGAATATTGCAGAATGTTTTTTCCCTTATTTATGAAATGGTATTATTAATTAGGAGATTATTAATTCCTGCTATCTTATTGTTTCTATATGATTCATATATGTGCAACACATTAAAATTTTGTGGAGTCTCAACTGGGTACCTAAACTGATGTATCTAAATGTGACCTTTCTCTTTTCATATAATACAGCTTTCAAGTCTTGGTGTAAATTAGCAGCTTATCTCTTTCCCTAGAACAAAAGAAGATGAGTTGATTTGTCATTTTGTAAAAACTTGCCTTAAAATTAGCCAAAAAATGGTCAAGGTCATTATATCCAAATTGAAGTGCTCCCTTTTGTCTACTAATTACATTTTACCACGCTCTGTACAAGAACATGTTTGTAACTTTTTTGCAAGATTGATTTAGAAAACTATATTTAGTAACAGTGTTTGAATAAATGAATGGTTTATTGCTTAAAATTTACATACTAGAAAAGTCAGCTTGTTAAGATATACCTTAGGAGAAATTTTTCCTTCACCACTGAGAATGAAAACCATTAGAAAACATGAAGAGTTGGTATATATATAAAGAGAGAGAGAGACAGAGACAGAGAGAGAAGTTGGTATATATACACACACACACACACACACACACACACACACACACACACACACACATATGGAGAGAGAGAGAGAGAGAATCCTGATAAATTTTTAAAATTTATTTATTTTGAGAGAGAGAGAGAGAGAGAGAGAGAGCGAGCGCATGCACTCAGGGGTAGGGCAGAGGGAAAAAGCTGAGAGAGAGAATCTTGAGCAGACTCCCCACTGAGCGTGGAGCCTGAGGCAGGGTTCTGTCTCATAGCCCTGAGATCTTGACCTGAGCCAAAATCAAGAATTGGACACTTAAGTGACTGAGCCACCCAGGTTTCCCAATCCTGATAAATTTTTAAAATAAATGTCAGATCTTTCATTGCAGAAGATGGTTCTAATTTTACATTATGGATGCTTTTTGTATTACTATAAGTCAGAATTGATCTCTGCTTTCTGTGTAGGGCTGTCATGGCACTGAAGAATATATTCAAAGTTTTATAGCCAGATTTTCTTAGCCTACCTGAAAATAAAACTTCTAAAATATAGAGACCTACCTATTTTTCTCTGCTTGGGATGTAGAGATGAAATATTTTGGTCTTTTTAGTTATTTAAATTGTGAGTTGACTCCCCAAGTGTTTTTTTTTTCTTTTTTTAAATTTTTATTTATTTATTTGAGAGAGAGTGAGAGAGAGCAGGAGCAAGGGGAGGGGTAGAGGAAGAAGGAGAAACAGACTCCTCACTGTACAGGGAGCCCCACCTGGGCCTTGATCCCAGGACTCCAGGATCATGACCTGAGCCAAAGGCAGTTGCTTAACGACTGAGCCACCTAAGTGCCCCTTGACCCCCAGTTTTCTGTAATTTCATTGTTAATGACAGAGGACTGGTTATTGACATGGTGAATAATGGTATGCTTAATTTATATACAGAATACAGAAATGAACTTACAGAGGAATTCTGTCTTAGATAACTTGATAACCACTGCATTGATCTAGGTCTGCCCACATGGAGTTGATATTCATGACTCCTTACCTGGCATATCAACACATGATATATATTGCTTATAGAAATACCCACATGCGTATTTACTTCTTAGGGGTCTGACGTATTTGGAATGATGATATGAAGGCTACAGTACAGTGGTTCTATAGTTGCTTTAATTTTGTCATTTGTAATAAATAAAAGTTTAGGTGTAGATGAGAATTTGAAAGCTTTTTGTTTTCATCAGATTACATATTATATCAATCTGTGTCTTTCTTAACTTAGGCTTCCATATTTTACATTTAATGCATTATCTTAATTCTTTTTTGCTTTTTAGGAGTCTCAAACTTTTGGTTTCTTAATTTCATTTCAGTTTTGAACAGCTCAAAATGGCAGTTACCAACCTGAAGAGACAGGCTAACAAGAAAAGTGAAGGCAGCCTGGCATATGTGAAAGGAGGTCTTAGTACTTTCTTTGAAGCCCAGGATGCCCTCTCAGGTAAGGTGACCCTCACAGCCATCTGCTGGGGCTTCCCAATGGAAACCTGACACTCTGCTTGTGGAGCATTTACAGGGTGTGACATTCAGTCTGTATTTATAAAAGTAAAGATCTGAAATGTGCCATGAATATTTGTTGCAGACCAGGCTGGAACCTCTTAGAAGGCTTGATACTTTAAATACTTGTCTATGAGGCTTTTGTTGATCCATTGTATATATATGAAATAGGAGACTACTTTGCCTTTGCATGGTGCCCAATCTCCAGGGCCGATTAGAAACTAAATCCCAATAGGTAATATTCTAGAATTTTAAAAAATCCTTTTATAACTGTTAGTATCTTACACATGTGACTAATTCTGTATATGTGACCCATTGTGTTTTTGGTTTGGAAGGGACTGATGATACTGCATCATTCTTTTTAAGTATCACCCCATCAGCCCCTATACAATAGTTAAATATCTACCATCCGTGCTGTCATCTTTATATGGGAAAGAAATTAAGTAGAAATAGCATAGCTTTAGACATTTCAGGAGAAGATGTTGGGTATATTTTTTTCCCCTAAAATTACCTTCACTAATAGAAATCAAATTAATGTTTAGTAAAAAGTGAACTATATTAATAAAAGCCTAACTCTTTTTTAAAAACTCTTTTAAAAAAAACCTCTTTTTAAAAAAAAAACAGGTATCTTTAAATAGTAACTAAGTACCTATATGTAAGTACCCATAAGTTTAAGTAAGTTTAAGTAAGTTAAGTTTAAGTATATCCCTAAATTCTTCAGTAAGAATTTTTTTATTATTAATTTATTTCCTTAAAGTATAGACATTGTTCTATTGTTTTTATTTCATTTATTTATTTTTATATTTAAACATTATTTTATTTTTTTTCAGTGTTCCAAGATTCATTGTTTATGTATCACATCCAGTGCTCCATGCAATACCTGCCCTCCTTAATATCCTTCACCAGGCTCACCCAACCCCCCATTCCCCTCCCCTCCAAAACCCTCAGTTTGTTTCTCAGAGTCCACAGTCTCTCCTGGTTCGTCTCCCCCTCCACAGTCTCTCCTGGTTTGTCTCCCCCTCCAGTTTCCCCCAACTCCCTTCTCCTCTCCTTCTCCCAATGTCCTCCATGTTATTCCTTATGCTCCACAAGTAAGTGAAACTATAGGATAATTGACTCTCTCTGCTTGACTTATTTCACTCAGCATAATCTCTTTCAGTCCCATATATGTTGATACAAAAGTTGCGTATTCATCCTTTCTGATGGAGGCATAATATTCCATTGTATATATGGACCATGTCTTCTTTATCCATTCATCTGTTGAAGGGCATCTTGGCTCTTTCCACAGTTTGGCGACCGTGGCCATTGGTGCTATGAACATTGGGGTACAAATGGCCCTTCTTTTCACTGCATATGTATCTTTGGGGTAAATACCCAATAGTGCAATTGCAGGGTCATAGAAAAGCTCTATTTTTAATTTCTTAAGGAATCTCCACACTGTTTTCCAAAGTGGCTGCACCAACTTGCATTCCCACCAACAGTGTAAGAGGGTTTCCCTTTCTCTATATCCTCTCCAACACTTGTTGTTTACTGTCTTGTTAATTTTTGGCCATTCTAACTGGTGTAAGGTGGTAATCAGTGTGGTTTGGATTGAATCTCCCTGATGGTTAATGATGATGAAAATTTTTTTCAAGTGTTTGTTAGCCATTTGTATGTCTTCATTGGAGAAGTGTCTGTTCATATCTTCTGCCCACAGATTTCAAGTTTTATTTGGTGCATTAAACTTGTATTATTTATCTATCACATTTGCTCTAGAAGTATATTGGTATCTTAACGTTTAACAAAGATTATTCTGACCAACTGCTTAATCACATGAGCAGGTGACTCTGTGGCATATAGAAAGTGATTTTAATAATAAATTCAAAAAGTTTAGGCACACATTTCATATTTCTATTTTTGATGTAAATGAAATGTGTATTACAAAAAACAGTAAATAGATAAATGATAAACAAAGACTACTTGTAATCCCATTGTAGAGATAATGACAGTAACATTTTGATGTATTTCCTTTTGGTCTTTTTGTTGTTAGCTTATATGAGTACATATTACATAATAGGAGTTATAGTGTATATATAGTTGTGTATGCTAGATACCTCTTTTATTCTTTAGAGTGCTCCTCTGGGTAATTATTTTAATATACTGTAGCATTTGATTTATTTGTAGTTCTTCAGAAACTTTTCTGCTTATTGTCTTAAGCAAAATTGATCTATAGTGTTTTAAAATGCTTTTTTGGTCAGGTTTTGGTATTTATGTTCCACAAAAGCACATGGATCTATATGTGTATATAGGTAGGTACTGTGTGATGGGGCAAGTAGGTTAGGAATTACAGGTTGGAAATCTGAAAAAGCTAATATTTTGAAAGTGACAGCGAGAATTATGTTATTAATATCTTTTCATACTTCTTTGATGATTTTTAAGATTGGTTGGTTTTTGTTTTACTGATCTCAAGCAGTGAGTCTAAAACAGCATGATATTTCCCTTTAGTATGTACTAAAGTATGATTCCTCCCAGATAAGGGCGTTTACCTATAGACCACAATGCCATTATCACAACCAAAAAAATTTCAGATGATATTCTTCAATATCATCTAATTCCCATTTCATATTCAAATTCCCCCCAATTGCTCTCCAACTTTCTTAATTGTTGGTTTGTCCAAATCAAGATTCAGATAAGATCCAGGCCTTTCATTTGTTTTTTTTTAAGTATCTTAAGCCTCTTTTAAACTAGAACAATCCCCTTACCTTTGCTGCATTGGCTTTCTTTTCCCCCCATGCAGATGATTTGTTGAAGAAATGGTCTTTGTCCTATAGGATATCCCATACTCTGTATTTGACTGATGACTTCCTCATGGTGTCATTTAATTTATTTTACTCTCCATTGTACTACTTGGACTTAACTATTTGGACATTAGATTAGATTTGGTTTTTGATCAGATGTGGTGGTGAATACTTTTTGTTTCATTTTATCAGGAGGCTTTTAGTGTCTGTGTGTTCCTTCTTTAGAGATACTATGATGGATCAAGTGGGTTCCAGTGGAATGGGTACTTGGTAGGTGCATGTGTATGTGTATATATATTTTTTGAAAATACATTTTTTAATTTTTGAAATATCTACTCTCCGTGTTCTGTTTATTTTGATTTGGTTTTCCCCTGAAATTCTTTATTTCATCAAGATTTCCATTTTTAGCATTGCGTTATAATTTTTATTTTTATTTTTTTATTTTTAAAGATTTTATTTATTTATTTGACAGACAGAGATCACAAGTAGGCAGAGAGGCAGGCAGAGAGAGAGGAGGGAAGCAGGCTCCCCGCTGATCAGAGAGCCCGATGTGGGGCTCCATCCCAGGACCCTGGGATCATGACCTGAGCTGAAGGCAGAGGCTTTAACCCACTGAGCCACCCAGGCGCCCCGCGTTATAATTTTTAAATCATTTATAATCCATGTTATATGCCCTTCTCATTATCAATTCAATTTGTGTTCTACTTCCTTTATTTATATTGATTCTTTAGTGATGCCCTTTCTTGTGTTTTTAATATTTAAAAATTTAATTTTCCTTTTAGATCTAGTAATTTGTACTGGATTTCATTTTTAAAGTTAGTGTCCAGTGTAACATGAAAAGAAATATATGTCAATCCTTCTGTAACTGTGCCAAGATAAAAATGGAAAGGGAGGGCATGTTCTCATCAGGGCACGCTGTTTGATATATTATCAATGCCTGATTACATTATTTAAATCTAGATTATTTATAGTAAACATGTCAGAGAAACCGCCCACTTTGATTCTGCCAGTTTTTATTATATGTAAAACATGTTTCTTTTGTAACTTTTGGTGGCTTGGATTCTCTTGATATTGTTATGGTATTACAGTGTAATAATGATAGCTGTGATATTAGGGGCAATTCCCAAGGCCACATACAAGTTTGATAATTTGTTAGGAGAAATCACAGAACTCACCAAAGGCTGTATTTCTCACAGTGATGTAAACCATCACTATAGTGAAAAGGTATGGCCCAAGGGCCCCATGTAAACAAAGACGCTTTTATAAGGTAAGAATTCAAAGAGCTTAGCGGTAACCTCTCAGGACCTAAGGGCAAAGGGCAGACTCTTTTGGGGCAAGATTAAATTCTTTACTTCACGATATCATTAATATTTCATACCCTTCCTTATGCATGCATTTGCTTAATATATTCTACATCATATTCTTTTTAACCTTTAGAAATTGGATTTTGGCATCTCTCTGGTAAGCAACATGTGGTAGGATTTTTATATTTTTATGCCATTTTGAGAGTCTTTGCCTTTTAGTAGAAGAATTTAAGTTATATATATTTATCATAACTGACATTTTTATCCTTTTGTTTTATTGTTGTATCATATTTTTTGGATTTCATTTTACCCTTTGTGCCATATAGACCATGTTGGTTATAAATCTTCCAGATTTGGAAGAAATGTTTTTATTTTAAAATTCTGTCATAGCTTGTCTTTGACTCCTGTTGTGTATGACAATAGTTCAGGGCATCTTTATTTCTTAGGCTCTTTCCTTTTTCCTGATCTTAATTTAACCTGAAGTTAGCTACTATTTTATTTTACCTTTTTTTTCATGTTATTATTATGTTTTTGAGATTTATTTTTGTCTTTTGCATTTAATTTTATAACATATTTACCATAGTTAATTAAAATTTACCATATATTCATATACACTTAATTGGCTTTAATTTTTATTGCCAGTCATTTTATATTTCATCTTTTGTATATTTGAATTTTTGTTTTGAAGAGTGGGATATATGTTTTGTGCTAGAGCTTTGGAATTCTTGCATGTCCGGAAATGTCTCTTGCTTTCATACATGAACAACCTCTTGGCTATTAAGAGAATTGTTTTCTGAATTGATCCAGTGTCTTTTAGTGTTATAGAGAGAAATCCTAAGCCAGTGTAATTCTTTATTATAAAGGAATTGTTTTTCTCTCTCCCTAAATGGTTTAAAGATATATTTGTTTCAACTTGAATTTAAAAAAAAAAAAAACACGCCTTTTCAGGATATATTAGGATGTAGGTCTTATCTTTATTCATTTTTCCCCATGTTTGATAAATTTTTAGAATCTGTAGACTCATATCTTCAGTTTTTAATGCTTTGTTATGTCAGATATCATTTATGATTTATTTCTGAATAACCTTGTGTAAAAATACTACTCCTTTCTTTCTGCTCTCCTGTGTGGTACCCAGCATTTTTTCTGTTTTCAGTACACTGCTAAGTTGCCCAGTAGTTGTATGCCTCAACTAGTTTCCTTCTGTTTCCTGCTATACTGGATGTTGGGAAATGTGGTCTGTAAATGACAGGAAAGGGAAAGGAGTTGTTAGAGGTAAGAAAAATGGGAGAGCAGAGTTATAGTCCTGAAGATAGTTATGAAAAAATTAGGTGTTTCTTGTCAGTACTAGGCTCAGTAGAGATGACAGAGTATAAATAAACACCATTCTCTGCTTTTTTTATATCATCTGTGTTCTCCTTGAAAGGATTGTTTCATTTGCATCCAAGGTGTTTTTCCATCCATCCTGGTCAGGTAGACAGTATGGCTTTTATATATCTTTAAGTTTTTATGCTATTGTCAGTTTGCTTTTTCCCTGTGTATATCCATAAATATTTTAATTAAAACTTGATAGGTATGTCTGATATAACTTATCTGCCAGTGTTGACCTCCATGTGTTTATTGTAGTTATTACTTTACTATATCCTGCTAAAATATTCCCAGGAACTTGTGTTACTTTTCTCTGGCAGTCACTCTGCCATTCTGTTCATTCCTTGAAGTCTTGATAAGCCATAGTTTCTTATCATTTACTGTTCAAATGAGTTCTGGCAGGCCATGGTGATGTTTGTGAGCTTTTCATATCATTAAAGGCTTTCTTCAGTTCCTCAGTGCCTTCTGATCATCACCTTTGTTTTGGTGACCATTTCCGTGACTGCTCCTTGAGCTTATCACTTGACTAATCTCATTCTTTTTATTGGCAAGTCCAGCCAGCATTAATTACTTGCTTCTTTTTTTAAGAACAATTATGAACCCAAATGGTGTGAATTACTTTTATTTATGTTATACTAAAGAGTACCTGAGAAAAGAGACCAGAGCAGAGTAAATAACACATGTTGCTCAATGTACAATTGACCTTTTCTCTCATGTTACTTTTATTGCTGCTCCTTGAGGCATTGTAAGCCATAACTGATTTTTTGGCACATTCTGTTGTATCTACTGATATATGAAGGTTTTACGCAGATATGGTTATCAAGGATCCAATTCTCTAATTGAGAACCCTTTATACCCTTTAGTGTTTTATGTAATAGTTGTAATTATTTGTTATTTATTGTTTTTTTTCCAGTATAACTGAGGAAAGGATTCATAGGTTACCTAACCTTATTTCAATGTAATTTATAAAATTTTGTCACTCTCATAAAAATTTGGTAGAATAAGAAGTAGGAATTAAATGTTTGAAAAGCTTTCTACAGATTTAAATTTTTTTAAAAAAATTATTTATTTATTATTTGTGAAAGAGAGACAGAGTGCACATGCAGGCAGAGTGACAGGCAGAGGCGGAGAGAGAAGCAGGCTCCCTGCCGAGCAAGGAGCCTGATGTGGGACTCGATCCCAGAACCCTGGGATCATGACCTGAGCTGAAGGCAGCGGCTTAACCGACTGAGCCACCCAGGTGTCCCCAGATTTAAATTTTTAAGACACCTCATTATAACTCTTCTTAGTGTTCTATTTTAGTAAGTATTGTTTTCAGAGTTTGGCATATAGGCCAAATTAGGCCATAGCCCATCTTTGTACAGACCAGGAGCTAAAGATGGCTATGTTTTTCAAGGTTTATTTGGGGAAAAAAAAAAAGAGAAGTAGAATATGTGATAGAGGCCCCTGTGGCCCACAAAGCCTAAAATATTTACTGTGTGGTTCTTTATAGAAATAGTTTTCTGGTCTCTGACCTAGTTTGAGTATTCCTGTCTCATAGGCTAGTAGTAATATATAGTGGTTAGAGTATGTGGATCACAGTGTACCTGACGTAAATCCTTATAGACATTGCCTATACACACATGTCAATTCTTAGTGCCTCATTTAATAATGACATTGTATAAATGTGTAGACAAATACTTTGTATTTTTTAATTGAAATCTGCAAATCTGATGTCTACTTTTAATTAGAGATAAATAAAACAATTTCAGTGAATCAACAGGCAGTCTTTCTATAATGCTGATTTTTCTTTAAATAGAACTTTTATATTCATACTTTTTTGGTTTCCCAAGTACAATTTTATGGTGTTCAACTGCTTCACATATTTAAGTTTTAATAGATTAGAAACAATAACAAACCTGTGATCATGTACCAAGTTGCTTATTGAGTTATACTATTAAAAAATGTTTTTAGAGAAAATAAAAGGTCAAGGAACCAGACATTTAGTTATTTGGTTTAATTTTCTGGAAAATAGGATTGCCTTTATCAGATCCCAGTGTCTCTTGGTCCTCATGCTTGGCTGACAGCTTGACAGTGACGCTGCTGTGGTGGAGATGGGTGGCAGGAAGCTGCTTTGTCAGCAAAAAAGAGCTGTAAACTGAGCTGAGGGGAGCCAGGCTTACCTCCTTTTGACCTGCTGATCAGTGATGGGTTTTGCCAGCAATAGAAATGTGACTGCCTGATTTCCTTTAATGGTTTTAACTTAGAAAGCTACATTTGAAGTAGGGCTCTATAAGATGCAATGTCTTATTGCCATGGAAGAACCTTACGCAATGCTCCCGTAATATGGAATGTGTGCCCCATGTTCTTTTGCAGCAAGATTGTCAGATAATTACACCAGCATTTAAATGAATAGTGTGAGCAGTGTTTTTAGTTTAGCGTTTTTATATTTGGGCATTTTTATCTCCTTTCTTTAAAGGTAGGGAAGTTATTTTCCATTTAATGTAACAAGTTCAAGTTAAATTTAATTTTGATATGTGGAAACATTTTATGTCACTATCACCACATAATCCAAATTTGAAACATTAAACAAAGAACTTTTTTTTTTCACTTGTGAGTCAACTAAGATAATTAAGAATATACTGGCAGACTTTTTTTTTCTCCAAATGTATTTCTTTTTCTTTCTTTGAATGTGTTTTTCTAATAGAGAAGCAGTCTGTTTATAAATTTCAAACAAAATTTGAAATTGCTTTAAAAGAAAGGTATTAAAAAAAGGCAGGACTAAAATTAGAAAGTAATTAAAAGAAGCAGAAATGCAGATGTTATTATGCATTGAGAATATTTTTATAGTGCATTTGAGCACTGACTTTTACCCAGGATTTTCTAATCAGTGAGTCAAAGTAAACGAAATTGTGATTGATTAAGGAGGGCATGTATTGGATGGAGCACTGGGTGTTATATGCAAACAATTAGTTATGGAACACTATCAAATACTAATGATGTACATAACATAATAAAGTAAAAAAAAAAATTATTTTTGCCTAAGTAGACCACACCCCCCCACCCCCGAATAAATCTACCACTCATGACTGATGGGTTGATGCAGAACCTGTAAAATCCTTTTAAGAGGAGTTTGACATTCTTTTTTTTTTTTTTAAAAGATTTTATTTATTTGACAGAGAAAGTCACAAATAGGCAGAGCAGCAGACAGAGAGAGAGGGGAAACAGGCTCCCTGCTGAAGAGAGCCTGATGCAGGGCTTGATCCCAGGACCCTGATATCACGACCCAAGCCGAAGGCAGAGGCTTAACCCACTGAGCCACCCAGGTGCCCCGAAGAGTTTGACATTCTTTTTGAATGTTGGAGAATAGCTATATCAGAGCGATGTTAATTTCATTGTACTGGCTGTAAAGCCATGGAGTTATACATCTTACATTTGAAATTTTGCTAAACGAAGTTATGTGAAAGAATAAAATCCTGGGTGTTTAGCAGCTATTATTTTAGAGAGAGGTATCATTTGCAACTGAATGCAGTTCCCAACTAACATAATAAGTCTATTATTTTCATTCTACAGATGTGAAAAACAGGCTTAGCCAAGTTAAGTTGCTTGCCTATGCAATACAGGCAATATAGGGTGAAGTTTTTTGTTCTGGGATCAGACAGCGTGAGTTCAAATTTGGGGTTTGGCTTTGTGATATTGGTCAACTTGTTTAATTTCCCTCAGCCATGGATTTCTTCTCTGTGAAATAGAAATAATATTAGAACATACATCACTGACTTCTTACCAGATGAGCAGTGTGCATTAGAAATTTATCATTGTGCTATTAAAAAAAAAAAAGAAATTTATCATTGTGCTTAATTTATGGTCATGGCTCAATTAATGTTTTCTTTGCTAGTTTTATTATTTTTATTATGTCAGAATTTTGAATTTGAAATTATATTTGGTCATTTCATTTTGAAAATTTTCTTAGTGCTTCACTTAGGTAAGCCTGATTTGCTCTGTTTAAAACCTACTCTACAGTAGGTAAAACATTTTTTAAATATAAATTTTTAAGTGATTTTTAAATAATGTTTATCAGAACCATGCAGACCTGTCAATAATAACAAAGACTCCAATATAATTTGTATATCCACAAATTGATATATTGGTAGATGTTATCGGATAGTTCTTGAGAACTTCCAGGGAAATAATAAAAGAAATGGAGAGAACATGAGTAGTATGTATTTTGCCATGTTATGTCCAAGACTGAAATGGAATATTTTGAAGTTGGTATACTTCAAATACTAGTACTTCTGTTTTGCAGATGGTGAAACTGAGAAATAAAAATGACTTTCCTATGGCCAAATATCAAAGATATTAGTTACTTACGTCTCAGTTTTCTTTTTTAGTTTAACTGTTTTTAACCACTCAACCTTGATGATCAGACGGTTGAGTATATGTATTACCGTACTATTTTAATAGTATTAAACTATGAGTAACATAGACTGGTGTCTCCTGGTTACTTTGCAGAGTTTTTGCATGTTTGTGCTTCTTTCCAGCAGTGAAAATAATATGACCATTTTTTAAAGTTGTTTAAAAATGTCATTTTGATGTAATGTCTTCCCACCCACTAAAATAGCACACACTTTAACTAGATGTTTTTTCTAGCTATCCATCAAAAACTAGAAGCGGATGGAACGGAAAAAGTAGAAGGATCCATGACGCAAAAACTGGAGAATGTTCTGAACAGTAAGTTTTGTCCTACTACCCAAAACTATTTATGGACTTTATAATAAGCTTTAATATAGTTCTTGGAACTGGTTTCACAGAACAGGCAGTGAGTTGCATTTTACTATTTATTTCTAAATAGTAATGATTTAATAAATATGAAAGGGGAATAAAAACATTGAAAATGAGCATTCTGTTTTGTTTGCATTTTATTTATAAGAAATCATAATTTGAAAAATAAGCCAGTATGCTTCTAAGAAGTAAAACTTGCTACCGTAAAAGAGACTGGTATATAAATAACATTATCAAAGAGAGAAAAGTGCTGAAGCAATAGCCAGGATTGCCATTGACCAGAACCCTGAAATTTATCTTCATATATCTAACAGTGTTAAAGCAAATATTATCAACTCCTGGAATGACAGATACTTACATGTCATTGATTTATCTATACCATGTCTTTTTCCAAAGTGAATTTATAGCAGCTTCATCTTTAAGAGTATTTCTAACTGTGAGACATTTTGTAAAAATTGTATGTCAATAAAACCTGATATATACACAGTTTTGGGTCCCACCCACTTGCCTTATATCTTTTTTATTCCTCCTGACATTCTAGTTCTCAGCTACTGATCCTAATGATCTGGAAGAAACTCATCAGATGAATCAATTCCTATTTTAATATTAGCAGCTTAAAATAACATTATCCTCTTTCACTCATATAGTAAACATCTGATAGAGAGCAATAGTCCCCAGGGGAATCTCCCTGTTTTTAAGTATAAGTATAGCAAATGATTTTCCCATGAAATAGGGTTAAGAATAGCTAAAACATTTAAGAACCCTCACATCAGGTATTTAGTGATTCTGTGAATGCAGGATTGTGATACTGAGTTAGTTTCAGACTACTAGCTTAATTTATTCCTTTGGTAACTTTCTGAACTTTTTTTTTTGGTAAATGTCTGTTTTTAAACCCCCGGGATCCCTGATAAAACATTTGCTGGAAAGAAGCTTTAATTTGATGTGGACTTCCTTTGCTAGAATTCGAGTACTTTGATTTCATCCTAAAATTTATGAGTTTATCAGCACGTTAAATAATCTTTCCTCTGGTGGTTGTGGTGGTGGGTTATTGTTATTTTGCCTTGAGATTCTGCCTTGTTTTCTGAGAACCAAGTCACCAGCTTAGATAAAATTAATATATTCTGAATTCGACTCAAATAAACATTTAATAAAACTATTTCTATATTGGTATAGCTATACATTTTAAGGTCTTAGGTATTTCTACTCAGGGATACTATTTTTACTGGAGTACTTGTCATCAAACCATGGTATCTGTAAAAAATGATATTTTAGTAACTTTAAAAAGAGTGATTTATAAAAACAAGCTGATATTGTAATTAAATTGTTATATCAGTAAAAGAAAATAGACACTTATTAAGGTTTGGAAAAAATTAAGATCCGTTTTATGTGTTAGGTTTAGCATAGTGTGTGAACATAAATTTTTTCTTCTAAGGAGCAGTTTAGGAAATCCTCCCTTGGGACTTGCAGTATAAAATTTTAAGGGAAATTATTTTACTTCTATTCTTTATAACCACAAACTTTATTTAGAAATGTGTCATATTAACTTTATTGAAGTTTACTATTCTTCAGTAAATTTGGGCTAAATTAGTCATTTCTTTCTGAGACTCCACTTCAGGATTTTCTGGTATAAAGATTTTTCTTAAAATGTATTCCTTTTTATAACACTTTCTTTTTCTGGAAACATTCTTTTTTTTAAGGCCAATTTGAGTTGGATTTTATTTTATTTATTTTTTATTATGTTATGGTAGTCACCATACAGTACATCATTAGGTTTTGATGTGGTGTTCCATGATTCATTGTTTGTGTATAACACCCAGTGCTCCATGCAATACATACCCTCCTTAATACCCATCGCCTGGCTAACCAATCCCCTCACCACCCTCCCCTCTAAAACCCTCTGTTTGTTTCCTGGAGTCCATAGTCTATCATGGTTCATCTCCCCCTCCAAATCCCCCCCTTCGTTTTTCCCTTCCTTCTCCTAATGTCCTCCATGATATTCCTTAGGTTCCACAAATAAGTGAAACCATATGATAATTGACTTTCTCTAGAGAGCTTGACTTATTTCACTTAGCATAATCTTCTTTTTTATGAACTTGATGTTGATGTTTGCTATCTTAGGATGAGGTTTTGCTAATTCAGATCAACATGACAAACATTTATTTAATTGTGTAGAAGTACCATGTTTGGTTCAGTGTGAGATACAAAGATGGAAGACATATGGCCCGTGCCCTGTACACATATCCTTTGTCCAGGTAGGTGTATCATAGTTTGTAAGCTGGAGAATCAGGAAAAAAAAATTATAGAGGGGCACCTAGTGGCAGAGTTGATTAAGTGTCGGACTCTTGGTTTCAGCTCAGGTCATGATCTCAGGGTCTTGAAATTGAGTCCCACATCAGGCTCTGCACTCAGCGTGGAACCTGCTTAAGATTCTCTCTCTTCTTCTCCCTCTGCCCCTCCCACTCCAGCTCATGTGCATGCTATCTCTCTCAAAAAAATTACAGAAGTACTATGGAAAATTTAATTTCTTTTCTTTTGAGAAGGAAGGAAAGAATAGATGAGTTTGAATGTAGTTTAGTTTGCTTAGATTATTATGAATGCTTTAATCTTATATTTAATTATATACCAATTTATATGTTTTTCCTGAGTTATTTTAAATGAAAGTTTTAAGAATTCAAATGGGCAACCTTTTTTACTTTAAGTTTCTAAAGGGTAATGTCGACTCTAAGAAACTTAGTCCATTTTATTCAGAATATATCAATATTGATGCTGTTCATTGAATTTTTTTTCATTTTCCTTGATATATGTTTTTTATATTTGCCTTTGAACCTAATAATTCCTTCTTGATTTCAAGCCAGGGATGAAGGGATGACTATTAATTTATATCAAATTCACATATCCAACTCTATGTCTTTACCTATTCCAGGAGTATAGAATAGTGCTCTCCAATAGAAGTTTTGCGTTTATAGTTATTGAGCACTTAAAGTGTAACTATATTGCTGAGGAAGTGATTTTTTAAATTTTTAAAATTTTCATTTAATTTTAATAAATTTAACTTTAAATTGAAATAGCCATATGTGGCTAGTAATGACATATTAGATAGTGTAGGTATAGACAATAAGTATTTATAGTGGCATCTGTGGTGGTTCATAGTTAAAACTTCTGGAGTGCTCACTGAGGGTCAGGTACAGCTTTAGACATTCTCTATGTATTTAGTTCTCTATGGGGCTTGTGCTGTCATATCTATTTTTTTTTAAAGTAGACTCATACCCAGTGTGGAACCTAATGGGGTCCTGAACTCACAAGCCTGAGATCAAGACCCAAGCTGAAATCAAGAGGTAGGCACTTTACCGACTGAGCTACCCAGGCAACCCTGTTATTTCCATTTTATTGACGAAAAAACTGATACCCAGGAAGATTAAATGAGTTATCTAAAGTCATATAAGTAGTAAGTGGCAGAGCTGGGATTTATATCTAGAAACCTGGCTTCAAATCTGTACTTTAAACTACTAACAGAGCTTGCTGTGCATGGTTTTGATAGGCATGAATTTCAATCACCACAGTTTGGTTAAATACACTTGTCCCTCAGCAACACAATTGAGATTTTAATTATCACAGTGTATTTGTCAAAATTGCATTAAGTACAAAAGTGGTTGCTAGTTGTTCAGTCCACAGGTCACTCCGTAAATAAGAGATGTTAGAGATGATCAGTGAGCACGTACCTCTTTTCCTTCAGAGTCTGTCTATGACTGGTCACTATACATATACTCACACACATACAACAAAGCATATAATTGTGTGGACTCCTTGTCCCCCAGACATAAACTCATATAGCTTTTTATACAAATGAATAATCAAAAGAGGGGATTGACCCACAAAGATGAAAGTACATAAAAAAAAAAAAAAAGTGGTAACAGTGTAAGTGAAATTCAAGTCTACCATGACTGGAGTTACAGAAGAAGCAGCTGTAGGCACTGCTGCTGATCAGGAGACTCAAGCTGTGCAGCCAGAGGAACTGGATAAAGGTGAATTTATCAGTGGAAATGAGGAAGGTATGAAGGAAAGAATAAGACATCGTAGGGAAAGTGATGCTTAAAGGAGTGCTCAGAGGCAATCAATGACATTCAGAGTGCAAAGGATAAGTTTAGAAAGGAGAATGATAATTTATCAAAGTATAGAAAAGATGCTTGGTACATATTATAAATGTTACGATGAATAAAAGCAAGCGATCTTGGTTATTTATTTTTTTTACAAAGAAATAGAACAGTTGTATTTTCAGTGTTTCTAATATTTTAAATCATAGATTACTAAGTAAATACTGGTTTTACTGTTTTTTCATTTTCTTATTCATTATGACCAACAGTAAGCATGTTTTTAATGGTGCAACAATTTTTATAAGTCACAGAACAATCATAATTTTCCCATGACTTATTAAGATTGTTTGCTTGGTTTCAGCCTGCATAGCCATTTATGTGGTTCTGAACACTGTGCCAAAAGGGGCTTGTACTGTACTGTACCACCTCTCTAAGTAGAAGGAATACTGGATGCTGATTCAAAGGCTTATTTTTAGTCCTTGCTCTGTAAGCCTTTATTGAGCACATGTCAGTTCCATCCCAAGGATATAAAGATAGTAGTTATGCATTATTCCTAAAGCTTATAGTCTAATGGAGAACACAGATAAGCAGGTGATTAAATTATGGTAAGATAATTGTCTGCCGGCGGTAATCATGGGGTGCTTCTGGAGCCTACACAGGATGTATCTCATTGAAAAGTAGAGTGAGAGACTCTCAGGACAGGGTCATGTGAGCCTTCAAAGGTGAGGAGGAAGTATCTAGGCAAGCGGAGGTTAGCATGTGGGCAAGCCAACTGGATACAGGTGTTCCAGACAGGGAAAGCCACATGAGGAGGAAGCCCCTGACTTCAGGGAGGAGACCTCCTGCAGTCGAGGAACCAGGATCCAGGACGGTAATGTGGAAGTGTGAGATGTAGGACTACGAGGTAGATGGGGGTCTGCTCAGGATAAGGTTTCTTTCACATTCTAGTGTAGTAGAATTTGTATTTATTTTGAAGACTGTTGGTGATCCATTGAGGGATTTTAAATACAGAAGTGACATTATGAACTTTTTAAAGAATATTCTGCCATCTATGGAAAGAACCTAGATGTCCCTCAACAGATCAATGGATAAAGAAGTTGTGGTATAGGGTTAGGGTTAGGGTGTGGTATAGGTATACAACGGAATACTATGCAGCCATCAGAAAACCAAAATCTTGCCATTTGCTACAATGTGGATGGAACTAGAGGGTATTACCCTAAGTGAAGTCAGTCAGTCAGAGAAAGATAATTATCATATGATCTCCTTGATATGAGGAATTTGAGAAACAAGACAAAGGATCATAGGGAAAGGGAGGGAAAAATGAAACAAAGTGAAACCAGAGAGGGAGACAAACCATAAGAGACTCAATCTAAGGAAACAAACTGAGGGTTGCTGGAGGGGAGGGGGTGGGAGAGATGGGGTGACTGGGTGATGGATATTGGGGAGGGTGTGTGCTTTGGTGAGTGCTGTGAATTGTGTAAGGCTGATGAATCACAGACCTGTACCCTGAAACAAATAATATATGTGAATTAAAAAATATCTTCTGCCATCTGCATAGAGAATGGATTTGGAGAGAACTAGACTAGAGACAAGAAGATGCATCAGATAGAAGTGCTGAGGACTTTTAACCAAAACAGAGGTAATGAAGGTAGAGTGAATGGCAAGATGAGAGATTTAAGGAGATGAGAAAGGCAGTGTTTGGTTACCAGTTTGCTGTGGCAAGTAGGAAGAAAAGTAGTCAGTGATGACTTTCAGATTTCTGGCCTCAAGCAGAGCAAGAAGGAGCAGGTTTAGGGCCTGAGAAGAAGAGTAAAGAAGTAAATAGTCAGTTCGATTCAAGTTTGAGATTCCTGAGGATTGTACCTATGAATATCTTTCTGGCTCTCACTATCTCCTAATTGTGTGTGTCACACTGAGTAAATTGAATAACCTATCTTTGTTTCAGTTGCTTGCACTATAAAATGGGGATAAGAATAGTGACTGTTTTAGGGTCATAAACAAGTTTAAGTGGATTAAGAAATAATACATCTTTTTGGAATAATTAAGAAGAACATAGAAGACTTACTAAGTTTTAAGAATAACACCTGGCATAGAGTAAACATTCCATATAGTATGTATGTCTAGTATGTCTTTATGCTACCCACCAAAGCTTCCCAAAACTTTTTTAGGTTATAAGGGATCCATAGAGGCTAAAATGTTTTTTCTTCCTCCACAGCATCTTCATTCTTTTCTTCCTCTTCCTCAGTTCTTGCCAAAGAAAAGTGAACTGAGGGTCTGCGAGTTGATCATTAAAACCTTCATATTAAAGCTATCTGCCTAGATTTACAATCCTATTCCTGTGCTCCAAGTCCCTTAAAGCTGACATGCTTGAGATTATCGCCCTCCTTAGCTCTGCTGCCAGGGTTCACTCAAAGGGAAATCCTCAGGGTTCCTCTTAGGGACTGAGTTGGTCCCATAGGATGATGCTGGGATGTCACAAGTAATGCTCTCATGAGATCCCCTTAAAACAGCCAAGGCTGATTGAATTATCTTTGGGATGGTTAAGAATAAGGAATTTCTTTGTGATGAGTATTCTTTAAAAAAAAAATTATTATATGTTGAGGAAAGTATATGTAAATATTAGTCTTTTTTGAAAATACATTATTATTGACCCATGCCATTTATTACATCCCCATGACTTATTTTAAAACTGGAAGTTTATAGTTCTTGATCTCTTTGACCCACTTTGCTCCCAGCTTTCCTCCCCTCTGGCAACCACCAGTCCATTTTCTGTGTTGATGAGTCTGGGTTTTGTTTTTTAGATTCCACATATAAGTGACGTCATATGGTATTTATCTTTCTCTGTTTGACTTCTTTCATTTAGCATAATACCTTCAAAGTCCATCCTACTGCAAATGGCCAGGTTTCATTCTTTTTATGGCTGAGTAGTATTCCTCTGTGTGTGTGTGTGTGTGTGTGTGTGTGTGTGTGTGTGTGTATGTGTGTATTGTGTGTTTATGCATGCATGTGTCTTCTCTCAAGATTAGTCTTAAGCTAACTGACATCATAAGATATATATGATTTTGGAATCACCAACATAGATATGGTATTTGAATTTAACAGGATTGAATGATTTGACCCAAATTGTATGTATAAAATTAGGAGAAGAAAGACAAGGTCTTAAACCACTAAGGAATATTGAACCAAGTTTGTAAAAAAGGAATTGACTTGGTGATGTGCTGGTAAATGCTTAACAATTGGCATTCCAGAAAAGAAAAGAAAAAGAAAACTAACCTTAATATTAGCTTTCCAATGTATAAATTTTCCCATCATAATTGATTTAAAGCTATCAACTTGAGGTTACTGAATAGAATTTGAGGAAATGGGAATAGTTGGCTCTTGGGAGCAGTATGGAACTTTTTTCTCATTCCCAAGATTCTAGTTCCCTGTACTTTGGGTAGTGCTATAAAATTTCATTGTCAAGTATGGCTCTCTAAACAAGCATGAACTTTTGGTTATGATACTATTTGTGTAAAATCATTATGTTATAGATGGCAGCATATCTGGTCGTTATTTGAAATCTGTTGAGAGAAACTGAGACACATAGGGTAGATTATTAGGTCTCTGTAATCCTGGTTTTGCTATGAATGTAAGTGTATATTTTAAAGTTATTTTAAATTGTTAGGTACTTTTTGTTAGGTACCTAATCTCATTCAGTTTGCCTATTCCAGGAATAAATTGTGTTATGGTGTGTGTGCGTGTGTTGTGGGAGCGCTCCTTCCATTTATCTTTGTCGCCAAACTCACATCAAGCAGAGAGTGTAGGTTAAAAATCACTTCTGTCAAATAAATAAATAAATAAATAAATAAATAAATAAATAAAATAAAAATCACTTCTGTCATCTACAGTCTCAGTGTCAGTGCCTTGAAAAGGACCAATAGGGTCACTTCAAAATAAGAGAAAAGTATAATGCTTACTTTAAATGAACATACTTGAAATTAGAAGATATCATTAGAATTTAGAATTATACAACTAGTTTTTCCTAGATGACAGGAGTTTCTGATACAATTGATTTTTTTTCATTGTTAAGGATATAAGATCAATAGGGAGGTATGAGTTTGACTAGTTAGTGTGCAGTGTGATTGTGTCTTCTCTTCCTGCCTTTTTTTTTTTTCAGCTTTATGGAAATATAATTGACATGTAGCATTGTACAAATGTAAGGTATACATCAGGTTGGTTTGCTACCCTTGTATCTTGGAATACGATTACCTTAGCATTAGCTAACACCTTCGTCACATCACATAATTCTGTTTTTTGTGGTGGGGACATTTGAGATTTACTCTGAGCAGTTTTCAAGTATACGATGTATGTTGTTAACTATATTCACAATACTGTGCACTAGATCCTCAGAATGTATTTATCTTCTTACTGGAAGTTTGTAGCCTTTGATCAACATCTCTGCATCCCCCAACCCTCTAGCCCCTGGTAACCACCATTCCTCCTTGTTTCTATGACTTGAGGTTTTTTTGTTTTTTGGGGTTTTTGTAGATTTCATGTTTGCATGATACCATGTAGTATTTGTCTGTCTCTGACTTATTTCACTTAGCATGATACCCTAAAGGTTTATCATGGTCTTCTTACACTGAGAAAAATTTTATAGCTCTTGTTGACCTGACTATGACAGCGGCAGCCCAGTGTCTTTATAGCAGCCTGGCTCTTGGTGCTTGCTGTGCATCTGTAACTGAGACCATGATAGTCACAGTCCTATGAGCTGGGGGTGTTGTGACACCCCTCGTGAGGAGAAATGACCAACTTTCAGGTCTAGAGTTGCCCAAGGCAGGATTGGTTCTGCAACCTGTAAGACCTAAGTCATGTTTTTCACTATTGTTTTGCAATTTCACACTGGTTGTTCAAGCTCCTGCCAGTGGCCTTAAAATTGGATGTTCTCAATGTGAGAAGGTGAAGTAAAGATGTGGATAGATTGGTATGTGGGGGAAATTGTTCTTGGGAGACATGGCCAATGTCTGACTGATGGTTTATCTGTAATGTCTCTTCGTGTGTGAACACCACCACTGAGTTTAGTGGTTTTGTTTTTCTTAATAGTTAGCCCTACAGAATAAAGACATAAAATGCATTTTGTGAGCTGTTGGTGATTTTTATCTGCTTAGTTTCACTGCTTTCATTTATTTTATTATTGATATAATCATACAGTTATCAAAGAGCTACAAACTCCCAAAATTTTATTGTGAATGTGGTGTAATTCATAACACAATAACAATTTATGGATAGAAATTATTTATAAATTAAAATTATTATTTCATAGCATATTTCTCTATGTGCATATGTTAAAATTCTCCATATATACATTTCTGGTTTATTTCTGCCTATAAATTTTTCTCTATAAAATTTTTATTTTATTTTGTTTTATTTATTTATTTGACAGAGAGAGAGAGCTCACAAGTAGGCAGAGAGGCAGGCGGGAAGCAGGCTCCCTGCTGAAAAGAGAGCCCGATGCGGGGCTCAATCCCAGGACCCTGATATCATGACCTGAGCTGAAGGCAGAGGCTTTAACCCACTGAGCCACCCAGGAGCCCTCTCTATAAAATTTTTTTTAAAAAGTTTATTTAATGACAAGTGAATTTTCTATGCATACTTGTTTTTGTACTTTCTAGAGGAGTTAAAATTATTCGTTGGTATTTCTTTCCTACCTTTAAAATACAGTGAGCAAAGTCTACTTTTGAATATTTATACTTTTGTCCCAAATTCTTTCATTGTGCAAAAAAAAAAGTGCTCCCAAATTCTTTCATTGTGCAAAAAAAAAAAAAAGTGCTTGGGAATTTAACATCCACAGCCCACATATAAGTAATCAACTGTTTAAGAATGTTTAGTGACATTTACGTATCTTTTCACTTATGAAGCCTCAAAGGCAAAAAGTTTATATTTTTAAATGATAAACAAATACGTAATTTTCTGTGAAGAAAAATGTTTTAACCCTAATCAGATTTCAAATACTACATTTAGCCACCATTATGTGGTTTGGTGGGAAGTAGGGAATATATTTTTTCTCATCTTATAGAAATTTAGTATTCTGCTTTTGAAAGCATGTGGTGAAAACAGCTATCTTGACAAAGTTTTTCTATTAGGCCTTTAAAATTTCAACAATTTAAACATTATTTAGATAAAACAATTATGTTACAAAGACAACTTTTAACACGATCAGGCCACCCACAGTGTAGACTAGAGAATATGGCATGCAAGCCACCCAGTGAGACTGAGGTAATTTTTTCATCTTTGCTTAAAGTATAGTCAGTAGACCAGATAATGTAGAAACTTTTTATGAGCAGCGATCAAACAGCCAAAAACAGTTATTCTTTTTCCCCTCTTTTCTTGTGGCTAATTAAAAATATTTGACAAGTTGAAAAAGTTAAACTTTGTACCCAGTAAATTTTGCTTTAGATAAAGCAATTCTTTCATTATAGTGATTTGTATAGTTTGAAGTTTTTTAGGTTAAAAAATGTGTATATATATATATAATATTATGTTATATTATATATATATATAATATCCAGTGTGTGTAAATTGAATTAGCTGATATAAGAAGAAAGTATTCATTAATGATATGTTAAAATTTGTCATTTAAGTTGCTTATGTTATTATTTGTGCATGTTGCATAAACAGATAATTTTACCAAGAAATAGAATTAGTTCTGAAATACTTCTTTTGAACAACTTTCCTGAAAAATAATTGTTTTTCTTGTTTTATTACCATATAGTGTAGGTATTAAATCCGGAGAATTTAATTCGTGTTGTGTTGTACCTATGTGTATATGTGTGTGTTTTAACCTCTTATCTGAACTAATGAAATAATCTAAGGACCTGTAATTGCTATATAATTTAAGAGGAGTAGCTAAAATAAATGTGGGTTCACATTAGCAGTTTTATTTGGGCCTGGTAAATATGATTATTTTTAATTGGATACTATTTTTAACATATTAAAAGACTTAGTGGGCAAAGTAGAAATGTATTTTAGAAAACCATAAAAGATCTCCAAAACAGCTAACTTATAAAAAACTCTGTTGAGTTTTAATGTAAAGCTACAATAGCAGCCTATCATTTTGTTTTATTTAAGTTTTTTTTGGTCTTTTTAAAATAGGAGCAAGTAATACTGCGGACACATTATTTCAAGAAGTATTAGGTCGAAAGGACAAGGCAGATTCCACTAGAAATGCACTCAATGTACTTCAGCGATTTAAGTTTCTCTTCAACCTTCCTTTAAATATTGAAAGGAATATTCAGAAGGTAGAGTACATATTTATGTACCCATGGTTATGATGTCATAAATTTTAAAGAGTTACTTTTTAAAAAAAATCTTAATCAAATGTATGCATGATACTTTACTGACAGTCTCCAAAATGTTTCTTTATTTTAAAGGGTGATTATGATGTGGTTATTAATGACTATGAAAAGGCCAAGTCACTCTTTGGGAAAACGGAGGTGCAAGTTTTCAAAAAATGTAAGATTTGTTTGTTACTTTCAGGTCTCCTACTTTCTTTTAACAGGAAGAATGTAGAATGTATTCTGCAAAGAAAGTTATGTGCATTTTAATTTTTGTTTATATGGTGCTCTTTTAAAAATGTGAAACATTACTTCAAAAATAACATGGCTTTTCTTACCAAGATTTAGAGAAAATGAAAAACCGTGACTATAGGATAGGTTTAGGATAGGTTGGTCTTGGACATTCTTTGCCTTTTGTTAACTGTGATGATATTAAAAAATCTTTTTTACTGGAAAGAATCAATTATGGATATTTTATAGAGATGGAAACTTATATTTTAATCTTCTCTCTTCAGAAAAGCCATTGTTAATGAATTCTAATCTTATTTTAAAGTGACCTGAACAACTGTTGAAATTATCTCGAATGCAGAAGTTATAGAAAATAGAAAAGCCTAAAATGTCATGTGGTAATGCCTTATCAACAAAGAGAAATATCACAGGACTTTAATAAATTCCTAAATGAAATCTGTAAGGATTCAGAAAACTTAATTTCATTTCTTTATTGTAATACATTTACATGCAGTGAAATGCACAGACCTTACATATTACAGGACGGTGAGTTTGACAAATACACACACCCACATAACCCACACCATGGACAGAATGTTTTTGTCACTCCAGAAAGTTCCCTTGTGCCTCTTCTTAGTCAACCCTTGTCCCCCAAGGCAATCACTGTTCTACTTCCCATAATTTGATTTTAAGTTTCCATCCTTTAAATATTATATGTTCTTTCCTTTTTAAAATAGATTACGCTGAAGTAGAAACACGGATTGAAGCTTTAAGAGAATTACTTCTGGCTAAATTGCTTGAGACACCATCGACTTTACATGACCAAAAACGTTACATAAGGTAAACCCTCAAGAATTTTGATAAATCACATGTATCTTTGTAATACTAGGTACATCATCTAACTCTTAAAACTAATTTAGGGGAAATTAGGAAATTGATGAAATGGTGAGAGCGAAGACAAATAGAAATTTACAAGTATCTGCTATGGAACACCAAAGTTCTTCTGTATATTAAATTTAGGAGTACTCAGGGCAAGAAAATTCTGCTCATTGTTTGGTAATATCTTCCTCCTGCTCAATAACAGCTTACCTAAGCCAGTAGGACAGTGTAAGTGTTGTACTCTGTGGGTACCCATAGACCACAAGGCAGGGGCTCCCTGTATGGTTTAGAGTACAGCACTGTCATTCTGGGTGGGAAATTCTTTATGCCACAGAAGTGGGCCATGGCTCAGTGGTGGAGAAATTTTTGAAAGGTTTTAGTATTAAAAATAAAAAATAAAAAATAAATTTTAAAAATTGCAATAATATAAAAAGTGATGGATACCACGGTATGATGAGAAGGCCTTAGAAGGAAGCAGTATAGCATAATGTAAATGAGGAAGGTAGTTGTTCCACTTGCATTCTCTTTTCAGTTTCTTCATCTGTGAAATGACATGATGACTATCTGTATCTTGGGGTAGTTGCAAACATAATCAAGAATACATTTAAGGATTAAATATAGCACCTGGCATATAAGTAGTCAGTAAATTGCATATATATGATGTTCGTACCAGGATTTGGAGACAAAGCATATAAGTTAGAAGCTTTTTATATCTGTGATTTAAAAATAAAAATATTAACATTATTTTCTGCTGGCATATTTTGAATGTGGCCTTTATTCTCAGAATAAGCTATTATTTTCCAAACTTAATGCCCTCTCTAATTAGTGAAGTTTATTGAATATTCAGTACTTATAAAAATAATAAAATGACCATATATATTTTTGCATTTAGCTGTCATCACCATATGACCATTGAAAATAATTTCCAGGTATGAAAAGAGGGTCCAGCCTGAAAGCTGCTAAGTTTGCCATGGGGAAGGAGACAATGGTCCACGCTCAGACCTGTAGTCTTGGTGACTTAGGAGAAGAGTAGCAGCATGAGCCCTTGTCATTTTCATAACATTTGTGTTACTGAAGAGGAAAGAGAGAGGAAGATTTAAAAGGGGAGTAGAGAGAACGAACATGGATTGCTGCCACTACCAGGAGTCTGTAGTACATTCGGATATCACGTTAGATGCTCTGTGTACACCATTTCTAATCCTCACAGCTGCCTTGCAGGGGCATATGTCTGATACTTATAATATAGGTGAAGAGACTGAGCCTTAGACTTCATTTTTGCTCAGTGCACATAGCTAGGAGTAGGGCTCTCTCATGTTTGTGCTTTCAAAGCCTATCTTCACTTTTCTCTGAGCTGTCTCCATAGGAAAGAATGTATTTGTGGGATTTTTTCTGGCTTGTAGAATCGTGGAAATTTAAAGCTAGAAATAAACTACATGTTAGTTATCCATCTGCTTTTTCTTTTCTTTTCTTTCTTTTTTTTTTTTTTTTAAACATATAAAGAAATAGAGTTCCGGGGAGGTTCATCCTCTCTTGTCCAGGGATACACAGCTGATTAGTATATTATTGTCCGTGTTCCACTGTGTGACTTAATTGTGCTTTGTATTTATTTACCTGTTTATATTTATGCTATTAAATTTGCCAATAGTAGTATGTTAATCCTTATTGAATGTATGATTTCTTTATTTAGTGAATTACCGTTTATATAGAAAACTAATATATAGTTCTTATGACTAGTGAAGATGTTAAAAAAGACTTTTTGAATGGCCCATTTAGGTGCTTTTTTCCTGTCATTTTAAAGGGAAGAGAACAAGCATGTCAACAAGAATATCAAGTAGTTTACTTATTTTGTAATCATTATTCTATTTTTGATGCTTTGAGAAGACATTAAGCAATTAATTTTATTATCCTTTTTAATTAATTTTTAGTTATTAATAAGAAAAACAACATCACAACAAAGTCAAATATCTATTGGACTTCGGAATCTATGGCAATAGGTACTATGAGCCTCAAGTAGGGATGGAGACCGCTTTATCATCAGCAAAGTATATCTTTATTGGTTCTCTTCCATAATTGAAGTTATGCATGGTGTGATTGAAAATCAAATTACTACTGTATTGTTTCACTTTAGTTTACTGTCTTGTCTAAACATTTTGGATTATTTTTACTGTCCTTATTATAGCTTTCCTGAGAGGTGAAGTTATGTCATATGCTTCTTTCCATATAAGTGTAATCCTATCCCTGGTAATTGTTAAAAATCATGTCAGAATATGGCTAAAAAGTATAATGCTTAAATTTTAAAATATTGAGTGTGTGCTCATCATAACCATAATTAGCATTCTTTACATTTCCCCTCTAAAAAAGCTGTCAAATTTCTTTGATAATGCAGTTTTAGAAGAAATAGTAACATGTACCATATTTTAAACACAAATCTTTGAAATGAAATTGCAGTTGACTGTCGAACAGTGTGGGGTTTGGGGCACCATCTGCCCAGTCAAAAATCCGTGTGTAACTTGATTCCCCTGAAACTTGACTACTAATAGCCTAATGCTGACTGGAAGCCTTATCAATAATGTGAATAGCTGATTAACACATTTTGTATGTTGTATGTGTTATATACATACATACATACATACATACATGCATGCATACATGTATGTGTGTATATATAATACATACATATATTATATATATATATGCTATTCTTAAAATAAGCCAGAGAAAAGAAGATGTTTTTAAGAGAATCATAAAGAAGAGAAAATACATTTACAGTTGAGTACAGTAAAAAATCTACATATAAGTGGACTTGCACAGTTCAAACCCATGTCGTTAAAGGGTCAGTTGTCCTTTGTTAAACTACATACTAAAAGAAAAGAAGAAATTTATTGGATTAAGTCATTTAACCAAGGAGAAGCCTACCCATAAGTTGTACTTTTGAATTGCAACACTGTAGAATTTCCAATTTCCAATTTATCTTTCTTTATGAAATTCTTTTACTGTAGTACCCATTAATAAGATTATATAAGGGATTATTTTAAATTTTGCAAAATTATTTTAAATTTTGCACCTAGTCACCATGCTAAAGAAATGTGTGATTTTTAAAATTATTAAGAGTTTAATTATTTCTCTTGTAATAGACCATTTGTATTCCTATTCAGTAGTTTAAAAATTAAAAGAAAGCAGCTTTCCTAAGAGTATTCCTGTAGTTTACTACTAACACTAAATCTGAGGATGTTATATGAGTGAAAGTGTTAGGAGAGAGTATTTTAGAAGTATTTGGAGGCAAAATAAACTTATCTAAGGAGAATGCTAAGACAAATTATCCCCAACAAGAAAGAATAAAATCACGTGTTTTTTGCAAAGAAATGACACCAGGTACTATTTATCATAGTTATATTCCAGATGAAAAAAGCCCTGTGTGAGAGGAAGAATCATATTGGTTTGCAATATTTATGCCAGGCTAATGTATTTTGTTAGACTGTAGTTTTATTCTTGGGGTGCTGTTAATTGATTTGTCCCTTTCTCAACACAGATACAGTCTATTTGCTGCCTGTAAATAGAGAGTCAGAGAGGGGTAGAAGGGCCAGCTCTTTGGCTGACTTCGAGGCATCTTTGTACAGTGTGAATCCCACCGTTTAAGGGGCCTGTTTACAGGTGATCAAATGCCCAGCTCTGCTTAGAGCTGAGGCTGTCTGCATTAGCTTGTAAAGGTCAAGGCGTATAGTTCTTAAATGTGATGTCAGATGTCTCAACAGTTTATTTATTGCTAACTTATTACAAAATGTTTCTCCTCTAATTAATTGCTAATTGAGATGTCTATAAGTAAGGAAATACCTAGTACTGGAGGAACATGGGAGAGAAGCATCTAGTGTATCCCTCAGTGGTTAGAGTTTGGCTAGAGGTCGCAGCCATTAATTAAAATTTTATCATTGAACAAAAATCTTTAACCACGAGACAACAGACAGCTTATGGTTTAAGAACAATTTCAAGACAGTAAATTAAGCCTTTGGAGTTGATTTAATTGAATTTAATTTATCGCAGTAGTCCCTCATCTGGGTTCATTTGCATGGTTTCAGTTAGTGTAGAGCACAGAGGTCTGGAAGCAGATGATCCTCCTTCTGAAGTACAGTCAGAAGGTCAGAAGTAGCTTAGTGCTGCATCTCAGTGCCTCCATCATTCTCCTCACTTTGTCTCATCATATAGGCATTTTATCATCTCACATCATCCCAAGAAGAAGGGATAAGTACAGTATAGTAAGATATTTTGAGGGAGAAGACCACATTCACATAACTTTTACTACTATACATTATATATTGTAATTGTTCTGTTTTTTGTTAGTTGTTGTTAATCTCTTATGTGCCTAATTATAAATTAAACTTTTTCATAGGTATGTATGTATAGGAAAAAGCAGTATATGGAGGGTTTAGTACTATCTGTAGTTTAACGCATCCCCTGAGGATCTTGGATTATATTCCATATGGATAAGGGGACTACTGTATGTTTATATATTTTGTGATGGCCAAGGGTCAAATCTTGAATAATATGTGTCAGAAATTTTTCAACTGAAATATATTTTAATATTCAATCCGGGTTTGGATATTTTACATACAGAGACGACTTTGAGTATTTCAAGGACTATTAAAAAAACTGCCCATCTATACTATATTTTCTAGAGGAATATATTTTATAGAGAAAAATGCTCATCTATACTATATTTTCTAGAGAAACATTTTCTTAGGCAGGAAAATAGAGTTAAGAGGTAAGTGCTTATTGTCACCATCTCTCTTTATGTAATAAAATAGCCTGTTAGATTGCATAGAAAATAATGTCACACTGCCATCTAGGGGCCATTTTTCAGATCAGAAAGGAATGAAAAACTATTGAAATTAAAAAAATATTCACTAGGTGTCCTCTGCTGGCTTCCACTTGTATTTTCTGTAATGACTGAGAACTAAGTATGGAAACACTCTGAACTGAATGTAGATTTCAAGATAAGTTCTCACTAAGGATTTAGGACCATTGCAAGTTGTCTCTGTCTTTTTGGTTGTCTTTGTATAAAGTTCTTATTTTTAAAAAATACAGTTTTATTGTTAATTGCATAAAAAGAAATTTGCATATTATTTCATTTAGAATTAAGTATTGAAGACTAATGTTGACAAGTGCTTTACTAATTGATAATATTTTAGGTTTTCTTAAAAAAAAAAAGTAATGATTTAATAGTATACTAGCTTTCCTTTTGTCCCTTATTCATGGCTCTACAGAAGCCTACTTGGTCAAACTTGGCCTTGTTTTTTCAGGTACCTGTCTGACCTTCATGCACCAGGTGACCCTGCTTGGCAATGTATTGGTGCCCAACACAGGTGGATCCTTCAGCTCATGCACAGCTGCAAAGAGGGATATGTACAAGATTTGAAAGGCAAGGCTGCTTCTCTTCTAGTGCATTATGCCATTCCTTATTGTCAATTTAATACATTTTGGAAATGCTTAATGAATAAGGGAATGATTAATTAATTTTCTTGATATCTGTACTTGTTTTTTATTTGTTTTGTTTTTGTTTTTGCCCCTGGTTAGCATTATACCTGAGTGAATAACAGGGAGGGATGAAAACTCTCTTGATATCCCTATTTTTATGGTTGACAGCCAGTATTGACAAAGGTTTGATTTAAGCAATAGTTAAACTTCTATGGTAAGTAACATGATGTTGTAGAAATACTAGTCTTTAATAAATGGTAGTAGGCCATTCACTATTCATCAAATATATGTTGAGCTCTGCCATGTGCCAGGCATTGTGCCAAGTACAGAAGGACAGTGGTGAATAAAACAGACATGGTCCCTGCCCTCATGGTATTAAACACTTCACTCACCGAATACAAAGTTGTTGACAAGTGATACAAAGAAAAATCACAATATTCTGAGGGAGTAAAAACTGAGGAGCATGCTTTAGATGGTCCATTTGGGAAGGTGTCTCAGAGAAGCCTCCTTGTTCACTAAGAGCTAGAAGAATGAGAAGTAGCCTGCTGGGATGATTTTAGTCTGAAAAAAGAAACAACCTTTGCAAAGGCTGTGAAATAAGTTTAAAGGAAGAAGTCACAGCTGCATTCACACGCAGGGTTATCAACTTCTTTTTGTAAAATTCTATCATCCCACAGATATTGAATGTATTCAATGTCTGCTGTGCTGTGTGTTGGCCACTATTGGATGCTAAAGATTCAGTGGTTAGTCTGGCAGATGGGCCTGGCTCACTCAATACTTATAAAATAGCCAGCGGTGGGGGGGATGTGGGGAGGAGATAGACAAGAAAAGTAAAACGGACTAGTAGAATACAGTGTTACTTTCTAAGCCTGAGAAGTTCCTCCTGCCTTGGAGCACTTAGGAATAGCATCTGATTCAGAGTTTTGAGGTCACAGAAGTGACATTCCAAGATCTGAAGAATATCTATACTGGCCAGTTGAAATAGAGGAGGGCAAAAGGAAAGAGGTAAAGACCATTCCAGGAAGAGAAAATAGAATGTGCACAAGACCTCAAGCAAGAGATGGCCACTGAATTCTCTGTGGCTGGAGTTTAGTGCACAAAGTGGCAAGAGTGGAGGCTAGAGTTAGGTGGTGTCAGGTCTTGTGTGGACTTTGTTAGCCCTTCCAAGGGCTTTGGACTTGATCCAGAGGACACTGGGGTGACCATTAAGGATATGAAGTGGAGGAAAGACCCATTGAGACTTATTTTAAGAGACAACTCTGGCTCCCTTGTAGTGAATGGTTGAGGGGGAGCAAGACTAGAACAGTACAGCTGGTTAAGAGGCTGCTGTGGTGATTCAGACATATCACCTCCCATGAGGTGGTAGATGTGGAGAAAGAGGCAGATTCAAGAGCTGTTCAGAAATTGGAGTTGATAGTACTTGGTGATTAAAGAAGGAAGAGGGGATCAAGGAGAAGAGGGGACTTCCAGATACCTGACCTCAGCAACTAGTTATGATGATGGCACCATTGAGTTAGGGAGGCTAGCGGAGAAAAACATTTTTTCCTTTTGTTTGGACAGATTGATTAGGCATTGTCTGGCATGCAAGGGAAGATACCCTATAGGTAGTTTGGATTTAAAGAGCAGGAGATTTGGATGTGATTTGTGTGTAGATCGTCCCTGGGAGTTGATGCATTCACCCAAGAAGATGAAAAAAGGAGAAAATTTAGGACAGAATCCTGGGGAATGATACTTACAGGCCTAAGAGAAGGGAAGCCTACAAGAGACAAAGAAGTATTGGTCTGCTGGGCTAAGAGGAAAACAGGGGTTATAATGTCACAAAACCACAGAGAAGAGTGATCAGCAAGCGTTTTGAGATGAAGAATAAGATGAATAGATGTCCTTTAGATTTAGCACAGAGCCTATCGTTGGTGACCTTGGTAAGTACAGTTTCAGTGCCATGAGATGTCAAATAGAGTATATAAAATAAGAAATAGAGATACTTACAAGACAAAGTTTCCAGGAGGAATAAGTGAGGTAACATAAGATCAGTCCTGGAACAGAAGGGAGTACAATGGAGAGGTTACCATTGTTTATTTATAACATAGTTTTGTCTTGAATTATTTGGCTTGGTTTTGAGTACTTTCCAGCTGTGATTTTGTTTCTTCCTAGTCTTGATATTCAGGAAAATCCAAATATCTCTTTATTAATGCTAGCTACATCAAAATTCCTATTAATGTCATTAATTATTTTATAGTTTTAGCAGGTGAAAATGACCTCAAATGACATACAGTCTGTAGTCTTTAGGGATATTTAGAGGGCCTTCCTTACATATTTGTTTATTGAGTGTACATTATTAGCCAGGACTCCAAACCTTAACCACCCATCAGAATCCCCTGGGTGTTTTTAAAGACTGTCAATTCCTGGCCTTCACTTTATGCCTACTGATCATTTTAGAATCTCTAGGTCCAGGCATCAGTATTTGTTAAAGCTTCAGGTGATCAGGAACAGTCTGGATTCATAATCTGGGCACTACATGCTGTGCTAGGGACTGGAAGTACAGTGGGAGAGACATTAATTTTAAGAGTTACATAGGTATATTTAAAAAAGTATCATGAAGTAGAGCATAAAAAATTCTACTCCAGTCTATTTAGGGGGAGGTCCAAGGAAATTTTCTAGAAGAAGTGGTATTTCCATTGAACCTAAATGATAAATATCAGTTATCCAGATAAAGAGGCATGAAGCAGCCCAGATTCCTAGAAGGTGCTCAGTAAATGTCACCCTATTCCCCACTTCACAAAACAGGTTAATAAGTATGGTAATGATATTCTCCAGATACAAAGAAGACAGTTGGTCTAACAAAGATCTTCCTACTTATGCTAAGAAGAGACAATCTGACCATATAATTTGGTTATGAAAATATTTGTATTTTTGGGATATGTATAATTTATGAAGACAACATATAGACATTTTGAAATTGGAAAAGTACCATGAAATTTCATATATCTTATAGTCACATCCATAACAGAAATATCTGATAACCAATATTCCATTGCCAAAGGTATGCATCTTTCTTGATGGTAAATGGACACATGCTTTTACCTGAATAATTCCTTCCCAGCCGTCTTGATGTTATATATTGCTATATGTAATCATCCAAAACTATTTAAAATGAGTATGTCTGAAAATAAATTGATTAAAAATAAATTGATAAAAGTTTATGTGTAATTGGAGCCCTATCTTTTTAATTTACTGACCATGCTTGTTGCAGAACTTGCTCATCACTTAAGAAATCATGAAAAGAATGTACATTTTTTAGTGATGAGCTTTACTTATTTTCGTAAGTTGGTCTTTTTGATTAGGAATAAAAACATAACAGTTAACAGCTCTTTGAATTTAATCTGCAGGTTTCATAACAGTACAATGTAAATTTCCTGAATATATTAGTTACATATTCATATATTATTTTTATTTTTTTCAATGTTCGGAAGAACATACTTTTTTTTATTTTCAGCAAATACTACTAATATAAACAGCACAGATAATCCAAACAGAGAGAGCCTTTTAATTGGAAAATTGGTGTGTTCTTTGAGCTCATATCGGGATGAGTTTTTATGATTTTATTTTGGAGAATTCCAAATAAATATGATAAGATAACCTCCCATGAACTTAACCTAGTTTCAGTAGTTATCAATTCATAGCTCATCTGATTTTATCTGTACACTTACCTGCTTCTTACCTTCCCTCACCCTGAATTACTTTTGAAGCAGGTCACATTATTTTATAATTATTTCAATATGTAATTTTCAAAGATAAAAATGCTTTTTAAAGACTGTAACCAAAACATCATTATCATTACCTAAAAGTTATTAATAATTTCTTAATATCAAATGGTTATTTTTCAGAATTCAGGAACTGTTTATCATATCCAAGAATCTTTCTAAGTACATTGATACCAAGGCTTTTTTACTTATACTCAGTGCAGAGGCAAATGACATGAAATGTGGCACGAATATAGACTGAACTGAGCATGTGTTTTCTCGAATGGAAAAATTAGCCATTAGTAAACTATGGCCCAATGTGGCCAGTTTGCACTTAGTTACTCTTCAGGTTGTTTTCATTAATGCTTATGTATACAGGTCATTGGACACATGTTAGCTCTTTAATATATACTTGCTACATTTACACAGGTAATGTAATCATATATAGTATAGGTATGTGTATGTGTGGATATATTTATATAAAATATTTGTTTTAATTAGAAGTTTGCTAGAAATAAGCCGGTTGTTCATGATGGACTCTCAGTTGATATTTGAGTGCCTATATGTACTATAAGTGTAAAGTAATATGGGATAGGTCTCCTAAATATCATTTGGATTTTTATTGGATATCTTCTTATAGTTACGTCATTTTAGAAATGGGGAAAAAACCTGGGATATGGTCTAGTTCAATTGGTGACTTTAGACCTATTGTGCATGTGGAGAAGGTATCTCAGAGAGTGATAACCCAGCTTTCTCTTGACCTAAATAGGGGTAGAGGAAGTGAATGGTTCAGATTTCTGCCCATTCTGCTAGACTGTGCTCTGGACCAGTGAGGTTTATTGTGTTCTATTTTAGGAGCAAATATTTCATGAAACAGGATTTCTGAACATGATGTACATGATGAAGACAGTGCCTGTATTTCATCTGGCACTTCATTATGAAGTTTCGTTGTTTTTATTCAGGTAGTCTTAGGATCCTATTTTCTTTTTTTTAAAGCTTTTAAAAAACACGTTTATTTGTCAGAGAGAAACCATAAGCAGGGGAAGCAGCGGAGGGAGAAGGAGAAGTGGGCTCCCTGCTTAGCTCAGAGAGGGATGCAGGACTTAATCCCTGGGATCATGACCTGAGCTGAAGGTAGATGCTTAACCAGCTGAGCCACCCAGGAGTCTCCAGGATCCTATTTTCAAAATGAAATCTTGTTGCATTCTGAATCTAAAGAATGAATTGTTAAGTTCCTCTATTAGACTATCTGCACTTGGAGTTTTAACACTCATTGTAATTGTTTAATAAACCCCCAGGCAGCAGAACAATGGTTAAGAACTGAGACAGTACTGTGAAATAAAATACAGTTTTAAATAGATAAACTGTAAATATTTCAGACAGGAAAAGGTTTCTTGATGTCTTTTTAAGTAAAGTTGGTTGGTCTTTTGTACAAGAAATCTAATTAACATATAAATGTTTTTTTTAAAGTCTTAAAGTCTTTACATAGTTGAAGAAAAAAATGTTAATTGTATTTAGTCTTATGGTCTTCAGAGAAAATTTCATAAACAAGGATGGTGATAGATTTTCAGAGACAACAATCCTACATTAAAAAAGCCACCTTTTTCCAAGAAAGATTTTTCTGCATATAAAGCATTTGTTAGCAGCTGGGTCGTAAGGTTGATATTCTTATGAACACTGCATTAGATCTTCCTCTGGATTCCAATTTTTATAGTAATAACATATAATGGCTAGTAGAATGGTGCCTTCCAAATTATAAACACTGGGGCACAAAACAAGAGATGACCATTGTACCCTAAACATGCTTTGACATTTATCCCCAATATTCCTCACTACTCTTCCATGACCCACCTCTGTAGCCCAAATGTGATCTTTTGTTTTTTCTAAGGGGAGACAAAGATGGGGGATGGGGGGAGAGCAGACATAAAGATTAACATTCAAAAAAATGCATCCTAGCTTAAATACTAAAGGAAGGCTTTGATTGTTTCTTTTTTTTTTTTTCCCAGCCTGACTTGTTAACCATTTTGCTGCTGTTCCCCTATATTCACAGCAGCCCTATGTTCTGAGTTGTTACACACAGAAAACTTTTACCACCTTATAAGAAGTGTCATTCGTCTCTTAAAATTCCTATGAAACCAGTCCAAAATTAGACTAAGTTTTCGGGTTTCCTGTCAGGAAAAGCCTTTGGTTAGCCCCCTACTGATATTCTCAAACAGGATTTTTAAAGGTAGCCTTCAAAGGTGTTTTTTGTTGTTCTGAAAATGAGTTTAACTCTTAAAATATATACTGGCTATATCTAATAACTCAAGGGAAAAGGCAGCAGCCTGCTCGTAGAGTAATTATTCCCTTCTTTCAGATATGTACTTAATTAGGACTTCCCAAATGGACATTTTAGAATACGAGCATAATAAGAGACATTTAGAATAGGAGTAATAGTTTAAGCAACAGATTCTATAAAGTAGTCACACAACAGAAGAAAATACATTTATATGTAGCTCAGGTTCTCTTTGGAAAGCTTAGAGATATGTAACACCAGAAAAGTTTCATTCTGAATTATCAGAGAAAAGGCAGAAAAAATATTAAGAATAGAGGCACTGTGTTAAATATCTACTCTTTTAATTTTTCACACACTGAGTAGATTATTAATTACATGCTTAAATAAAAGCATTTGTTTATCTGATGATCTTAAGCTACAAGAGGCTATATTTTCAACTTAAGCTTATAAAATACATGGATAAATATATTTTATAAGTTATATTCAAATTTCTGAATTTACATAGTACAACTAAACTATTTTTTCTTGATATTTAAAAAATACAGGTATGCTCTTTGTATCCATAATTTGTGTGTGTGTAACTTTTAATTAGTGGAGTTAATATAATTTTGGTATTTTCATAATGTAAGATTAAGTAAACTTCCTGTACTCTAGATTAAATTGCAGCCTCTGTAGGAAATCAGCAGCAGATTCATCAAATTTTTTATGGAACTACAAAAATACTTTCATGGTTAAAAAGACAGTAAAAATGTGTTGTTATACTTACATTAAATATTTTAATAAAATTATAATTTTTATTTTGAAGTTGTTACAATGAGGTTGAGGAATGTTCTTTTATGAAATTTATTTTCTGGAGATTTAAAAAATAGTTTTTCCCCTGAATGTTGATCATAACAGTATGAATCCAGAATAATAGAAGTTTATTTAAAAAGAAAAAAAGGAAAGGCACAACTGCAGCAACTACAGATAGGAGACAATTGCTTTGATTTCCACCTGCTCTTCCTAAATCCCTTCCAATGTAGATTACACAACCCCAGCTTTGTTTTTTTGTTGTGACTAGAGTATTTTTTTTTTAATTGGCTTTTGAAGATAAAATGCTTCTGATGGGATTTTATTCACTTGCTTTGAGATTTATAAGCTGTAAGGGATGTATAGAAGAAAGCAGAGTCAAGAGTGAGAAGTAGAAATATCAGTTTATAACTGCTATAAAAAACATCTCTTCAGGGGCGCCTGGGTGGCTCAGTGGATTAAGCCGCTGCCTTCGGCTCAGGTCATGATCTCAGGGTCCTGGGATCGAGCCGACATCTGCCTCAGCATCCCTGCTGAGCAGAGAGCCTGCTTCCCCCCCTCCCCCAACTCTCTGCCTACTTTGTGATCTCTCTCTCTGTCAAGTAAATAAATAAAAATCTAAAAAATTAAAAAAAAAAAAACTCTTCAGTGAAGTGGTGGTCCGATTTTCCTATCTCCTTTGTCCTTTTTTCAGTAAGAGAAAAAACTCAGGTGATGTTCAGAATGCCATGAATTAGATTTACAGTGCATACCATTAGAAATCAACACTGTTGTTTGTAAATAGTATGGGTTTATATAAGCAGTGTTAATTACCTGAATGCAGATCAGCAGGGTTTTATATAATGATTGTGGATTTGTTTTTAATCTAATTTGAAAAAACGATTTGTGCTACCAAATTAAAATTATGATTGGTAATTAATACTAGTAATTTAAGTAGTGTTTTTAAAGTCAGTGACCTAGGACTTATGAATAAGATAGCATTCATTTGTAGATCTGTATAGTAAAATAATAGCTGTTAAACATCATAGGAGAGAGTTGATTAAGTTCTTGTTTCTTCTATTTTATACTAGATTCAATTCACCTTACAGTGAATGAGTGATCTATCTTTGTTAATCAGACAGGCTAATAAGACTTATGTCAAAAGGGCCTTCTCCCCGCCCCCCCCCCCTTTTTTTTTTTAATCCTAGCAGCTGGTTCTTTTCTACTGTCTTGGCTTACTGTACATCTGGAAGAAGACTTCTTACAGCTGGGAGCCATTTCTTGTTCAATTCATGTCCCTTGTCCTTAAGAGAGAAACATTTTTGACAATGCATGTCAAGCACACATTGAATGCTAGCATTAACTGGTAATTTTAAAATATTCATTACAAATATTTTAATTTTGTATTTTATCATTTTATAACTCTATTGCTCACATATTCTAAGCATGTTTTCTCTACTTAGATCTATATATAATTACAAAGAATATAGTACTTTAATAAAAGAATAAATAATTTTATTTTGGTATTCACCTATCCAGCTTATTATAAATATCTGGTTCTTGCTTATATAGCCAATGTTAGTTAATAAATACTTCTTTGTAGTTCACACCTGTGGTTTTGCTTTTAAAATATATTTTTTCTTCTACCTATTGTTTTGAATGATGTTAAAATACACCAGAATTTCTGCCTGGAACCTGCTTAGGACAGTTCTGACACCCTAAAAAGTGAAGTTAAATATGAGCATGTTAAATATATCTCCCTTCATTTAATTTAGATGAAAAGATCCTCTTTAAATTGAGGAAGTGCCCCTGTAGGAACTTTAAATATAGAGAGAAGAATAAGATCAAAAATAACATTTTTATCTGTTGACACAGGTCTAATTTGTGAGGAATTTGTAATTCTGTCTTGATATGTCTGCCCCACCCCCCAGCTTTGGCATTGAAATTCTTCTGTGTGGGGTGCTTGAAAGGAATCCCATCCTGCCTGTGTCTGTGGAGACTCCTGGCCCCGTGTGTTTGGTCAACAAGCAACAGTGGGTGGTCGGGCAGCAGCTCAGGACAAGGGCCCGCTGTGCGCAGGAAAATGTGTTCAAAGGTGTTTAAGGGTGGTAAGGAAGTCGGCCGCCCTTCTGGCCCTTCTGAGAGTCTGGGGGCTATAGATCAGTGTTCTCTACACTATTGTAGACTGTGAGAAAACTTGCTGCAAGAGGCACGAAGGATGAGAAAATATAGTAAACTTATTCACCTGGTTCCACATCTGCAGGCTTCCCATAAGAAAGGTCTCTTCTGCCCTTTATGTTGTAGAGTCTGTTAAACAAATATTGACTACTCTTTGCATTTAAAATAGGGAAAACTTGCAGGGCTTGAATTAAAAGGATTTGACTGATACATGATAAGGTACCCTGGAAGTCCTACGGAGTGCTAGGTATAATAAGCATTTTTTATAAAGTCTAAACTTCATTATCAGTTTTTGTTTTGTTTTTGTAGGAATCGGTGTTTTAATGTAAACTGTTAAATTTTTGAACTTTGGGGAAGATCTCTTCAGATCCATTGGTTAACATAAAGCTGAAGATTTTTTATTTAATAGAAATCTCACAGTTGGAAAAAATTAGCAAGCGTTTAATTTGTTAAGAGCAAATTGTGAAAGATTGATAGTTTATTTTCTTTTAGAAAAATAAAACATTTTAAACTTTTGATTATTTCTACACTGCAGCTTTTATTCTTTTAGTGAAGTTCTTAGGATTGTTTTATTGATGTTCTATAGAAGGTAACTTCAGCAATTTTGAAAGTAAGTTTTCTCTTAATTAAAACAAATTTTCTGTTCTGTTTATAGTGTGCCAGAAATGTTTTTTTTTTTAATTTTATTTTTGTTTACAATTGTTAAGTTTCTCTTACATCCTCATAATTAGAAGAAGAGTTCGTTTTGAGAATGCTGGTAGCATGTTACAGAAGCTTAGTTGGAGAAACAAAACATGGATTCTTATTTGTCGGTAATTGAGAAGCTTAGTCATTATTATTATTTTTTTAAATTTTAAGTGTTTGAAGGTTTTTTCCCCCTCCCAAGGTGCTTCTTCTAGGCATCTGTAGAAAACTATATATTTTTTCTTATGATATACTAGTAAAATTGTTAACTCGAACACTAGTTTGTAGAATTTAGAAGACATCTTTTTAGTTCTAGGATTTTATTTGTATTATTTTTTCCTACAAACACCACATAGTATTTTTAGAACTAGAGGTACTGTAGTGATGGTTCTCATGCAGTGGGATGTGTTCCTATATGGAATTTTCTACCAGAGTAATCTTTACCCTGTAATTACTCCCCAGATATCTTTGACTGTCTATAGCCAAATAATTTTGATCTCATAAGCATTTATTCATTTGAGTGTATTTATTGGTTACCCTGCTTAGTGTTGTTAAAATAGCCAAGCTGTAAGGTCCATAATAACAAGTATTTTGAAATTCTGATGAAGTTTTCACTGTTACATTTTTGTTGTCTTTATTATATTCTTTATATAATTTCTATTTAAGGCTTAATTTTCATATTGGCTCACTGTGTAGGGGCAGACTTTTTTGATAACACCACTTATCAGTGTTCTAAATTGTAAGAATAGTGAGCAAAATAAACATATTTTCCATTTTGTTCTCAGTGGTGATATAAAGTTTCTCATTCAGACTTCACACCATAGAATCACTATTTTACACCCAAAACAGACTCTACAGTTTTATTGTGTCAAGCCCTGATTTTTACAGGTCATGAAGCATTGGCCTATTATGATTGCTTAAGTTAGGTGCAGAACCCCCTTCCAGTTGTATAACCATGAGAATCTTGGGTTAATCCCTATACTAATTTCAAATATAGCAAACAATTTGTTAGTATTAGCATAAATGAAGCCAAAAAGTTACAACCTTTCATCAAGGTTGTAATCTAAAGGCTTTAAAAGAATTTCATCTAGAAAAAATTATAGGAATAGTTTACTTTTTTAACTTCCGAAAATAATCTTTTATTTTTTTAAATTAAATTTTATTTTTTTTCAGTGTTCCAAAATTCATTGTTTATGCACCACCACCCAGTGCTGCACGCAATACGTGCCCTCCATAATACCCACCACCAGGCTCACCTAACCCCCTATCCGCCTCCCCTCCAAAACCCTCAGTTTGTTTCTCAGAGTCCACAGTTCATTTCTACAGAAAGTTTTCTATCAAGAAAACAAATCACCTTTCATAACCTAATGTAGTATTGAGAAAGACAAAGACAAATACAATCTTAACAAAAACTTTAGTCTCTGTCACCTGCAAAATGTGCCATGAAAAGCTAAAATTGTAATGAAAAAACTGAAGTTGTATATATACAGTTGAATACCATCCTCAGCTGGATATCAAGGGGCAGATAATTTAGGTTGTTAGGTAAAACACACTAAGTAACACCAATTTCAGTTGCACATAAGTTAGAGCATAATAATATGAAATTTCCCAATTATTCTCATTTAATAACCATATGTTTTATTTAATGTATATTTGTCTCTTAAACACATCAAAAGATGTTGCTGTCATATTGTGAGGTAAAACAATTAAGAGAAAATATACTGATTTCTTGTGAGATATTTTAAAGCCTTTCATTGATTTGATGTTACAGAAATAGTTTTTCTCATCTTTTTCTATTTTCTTTTCATAGTAATGTTTACTTATCATCAAAGCAGCTTCATATTTAAAATAATTTTATAGGATAGGAATGCCACGTCATATAATTTAAGTTTAAAAGGAGGGTATGAGTCCTCAGGGTTTTTCTGGACTCTTAATAGTAAATAGTTTCTGACAACTGAGATTTAAAATGTTTTAATTCTCTCTTCAAAGGAAGTCTTCCTAATTCCCTATAAAATAACTGATCTTAAGACCTTTTTCTTTTTTCTTTTTTTTTTTTTTTAAACAACAAAAAAGCAATGTGTTAGAGAAGCTCATTTTTGAGTTTAATGCCCACTGTTTGCAGGGCTTATGCATGTGTGCAGTGCTGAAGCGCTATCTTCTGGTCACTCTGCAAAAATGCATCTAGCAGATGTGTTCCAGATGCTGGTTAGTCCTGAGGGTGTGTATATGCTGTTTTAGCTCCCTGGTGCTGTGCTATACTTGATGGTAATTCAACACTATCAATTAAGAAATTAGTTCATGTTAAATTTTCTTTTCCTAATGTTACAGAAAATGATGACATGGTTTCTAAAAGAAGAAAAGCATATTCTTAATACAGTTTCTGTTATTAAAAGGGAAGATAAATCAATCCTTTAACAGTTTCAAAATTCAAGATTTACTTAATGATTACATAAATGATTTAAAATTAAACCATTTATATTAACATTGTAAACACATCAGTTTTGGGGAAAATCTTTTTCTGAGGATCTATTCAAATAATGGTAATTATATTTTTTGTAGGAATGGTACATAATGTACTTTTAGGAAACCAGGAGTGCTTTCCTTCTTAATAAAAAATATATGGTTTTGGGGGCACCTGGGTGACTCAGTTGGTTGACTGTCCAGCTCTTGGTTTTGGCTCAGGTTGTAATCTCATGAGTCCTGAGATCAAGCCCTACATGGGCTCCATCCTTAGTGGGGAGTCAGCTTGTAGATTTTCTCCCTTTGCCCCTCCCCACGCTCATCCTCTCTTTCTCTCTCTCTCTCTCAAATAAATAAGTAAATCTTTAAAAAAATGTATAGTTCTGAAACCTTCAAGAGTAACATGTAACTTTTTTATGGTAGGCGCCACACCCAATGTGCGGCTTGAACTCATGACCATAAGATCAAAAGTCAAATGCTCTACCCACTGAGCCCTCCAAACACCCCACATGTAACACTTTAAATTAAAGCATTTTCATTCTTTTCTTGTATCTTTTAATGTAAAATTTTATATATATTATAATTTTTATGTAAATATTGTGATGCTAAGTTGCCTCCTTTTATTTCCTTTTAAAGTATGTCAGAAAATTGATATTTTGATATTAATTTCCTGAATTCTACAGTTAGTAGCAGTGGTAACTATATAAACTGCAAAGGAAAATGTCGTAAGTCATTGAAAGCTTCCACACAAACTTTGCCTTTAACATAGGAAAAAATAAATTATAAAAATATCATTTCTTCATTGTTTGTATTTTTTTACTCTGTATCACATATCATTTATTTTGTTTTAACAAATACATTGTTGTTTTAATATACGGAATTACACAGGTCATATCTTAGGTAGTGTTTTCCCAAGTAGAAATGAATGTAAATGAAGCATTTAGCACATAGTATATGTAAAAAAGTAAAATTCTATTTCAACAAAATTCTGTCCACAAATGATTTTATTTCTATTTATTTTCTATTTATTTCTATTTCTACAAACCCTACCTTAGTAGAATTTGTGAGACAACAAGGAGGTGGCTCATACTCTATCATGTTAAGTGGCTCATGATAGGAAGGATCTCCTGAAAGCAGGTTTTCCATAGCATGTTTTTACTGTATTTTACTTATTGCTTTATTTTCTGCCTCTACTACCAGAAAGTAAATACTTTGGGAGCAGAGCCATATCTATTACTCATCAGCTTATCTTCATGGCTTATAGTTCCTGGCACATAGGAGGTACTCAATAAATACTTGTTAAGTGTTTTTGAATAGCATATTATTAGTGGCAGGGATGTGTTTTATATTTTGCATTTGAAAACAAATTTATATGCTTTTATTCTATTAAGTTATAAAAGAAGGAATAGAGTCCTTATTGAGTAATTTAGGATTAATCACTCAGTTTGCATTGAGAGAGTTATTTGCAGAAGGTCTAGTGATTGTGAGCAGAGATATAATATTTAACTCTTAAACCTGAGAAGATAGTATTTTGATTTGGAGATAGGAGACACTTGACTATTAATGAACAATAGAAGGCAGAATGTCAAATCAGTTGAGTTATGTTACTTTTCACTGGTATCTGAAGGCAGAGAAGATAGGTAACTCTGAGTTGGAATAATAAGAGGTGACTTCATGGAGCAGCTGAAATTCAGGTTGCATTTTTAAGGATGAGAGTTTAAGTTGGTGGAGAGGAAGGACAGGTAGGGCCTTTCAGGTAGAGATGATAGGAAATAAGGCATAAAAATGTAAGATACATTTTCATAGGGAGAATATGTAAGTGTTCTATGCATGGTAAATACTTTTTTTGTTGAATTGTTTGTTTTGAAGCTCTTTGGATGCCCAGCTGAAGAGCTCAGAATGGTAGTGACAAGCACCTCTACAGACTGACAGTGCAAATTTTACCACATAAAGCCAAAGTCTTACTAACTCAGCAACATGAGATACAAGTAATTCTTGAAATCCATTTTAGAAAAAAAATGTTTTCTGTTTCTTAGGATAATTTGGACTGGATTTCTAAGGGTTTTCTGGAAGACCTGATGCTCATATCAAGAAAGCACTATTTCAGTGATACCACTCCAGGCAATAAAGAAAGTTTCCTGACAGTAGTTAAAATGTTAGACTTCTGGAGTATTTACAGGGTGAGGTGAGAAGGATCCAAATTGGGTGGCTGGCATCAGGAATAGAAAGAGGGAATCAAATTCCACATCCCAAACAAAGAAATCTTAGGATTTAGGGATTTAATTTTTTTTTAAATTGGTTTGAGAGAGAGACGAGATAGCAAGAGAGAACACAAGTGGGGAGGAGAAAGAAGGAGAAGCAGGCTCCCCACTGAGTAGGGAGCCCAACACGGGGCTGAGTCCCAGGACCCCAGGATCATGACCTGAGCTGAAGGCAGATGCTTAACCGACTGAGCTACCCAGGCGCCCCTTGGGGATTTAAATTTTAAGGAAAAGTCAGACTGTGCTCTAAGGCTGCTTCATTTAAAGAGAGTCAGAACTCCAAGTGTCAAGTTGTTCTTCAAAAAAGGGTTTCTCTTCCTGATTTTTTGATTTGTAGACCTTCCCCCACCTTTGCCCCTGCCAGTTTTGCTGAACATTCATTCTAAAATGTTACATAAGTTTCTCTCACAGTTTGTTACATCTCTGTAGTAAGCCAGAGTAATGGATCGAATCCTATCAATCTTTCGTGGTGGGAATGACTTTTAAAAGCTATTTAGAGAAAATATTTTTTATTTTGCTTGGTAAATATTTTATTTATAAGAATAGAACAATTGAGGAAGAAATAACTCAGAGAAGTAGCCCATTAAATCAACCAAATAAGAATATATGGGAATGTCACCTCTCTTCTAGGTACTCCAGGCCTTCACAGTCCCATGTTGGATCTGGATAATGATACCCGTCCCTTGGTGTTGGGTCCTCTTAGTCAGACGGCGTCACTGAAGAGGGGCAGCAGCTTTCAGTCTGGTCGAGATGACAGTAAGTATTTCTATCCCCTACTTTGTCTTTTAAAATTGTACTTGTGCAATTTTAAACACTTTTCTCTTGGAAATTTTCCTATTTAGTCATATTACCGCTGCTAAGTATTACCAACCTTCATAGGTGAATGTTTATTCAACATACATAGTTGTTGAATAAAACTCGCTAAAGTCTAGTTTTATTTTTCCTATGATTGGCTTTTTTTTTTTTTAATATATTTATTTATTTATTTATTTGACAGAGAGAGAGAGAGAGAGAGAGATCACAAGTAGGCAGAGAGGCAGGCAGAGAGAGAGGAGGAAGCAGGCTCCCCGCTGAGCAGAGAGCCCGATGCTGGGCTCGATCCCAGGACCCTGGGATCACGACCTGAGCCGAAGGCAGAGGCTTTAACCCACTGAGCCACCCAGGCGCCCCCTATGATTGGCTTTTTAAAAACATGCCACAGAAAATATTTTGTGAGAATTTATTTAAGATGAAATTTGTAACAAAAGTAATCTCTATAGTCGTTACAAAGAAATAACCTTTATGCATTTTAAAATTTGCTTTGGAAAGAAGGGTTAATATATTAATTGCTAATCATTTTGCTCATCATTTTTCCTAAGAATAAAGCATCTTGAATTATAACTATGTTACATTTCTTAACTTTTTAAAGTTGATATTTACATATTGTTTATTTACCTGTGTGAGATACAAAATCATTGGTTATAATGTATTTGGGTACCAATTAAATGCTATTAGTCACTGGTTATTTATAACCTCAATATCAGATCTAAGAAATCCAAATAGGGTGCCTGGAGCTATGCCTGGATAGCTCAGTTGGTAGAGCATTCAACTCCTGATCTTGGGGTTGTGAGTTCAAGCCCCATATTTGGTATAGAGATCACTTAAAAATATAAATCTTAAAAAAAAAAAAAAGAAATCTAAATAGGGTAATAGAAATATCTTACTTTATATTAAATACCTCTAAAGTTTATTTTAAAGTATTTTATGTTATTACAAGTCCTGGAATAGGGTTTTTTCTAAGGTTTCATTAATAAATATGACTGAATGCCCATCATAAGAACAGCTTAAATTAGATGATTCATTTGTACTAAATGGAGGGCTCAGTGTTCCTTCTTGTTCTGTTCCCATTTCCTGCCAAGCCCATCAAACTAATATACACAGTGAAAGAACAGAATTACTTGCTTCTGTATACTGTAGTGTATTGTAGCCCTCTAAGCAAATATGGCTTCCAGGGTCTGACTCTGAAGTGCATCTCACCTGAGTTTTTAAACAATACTTCCTTCTTTTAATTAGTAGGATAATATATCAGGTCTAAAACCCTCCACCTCACTCCTTAAGTTATTTACTACCATCAGCTGACATGCTAACAGGCTTAATTAAATCAATTAGAGACTGTTCGTGAGTCTTGACTTTAAATAAGTTATATCATCTTGAACAGTTCAAATTTATCCTGCCTAGGTTTTGCCAGACCTGTTGAATCTATTTTATGAGATTCTGGAAATTTTCATCAAATTTAGAAAATTTGGGGCCATAGTTTTCTTAGGTGTTTTTCTGTTCTACTACTTTTTACAGGACTTCAATTACATGTTTTTTTTTTTTTTAAGATTTTATTTATTTGACAGAGATCACAAGTAGGCAGAGAGGCAGGCAGAGAGAGAGGAAGGGAAGCAGGCCCCCCGCTGAGATCAGAACCTGAGCCGAAGGCAGAGGCTTTAACCCACTGAGCCACCCAGGTGCCCCCAATTACATGTATGTTAGGTCAATAGATTATCTCATAGATCACTGAGGCTCTGTTTCCCCTTTTCCCCTCACCCCAGTTTTTCCACTCTGCTTCATTATAGAGTCAATTGCTAATGCCTTCAACTTTTCTGATCTTTTATCTGCATGTCTAACCTGAAAATTCCAGACACTGTATTTTTCATCTCTAGAAATTCCACTTGGTTCTTTTAAGTATGTTACCTTTCCGTCCTTATTATTTTCCTTTTCCTTTAAATATTTGAACATTGCCCTTATTGGTTAATTCAGTCATCTCTGTTATTTCTGAATTTACTATTATTTATCTTTTTCTCTTGGTTTCTGGTTCATATGTCCCTGCTCATCATGTGAATGTTTGATGTTGAGTGTCTGAGTTTTGTTGTCTTCCTTTAAGGAATGCTAGACTTTGTTTTATCAGTACCTTACTCAGACTTATCAGTAAGTTTGAGCCATTCAAGGCTTTTGCTGGTTTGCTAGAGCAGGCCTAGAGTAGCCTTCATTCTGGGACTACTTTAGCCCTACTGCTACTCAGGCATGATCTTTTGGGTCTGTACTGAAAGGCCCAGGTAATTGATAAAGACTTCCCTCTGGCTGTTCAGAGGTATAAGGTCTCCCTGCTCTGTATTATTTCTGGGAATTGTTTACCCTGGTTGTTCTTTCCCTGGCTTTGTGAAGTTTCCCTCCATATATGCAGGACTCAGCAAAGACTTAGGAGGACTCTTACGCAGATTTTTGGAGGTTGTTTTTTGTTTTTTTTTTTTTTTTAAATGTAGGTCCTCCCTCCTTTCTGGAACTTTTTCCTGCATTTTCTAGTCATCTCCCCCTCCTTCTTTCCAACTCAGAAAGGCCATTGAGCTTTGTTTAGGTTAAGCTTCCTTTTGTCTGTTGTCTAGAAATTGTCTGTAGACTGAAAGCCGTGGCAACTGTGGGCTCACCATACATTTCCCTTCCCTTGGGAATTAGTCCTGTGCTGCCTGTTGTCCAGTGTCTAAAATAGTTTATATTATCTGCCCCCATCCCCAGTTTTCTAGTTGTTTATAACTGGAGGTTGAATCTAATCCTTATTACTCCAGTATAGCTGGAAGTAGAAGTAAAATCCGTGTTTAATTTCCTTAAAATTATTACTTGAAACTGAAACATTGAAGAAAATTGCTTATAGTAAAAAGTTCTTTTCATCAGTCTTAGGCAATAACTCTTGAAGTTATTCTGTGACTGATAATACCATATAGGAACTTATTTAAGACATGTTGGATTCAGTACGAAAATAACACCCAAGATCATTTTCAGATAATGATCAAAATTTGGATGAAGTAGATGTAGAAGGAATAGGTAAATAGGACTCTCATTACATACATATATATATATAGGTATAAAGACTCCATTAGTAATAAAAAGATCAAATAAAACATGAAACTGAAAATTATTTCCTGTTTCTGGGCAGGAGGCTGCAGGGACCTGTCTGTTTCCAAGAACCTTGATGATTAAGTGTCAACACATTAAGTAATTACAGAACTCCCAGCTCAGTATGATTATTTGGTAATATTATTTAGCTGCTGTATTATCACTCTGTACTATAGTGAACTTAGAAAAAATAATTTTGCCAATTACTCTGTCACAGAAAAATTCAGCTGAAGAAATCTTTTTGGAAGCCTTATGGGATTGTTTTGTATATTTTCATTTATATTTGTCCAACTGCTTTTCCTACCATAAAATCCCTTGAGTTGGAATACTTATTAATTAATGGATTTAACAAGACTGAAGCTGAGTTTAACATGTTTGCTTATTTTGTATTTTTTTGAAACGAAATTTTCTTTTACATTGGTGAAAAGGCAATGTTCCTTATCTTTCTTTGGAGTGGGCGCATTGCCCATGACAGACTGATCTTTGAGACCTAGTGGTCTATATATGTAGAATATCTGTATCTATGTAGAATACACAGATGTGCAATAAGCCGGGCCACTCGGAGTGCTTGTCCAGCACCAGATCCAGTACAGACTTGTTTCACCATAGGGTGTTTTCGTTTTAATTTCCCAGCAAGAAAGCTTTGCAAAGAATATATGAGATAAGGATATTAGATGAGTTTCTAACAATAGAGTTACATAAATAGTTGTAAATATAGCTGCATAGAGGAGCTCAGACCTTTGAAAGTCTAATTTAGGGGAAGAGGTCATGTAAGAGTCCACTTGCTACCACATGAGGCAGGTCTTTCAGTGCTTCAGTTTTTAGATTTTCTTGTCTTATTTCTTACCTTGTCATTGGCCTATCATACACTGGGCTGTGGCCTATGCTGTGTAGGGTACTGCATGCCATTTGGAAAACAGTGCTTACCTGTATTTGGTTTGTCTGCTTTAGCTCTGTCTCCAGAAGAGAAATACCTCCAATCTCATTAGACTCATGTCACATTATCATTTAGGACTCCTTTCATTGTCTGTTCAGTTGTAGGCTCTGTGAAGGCAGAGACTTGCCCTTTTCATTCAGTATTAGTGGTGAGCGTCTTAGACATTAAAGTATAGCCACAGGATTAGCACACAGTGAACACTTAATAAATATTGGCTAAATAGACAAGTACAGTTTATAGTGTACCCCTAAATAAAGAACCGTGCCTTTCACATATGTGACAACTGAATTTAAAGCTTTTCCCCACAATTCATAGACAAAGTATATGAAGGTAGACACTCAGCCTCACTTAAAAATAAAAATTTAAATGGCCATGTAACACTACAGTGGGATACCAGTTGGCAAAATCCCCAAATTTTTCCTGTTTGGAAATTTTTTCTGTTTGGTTTGTTCATTGGTTATTATAGATTATAAGGAATCTTCTATGTGTTTATGTGTGTTGCTGGTAGGTGTGTAAAGAATCCCCATAGAGGCCAATTTAATAACACTTACTGAAATCACAACTCCATGTACTCTTGGACTCAGCAATTCTTGTTCTGAGTTTATTCTACACTGATAACTTGTACATGTGCTAAATGTTGTACAGAGTTATTGATTAAAGCTCTTGATTTTATTTATTTTGAAGCACTAATTTTAATTACAAAACATTGGAAACAGTCTTGTCCTTTATAAAGGGATTTTTAAAAAAAATTATGATACGTACAAAATATGAACCACAGTTAACCCTTGAACTGTACTGGTTTGAACTGTGCAGATTTACTTATATGTAGATTTTGTTCAGTAAATATATTGGAAAGTTTTTTGGTGATCTGTGACAATTTGAAAAAACTCTCAGATGAACCATGTAGCCTAGAAATACTGAAAAAATTAGAAAGGTATTGTTGTAAGTGTATAGTACATAATACATATATAAAACATATTAATTGACACATTATATAATTGGTAAGTTTCTTGGTCAACAGTAGGCTATTAGTTCAGTTTTAGTGGAATCAGAAGTCATTCATGTATTTTTGACTGTGCAGGGGGTCAGTGTTCTAACCTCTGCATTGTTCAAGGGTCAATTGTACTGTGTAACTTTGGGGGGAAAAAAGAAACATTTTAGGTACAGATAGGGAAAAACTTCAGGATCCAATATTAAATGAAAAAGGCCAAGAGTCAAAAGGGTGTGTTTAATATGTGAAAGAACATTTGTGTGAAAGAACAGTTGGAACGGGAGAGAATATGTATTTATATTTGCTTGTATATTTAAAAAACATGTTAGAAAGAATCACAAGCAGCTAATAACAGCAGTTTCTTAGGGCAGCAGCTGGGAAGTAGGCAAATGGGGAATGTAGGTGGGAGATAGACTTTTTCTATATATCTTTTAAATTGTCTTTTCTAACCACATGTTGTCTTTTTAGGTTATTATGAAACATTTTAAAATAAATAAAATCCACCCTTCCTAGAATAACAATAGTAATTTTTGCAACAGAACTTTTTGCCTATGAGTATTTTGAAAGGAAGCTGATAGTTGAAGGAATTAATGGAAGTTCCCTTATCTGACCTGTCTTTGAAGTTGCTGAATAGAAGTTAGAAGTTGACCCCAGTTCTCCCGATCATTGCTGTGAACTAGGCAGTAGGAATGCCTCTGTCCTGCTCCTGCTGGAGGCTATGAAGCAGAACCTCAGGGCTGGGAAGCAGGGCATGGACGAAGGAGGAAACAGGAAAGAATGTGATAAAGAAAAAGAGAAGAAACTGGAAGTGATTAACCCTCACTGAATTACTAATTTGCTTTTATTCCTGTGAACTTACTCCCATAAAAAATCTTTAAGACCTTTTTTCCCACTTCACAATAACTGCATTAAATGATACCTAATCTAAGAGGCTTCAATATTTTTATTTTTTCTTAAATTTCTTTGTTATGGGAAGAGTTATTCATTATATGATTATATTTGAATAAGTTCCTTTATGATAATTTGGTTCACTATTGAACTTTCACTGCATTTATAGTGGCATTTCTAACTGGTTGATATTTGCCTCTAATTTAAGGCTAATTGGCCTTGCCCTGTCTTTGCCTTTTGTTTGAAAACATGAATTTGCTGTTTGAAAACATGCCTTTGAAGAGAAGTAGAATATCTTGAAGACAAGGTTGAAAACCCAAAGGATCCTCCTTACTTCTCCTGCTGTGTCGTCCTGACCAGTCTGCCACTCCCCCACCTGCCATGCACCTTTGAGAACAGCATGGTATTCTCTGTGTATTCTTAACGTGTATTCGCTGTGCTGGGGAGGCTTTGGTAATGTGATGTGGAAAAGGAAATATTTGGTCTATCACCAAATTAGAGCTCTACAGCCAAAGTGGGACAAAGTGTGATACCTTTTTAGGTGGGGGGAGGGGCATTAATATGTTCAAACCGATTTTTATTCTTAATTCAAAATATATTCATAGTATTATTCCCCCCCTTAGCATGGAGATACAAAACTCCTCACCGGGTGGCATTTGTTGAAAAGTTGACCAAGCTTGTTTTAAGTCAGCTGCCTAACTTCTGGAAACTCTGGATTTCATATGTTAATGGAAGCCTTTTCAGTGAGGTATGTATATAAAATTGACTGTAGATATAGCTAAGTCATTGTGTAATCTAGTCTTAAAAGTTTTAGATTTTGGGGCGCCTGGGTGGCTCAGTGGGTTAAAACCTCTACCTTCGGCTCAGGTCATGATCTCAGGGTCCTGGGATCGAGCCCTGCATCGGGCTCTCTGCTCAGCGGGGAGCCTGCTTCCCTTCCTCTCTCTCTCTGCCTGCCTCTCTGCCTACTTGTGATCAAGTAAATAAATAAATAAAATCTTAAAAAAAAAAAAGTTTTAGATTTTGAAGTGACTTTTTTAAGACTTAGGAGGCACAAAGCCTGTTAATTATTGTCAAATATCTTAAGATTAATTAAAAGCTCTATAAAGCTCTAACACTTCATAGCTGTATGATCTTAAACAAGTTACTTCATTGTTCTGGGACTTAGTATCCTCAACTGTAAAAAGACGATAAGGGTATCTATATCAAAAGGTGGTCATGAAGATTAAATGCGATATTCAGTTTAAAAAAAATGTGAAGTATTTGAAGGAATTTGAGTTGAGTAGATGGACAGTCAGGCAAAATTATAGATGAAATTATTGTATAGTTGATATGAGCAAATGGTAAAACAAGGATAAAATGTTTGCAGCTTGCACATGGATCTGAAGTAACCCATGTAATTATGGAATTTCCTAGTTTGAAAGAATTTAAAGATTTCTTTTCTAGTCCCCTGTGATCAGCCTGTAGAAGTTGTTATAAGCATTTACATTTTCACAAGTAGCACATTCACATGGTGTCTATATCATAATTGGTAGCACAGAAATTATGAACAGAAAGTAGTGAGACTGATTTTTATAACTCAGACTCATCACTCTAGTGTCACACTTCAATTTCCCCATGAAAGACCCCCAGATTCTGGAGTATAGACTCTTAATGCCCCTTGCCTTGAGCTGCGAAGGAGGCCGCCATGGGTAACATGGAGAAGACATCTCTGGTTTTGTGTCTCTACAGAGAACTCTTTACAACCCTGAGAGATGGCAGAGGTAGAAATCTTCCTGATGGTAAAGACTATTTCTTGCTGTCTTGCATTTGCCAAAATGAAAAGTGGATATGGAAAAGGACTAACTGGTTTTGTTTTTTTGCATAAAAGCATACCTTTATGGTTCAAGACCTCTCTTCCTTTGCAAAAGTCGTTAGATGTCCGGGGGGATCCATCCAGTCTCTCTTGATCCATGAACATTTATTCATGATACTTTTTTTTTAAATTGTGTTATTGTATTTAATTGTGTTACAGTACATCATTAGCACTGTTCCAAAATTCATTGTTCACATATAACACCTAGTGCTCTGTGCAATACATGCCCTCCTTAATACCCACAACCAGGCTCACCCTCCCCTCTAAAATCCACAGTTTTGTTTCCTGGAGTACAGTCTCTCATGGTTCATCTCCCCCTCCTATTTCCCTCCCTTCACTTTTCCTTTCCTTCTCCTAATGTCCTCCATGTTACTCCTATGTTCCACAAGTAAGTGAAACCATATGATAATTGACTTTCTCTGCTTGACTTATTTTACTCAGCATAATCTCCTCCAGTCCCATCCATGTTGATGCAAAAGTTGGGTATTCATCCTTTCTAATGGCTGAGTAATAATCCATTGTATGTATGGACCACATCTTCTTTATCCATTTGTCTGTTGAAGGGCATCTCGGCTCTTTCCACAGTTTGGCGATCGTGGACATTGCTGCTATGAACATTGGGATACAGATTGCCCTTCTTTTCACTGCATCTGTATCTTTGGGGTAAATACCCAGTAGTACAATTGCCAGGTCATAGGGTAGCTCTATTTTTAATTTTCTTAGGAAACTCCACAGTGTTTTCCAAAGTGGCTGCACCAACTTGCATTCCCACCAACAGTGTAAGAGGGTTCCCCTTTCTCCACATCCTCTCTGACATTTGTTTTTTTTTTTTCCTGCCTTGTTAATTTTTGCCCTTCTAACTGGTGTTCTAACTTCTAACTGTGGTTTTGATTTGGAATTCCCTGATGGTTAATGATGATGAACATTTTTTCATGTGTCTGTTAGCCATTTGTATGTCTTTACTGGACAAGTGTCTGTTCATGTCTTCTGCCCATTTTTTGACTTGATTATCTGTTTTTTTTTGGGTGTTGAGTTTGAAAGTTCTTTATAGATCTTGGATATTAGCCCTTTGTAGTGTCATTTGCAAATATCTTCTCCCATTCCGTGGGTTACCTCTTTGTTTTGTTGACTGTTTGCTTTGCTGTGCAGAAGCTTTTGATCTTGATGAAGTCCCAGAAGGTCATTTTTGCTTTTGTTGCCCTTGCCTTTGAAGACGTGTCTTGAAGAAGTTGCTGTGGCCAGTGTTGAAGACGTTACTGCCTATGTTCTCCTCTAGGATTTTGATGGATTCGTCTCACATTGAGTCTTTCATCCATTTTGAATTTATCTTTGTGTATAGTGTAAGAGAATGGTCGAGTTTCATTCTTCTGTACATAGTTGTCCAGTTTTCCCAGCACCATTTATTGAACAGATTGTCTTTTTCCCATATTTTTTCCTGCTTTGTTGAAGATTATTTGGCCATAGAGTTGAGGGTTCATATCTGGGCTCTCTACTCTGTTCCACTGGTCTGTGTGTCTGTTTTTGTGCCAGTACCATGCTGTCTTGGTGATCACAGCTTTGTAATAAAGCTTGAAATCAGACAACGTGATGCCTCCAACTTTGTTTTTCTTTTACAACATTTCCTTGGCAATTTGGGGTCTCTTCTGGTTCCATACAAATTTTAGGATTGTTTTTTCCAGCACTCCGGTAAATGACAAAGGTATTTTGATCAGGATCACGTTGAAAGCATAGATTGCTCTGAGCAGCATAGACGTATTAACAATGTTTCTTCTTCCGATCCATGAGCATGGAATGTTTTTCCATCTTTTTGTGTCTTCTTCAATTTCCTTTGTGCGTGTTCTGTAGTTCCTTGAATATAGATCCTTTACCTCTTTGGTTAGGTTTATATCAAGGTATCTTACGGTTTTTGGTGCTATTGTAAATAGAATCAATTCTCTAATTGCCCTTTCTACAGTTTGTTAGTGTATAAGAAAGCAACTGATTTCTGTACATTCATTTTGTGTCCTGAATTCCTGTATGAGTTCTAGTAGTTTGGGGGTGGAATCTTTTGGGTTTTCCATATAAAGTATCATGTCATCTGTGAAGAGAGAGAGTTTGACTTCTTCACTGCCCATTTGAATACCTTTTATTTCTTTTTGTTGTCTGATTGCTGCTGCTAGGACTTCTAGTACTATGTTGAACAATAGTGGCGAGAGTGGACATCCTTGTAGTGTTCCTGATCTCAAAGGGAAGGCTGTCAGCTTTTCCCCATTGAGAATGATATTCGCTGTGGGTTTTTCATAGATGGATCTTACGAAGTTGAGGAATGTTCCCTGTATCCCTATACTTTGAAGGGTTTTAATCAGGAAAGGATGCTGTATTTTGTCATACGCTTTTTCTGCATCAGTTGAGAGGACCATGTGGTTCTTCACTCTTTTCTTACTGATTTGTTCTATCACATTGATTGATTTGGTAATGTTGAACCACCCCTGCATCCATGGATAAATCCCACCTGGTCATGGTAGATAATCTTATTAATGTACTGTTGGATCCTATTAGTTAGAATCTTGTTGAGAATCTTGGCATCCATATTCATCAGAGATACTGGTCTGAAATTCTCCTTTTTGATGGGGTCTTTGCCTGGTTTGGGGATCAGGGTAATGCTGGCTTCATAGAAGGAGTCTGGAAGTTTTCCTTCAGTTTCTTTTTTTGAAATAGCTTCAGGAGAATAGGTATTATTTCTTCTTTGAATGTTTGGTAGAATTCCCCAGAGAATCCATCAGTTCCTGTACTATTGTTTTCTGGGAAGTTTTGATCACTGCTTCAATTTTGTTGCTAGTTATTGGTCTATTCAGGTTGTCAGTATCTTCCTGATTCAGTCTTGAAAGTTCGTAGGTTTCCAGGAATGCATCCATTTCTTCTAGGTTGCTCAACTTACTGGCATATAGCTGTTGATAATTATTTCTGATGATTACTTCTGTTTCCTTGGTGTTAATGGTAATCTATCCCCTTTCATTCATAATTTTATTAATTTGGGTCCTTTCTCTTTTCTTTTGGATTGGTCTGGCCAGTGGTTTCTTGATCTTATTAATTCTTTCAAAGAACCAGCTTCTATTTTTGTTGATGTTTTTCTACTGTATTTCTGGTTTCTGAGTCCTTGATCTCTGCTCTAATCTTAATTATTTCCCTTCTCGTGCATAGGGTTGGCTTAATTTGTTGTTGATTTTCCAGTTCTTTAAGGTGTAAAGAGAGCTGGTGTATTTGGGATTTTTCAGTTTTTTTGAGGGAGGCTCGGATGGCTGTGTATTTCCCCCTTAGGGCTGCCTTTGCTGTATCCTGTATGTTTTGTACCAATGTGTCTTCATTCTAATTGGTTTCCATGAATTGTATAATTTCTTCTTTAATTTCCTGGTTGATCCAAACATTCTTGAGCAGGATGGTCTTTAGCTTCCACATGTTTGAATTTCTTCCAGACTTGTGATTGCGTTCCAATTTCAGTGCGTTGTGGTCTGAGAATATGCAGGGAATAATCTCAGTCTTTTGGTATCAGTTGAGACCTCATTTGTGACCCAGTATGGTGTCTGTTCTGGAGAAAGTTCCATGTGCGCTCAAGATGAATGAGTATTCTGTTGTTTTAGGGTGGAATGTTCTGTATATATGAGGTTCATCTGGTCCAATGTGTCATTCAAAGCTCTTGTTTCTTTATTGATTTTCTGCTTAGATAACCTGTCTATTGCTGAGAGTGGCGTATTAAGATCCCCTACAATTAATGTGTTCATATCAGTATGACTCTATTTTGATTAACAGTTGGCTTGTGTAGTTGGCTGCTCCCATGTTGGGTGCATAAATATTTACAAATGTTAGATCTTCTTGTTAGATAGACCCTTTAAGAATGATGTAGTATCCTTCTGTATCTCTGACTGTAGTCTTTAGCTTAAAATAATTTGATATGAGAATCGCTACCCCAGCTTTCTTTTGAGGCCCATTGGCATGAATGATGGTTTTCTATTCCTTTACTTTCAGTCTGGATGTATCTTTAGGTTCAAAATTCATCTCTTGTAGACAGCATATGCATGGGTCCTCTTGTTTTTTCCAGTCTGCAACCCTGTGCCATTTTATGGGAGCATTTAGGCCGTTTTTATTGTCTTCATGTTGCCTGTGAAGTCCTTGTTTCTGTAGACTATCTCTGTAAATTTCTGTTCTGTATCACTCTTGGAGTCTTTCTTTTTTATTGAACCCCCCTTAATATTTCGTGTAGTGCCACCACAGTTCCTATCTTCCTCGATTTGGCCTCTTCTCTCCCTCCAATTAAAATTTTTTTTCTGTCATACCTTGATTTCTTGGGTATTCAGAATGATTTGATAGTTATCTAGTTGTGCTGAGGTGCCAGAGAGGCCTAGGTTCCTCCTAGTACACTTTAATTTTAGTGTACACTTTAATCTTAGCTCCTTAGTACACTTTAATCTTAGCTCCTCCCAGTCTGAGGAAGAGAATGCTTTAATTTCAGTTTTTCTGGTGTCCTGAAAAAAGTTTTTTCAACATTCTGCTTTCACACATGTCTCTATCATTTTGCATTTTTATTCCTCTCAGCTGCATGAGAGTTGTATGGCTCTGTGTGCTGAGGACAGGTTTGGGGTTCTTGCCCTCTGCCATGGTGTAGAACAGCCACACCACTGATACTGTGTCATAACTTCCTCTTCCTATCTGCTTTGTCTCTAATCCTGATGGCTCATGAGGACTGGAAAGGTTAGCTGCTTCCATATCAGTGCTTTGGCTGATCATGTTAATAGATAGCTCTTTTACAGAACACTAATTTTAGTGTTTAAATAGAAATGTCCAATATATATCATTTATTAGCTGCGACTTGAGGCAAATAACTTTATTACTCTATTCCTGATTGCACAGGTCAGGTTTGAGAATTAAACAAGTTAATGTCAGTGAAGTGCTTATAACAGTGTCCAGCAGGTAAATGAAAATTTAATCTTATTATTTAGAATACATATTTATTCCAGTATTTAAAATTGTATTGGCCTGGCACATAATAGGTGTTCAGAGAATAAAGTTTAGTAGCATTAAGAAATAGTGGACTGTTGGGGGGCCTGGGTGGCTCAGTTGGTTAAGTGTCTGCCTTTGGCTCAGGTCATGATCCCAGGATCCTGAGACTGAGCCCTGCACTGGGGTTCCTGCTCAGCAGAAAGCCTACTTCTCTCTCTCCTTCTGCTGTTCCCTCTGCTTATGTGCTTGCTGTCTCTCTCTTTATCAAATAAATAAATAAAATCTTAAAAAAAAAAATAGTGGACTGTTGAACTACTAGAGTCATATTGAATAATGTCTAGATGGATTCACTCATCAAAAGAATTAGTACCTTAGGAAATGGATTTTAGACCTAGTTATTTGTTTCCAGTCCAATGTTTCTTCCTTCCAGATTGATTGCTGTAAGTTGCCTACCACACAAAGATAGTAGTTGCCTTATCTTGAGTTTTTTAGAGTTCATAAAATTCCTAAGATTTTCATCTGGAATATTTTAGTGAAACATTAGTTGTTGGATATGCCTATGGTATTTCTACCTATCTGTATTTTTAAGCTTTTAAGAGCTTATAGTAATAATTATTAATTGAGTATAATTCACTATACTGATTTGGGCATGTTTTTGAACTATTTATCCTCTATTGAAAAGCGAGAAAGACACTGAAGGGTAGGAGAAGGGATTGGAATGGAGGAGTTAGGAATGTGTGGTCACCATATCAAACTATTAGTGAAATCCAGAAACTTAATTAAATTAAAACTAGGAAGAGTTCCAAGGCTTTTGATAGTTGGTATTTAAACTCACATAAGAGAGTTTTGTAATATTTAAACAAAATTTACTTGAAGGGTTTTTTTCTAGCTAGAGAACTATTTTGCTTTATCAAGAGCCCATCCGTTAAAGATATAGATAGAGTTTCCAACAGTTTAAAAAATAGTTCTTCAAACCAGTCATGCCCATGTGAAGTAACATACATGAATCAGAACAGTGAAATCTAGCCGTTGGTTTTACCACAAAGTAGTTTTGGTCTGTGTGTGCAGGAAAGAGTTAAGGTTTTTAGTTAACGAAATGGTTAATATTAGGTTGAGATCTCACCTTTAGATATACCCTAAATATAATATAATTTGGAGTGAAAATGTTAAGGCAACCAAATAATTTTTAAACATTAATAATCAACATTTTAAAAAATTGTATAACTCATAGTATGTAAATTAAAATGCACTTTATCTTCCAAAATTAGATTTTCTTTTAAAAATAGGGCAACTCATGTAATTCAATAAGTTGATAAGTAACTATTTTTTAAGTTTCAAGAGATATGCCTTAAAACTAATTCCTGCCCTCTCCAATTTCTGTGTATTTGGAGACCAGTCCTTGAAGTTTGTAAATTATTTTGTCTAGTAAATGTCATCATGCATTCATTAGCACCTGTTTAATAGGCAAAATTTAGTTTTAATTTTGATATGTTTTGTAAAGATTGATCTTCATTCTTGTCTTTGATTTAAAAATATTTAGAACAAAACTATGAAATAACTAGCCCATTAAACAAGCCTACTATACAAAAAGTTCAGTATTAAGTACTGTGACAGCTAGAATTAGAAAAGCACCATCTGTTATTGGTATACTTACAGTTTTATGCTGGCTTGACTCATTATTGAGACAAATTATGCCTTTATTTCAGAGCTCCATCTCTTTGTCCATAGCACACTAAACCAGCACTGTCATTCAGGGTTCAGAGAAATAGAACCAAGAAGATGTTGATTTTGCTTCCAACTGTGTATAAAGAGAAAGATTTACAAAAGGAGTTTGACTTACCTGATTATAGAGGTTAAGAAGCCCCAGGATCTGCAGTCCTCAAGTTGGTGACTCAAGAATGCCCATGGTGTAGTTCCAATCTGAAAGCCAAGAGGCTCGAGATCCAGGAAGTACCAATGTTTCAGTTCAGTGTCCCCATTCAAGGCAGTGAAGCGGGAGGAGTTACCCCCTTACTGGAGGGAGGGTCAGCTTTTTTGTTCTAGTCAGGCCTTCCACTGATTGGATGGGTTCCACCCTCATTAATGAGGACAATCTGCTTTCCTTGGCCTACCAATTCAAATGTTAATCTCATCCAAAAACACTCTCACAGACATTCCCAGAATAATGTTAAATGAGTATCTGAGCACCCTGTGTCCCACTCAGGTTAACAGGTAGAATTAACCATCACAAGGTCCTTAACTTAGGTTTTACAGTATAGAATTCCAGTCTCATTCTGTGCCTTTTCATATCACAGTGGGTGCTGGGTTCCTTAGCAACATCTGAATTCCACACCTACAGGAGTCCTCCCAACCCTCAGTATTCACAGGGAATTCTTAAACCTCTGCTTATCCCTTTTGTTATTTTAAATCTCCAGGAGAAGCAGTGAATCTGTTGGACTTTTCAGGAATATATCATAGGATTATGCCTGGCAGATCTCCTTCAAAGGGCCAGTTAGCCTTGTGGAGACCTAGGAGTTCAAGTTTTTTAAAGAAGATCTTCAAATTATCCTAGCAGTATGCTTTCTAAAATATATCCCAGGAGGTCCTGAGGAACGCTAACCCTAGGTGATCCTTCATTCACCAAATATCCTGAACACACTATGTGACAGGTACTGATTCGTGTACATAGACATACATATACATGTATGTACATGTAACACATATATAATGTAAATTCTAAAATATATAAATATATAAAATAGTGACCAGGATAAATATGACATCTCCCCTCCTGGAGAGATAGAACCAAAATCAGTTTTTAAAAAATTTATCTTAAATTTTGCTAATAGCTATAAAAGAAACAAGTAGGGTTTGAAGATAAAGAATATCAGTGGGATGGAGGTCAGGGAAGATCTCTCTAAGGAGATGACACTGAAACCAAAACTTGAAACATAAGAGGGAAACAGCCACACAAAGAATCAGGGAAAAGAATGTATTAGGAAGAAACAACAGCGCATTACAAAGCCAAGGAAAGGAGCGTGGCATATTTGAAAAACAGAAAGAAGGTAAAAACATTCAGAGTATACTGAGCTGTGGTTTAGGGTATCAGAAGAAGTGGGAGATGAGGCTAGAGGAGGAAGCAGGGACCAACTGACAAGGCTTTGTTACAGACCATGGTAAAGAATGTGTATTCCAAGTATGGTGGGAAGCCACCAATAGACCCTAACTGGTAGAGTAACCTGATCAGAGTTTTGGTTTTAAAAAGACCAGTCTGGTTATCTGTTCAAGAATGAATTGGCAGGGAACAAAAGGCAGAGTGGGTAAACTATTGAAGCTGTCTGGGCAGGAAATGATGGTGTTTGGATTAAGGTTTTGTTAGTGGAGTTGGAGAGAAAATGATAGATTTCATTTGTATTTTGGAAGTAGTGTTGACCAGACTTACGATGGATCAGATGAGTAAGATGAGGGCAAGAGTTAACATAGAGCTACCAAATGGACTCTCAAATGAGTAGGTGTGACATTTACAAAGTCAGATAGACTTGAAGAACATGCTTGGAGGAAAATATCAGTTTTCTACTTTTAATGTATTGAGTTTGAGATTATTGTGAGTTATTCAAGAAGAGACATGAAGTAGACAATCTGAAAATCAGATTTGGGCTTCAGAGGAAAGATTTGGGGTAGAGATATAAATTTGGAAGTGTGACATTGTGATTTATAATAAGAAATATATATGGTCTTTCAGTTTTGGGCACAGAGCTCTCAAACCCTGGGAATTTCCTTAGATGAGGAAATTTTTTTGTTAATAATGTGTCTTTGGTTAATAACGTGACCTCCATTGCCACCTAAGGATGGGGTGCTGATTGCTTGGATCACCAACGATACAATTAAAGGGTTGAAATTTATAGTCTAACCCTCAGACCTCTAAGTAGGGGAATGGAGCTGGAGGTTGAATCAGTTGCCAATGGCAAGTGATAAAATCAGTCATGCCTTTGCGATGAAGCCTCCATAAAAACCCAAAGGACAGGGTTTAGAGAACTTCCAGGTTGGTGAATGTGTGGAGATGCAAGGAGAGGGCATGGAAGCACTGCATCCTTTCCTTATACCTTGCCCCAACCATTTCTGAGTTTTATCCTTTTATAATAAACGGTAATCTAGTGGGTAAACACATTTCCTAGTTCTGTGAGCTGTTGTAACAAGTTAATTGAACCCAGGCAGGGAATTATAGGAACCTCTGATCTGTAGCCAATAGGTCAGAAGCACAGGTGACAACCTGGTCTTGAGATTGGCATCTAACTGTGTGTTGGGGGGTGCAAATCTTGTAGGACTGGGCCTTTAACTTGTGGGATCAGATGTTATCTCTAGGTATATTGTGTCAGAATTGAGTTGAATTGAGGACACCCAGCTGGTGTCTGGAGAATTCCTTGTTCTTGAGGGAAAACTCCTCCCCTATATACACACATGTTGGAATTGAGTACAAAATCCAAAATAGGAAGAAACTAGACAGAAATGACATGTGAAGCCTTGAGAATAAATTAGTGAGAGTGTGTAGAGAAAAAAAGTGCCTAAGACTAGGACCCGACAAACTGCATTAATTAGAGAATAGCTAATATATCACCTTGGTAAGCCTGGGGCCATTCATTTGCTTTTCTACACCTAGGCCACTATATTGCCTGAAGTGTTACTTTGAATCAGAGCATCACGCTTTGACAGAAACAGAAAGTAGGCTAACAGACATTCAGGGCCAGTTGGACTTACCTGAGTGGTCATGACTCAGATGGGAGTCACTCTTGACATCTTTCCTTTCTCGCTGAAACACCCAGTAGAATTGACAGGTTCAGTCACCTCTACCTTGGAATCTTGTGTCTGAGCCATCCACACGAGTTCATGGCTTACCTCCTTTCGCCTTAGTTGCTGTGATTGCTCACCTAGGTGAGTGCAACATCCTTCTAATTGGCTGTGCTAATACCAGCCCCTGGAGTCACTTCTCACTGTCACTTTAAAACATTTCAGTTACTTCTCATTTGTTTTAAAAATAAAGGGACAAAAACATCAGCTTCTGAGTGAAATCCTCATGTATAAAGACTTTTGAGTGTTGTTTCTTAATGAATTTAAGAATTTGCTTATTGAATTATTACTGAGGTGAATTTTAGGCTTAGTTTTTTCAAAAATTAAACTTTGATTCTTTAAAAGCAGAAGTACATTTCTATAAAGAAAAAATTATAAAAGCTATATAATTTAATATAAAATTATACAATAAATGTAAATTAGAGCCTGAAGAGGTATGTATATGTCCGCATGTTGACCACTTTTTAACAGGTATGTCTGATGTTTTTGTTGAAAACATTCAGCAATCCTTACCCTTCTTTAGGTCATTCATGTTAGTAATGCTTATCATAATAATGAACTCTATAGACTGTTTCTCTGGCTTATACCAAAAATATATGGAACATTATTTGTATTTTAAAATTAACTTCAAGTCAGTTGTCAACTTGAAAGTTCTCTTGACATGTCTCTAGTGAATAATTCATAAGCATTTTACCTTTAAAGGATAATTTTACATTATGTTAGTGAAGTATCAGAATTTTTGTTTTTACCATACCATTTTATTATTTCTTTATTTGGAAAGTTTTCCAAGCTTACCCTCCCTTCTCAGGCATTTTATATGGTAATATTGTTGTTAGAAAATTTGGGAGTAAAAAGTTAACTAAAATCCAATTGAATATATTTCTCTTTTAATCAATGTAGTCTTCCACATACTACTTTAAGGAGAAAGAAATATCAAAGGAAAACATGGCTACTAGCAGTAAATAGATAAAAATTTAGTTTTAGAATTCTAGAATATATTCTCTCCTGAATTAAACTGTAAAGTCCCTGAAAGTACAGTGATTTATAATTTTTTAAAAATAAAATGCCAAGTATAATGCTTATTTATAAATGCTTAAAGGAAGGAAATGGATAGCCCAAGATTCCTAGATGTTAATTCAGAGTTTACTTTCCTTTTTTTTTTTTCTATACTAGCTAATGAGAAATAGTATTGAGAAGGTTATCCTGGGTATGATTTAAGTTTAACCATAAACAATTATTAATGAATATGGCGCATGAAATTCACCTACAAAAAAGGTAAATTCAACTTAATTCTTAGGCTTATTTATGGAAGTTGTATTTAATGGTTTTAAGAAGATGAATAACTTCTTTTTGGAATAAGAAAGTTTTTCTAAGTCTGTTTTTAAATCAGAAATTTAGATTATGTCTTAAACATTCCTTTCTGTCAAGTTACAACTATATTTTATGGTCTCTTTATATATAACTGGTATCTGAAGACAACTAATATATTTGATTTGCTTTTTTAATTTTTAAGACTGCGGAGAAATCAGGCCAGATTGAAAGATCAAAGAATGTAAGGCAAAGACAAAATGATTTTAAGGTAAGTTAAGGATAAGTATGTAGACTTTTTCAAAGGGTAAGGTTTTCTCAACCAAAGTTACTAGAAAACTTTACATTCAAACTATTCATCATTGTTCAGGCAGATTCCTTTAGCTGATTTAGTCAAATTAATGACTTTTAATGCAGTTTTACTCTCATCATTATCTAGAAAATGATTCAAGAAGTAATGCAGTGTCTTGTGAAGTTGATCCGTGGAGCCCTGCTCCCACTCAGCATCCCAGAGTGTGGAGTGAGGCAGTATGGAGGCTGGGAGGTGAAATCTGAGCTCTCAGGACAGTGGCTTGCTCATGTCATCCAGACCATAAGGTAAATATGGACTCATTCTTCTGAAAAGGGGTAAATTTTTTTTGTCTCTCTGAGGGAAAAAGGAAATACCAACACATTCAATTTGGGGTAAGATTTTTTAATATAGTCAACAAAGAATTTTACTCTATCTTCTTGCCTCCAGTATTTCCTCTGTATCATAAAGCATCTAAGCTAAACCTTCCTGGTGCTTATGTTTGATGAGAATGTCATACTGAATGAGGATCTTCTTATTGTTTAATTCGGTATTAGTGCTGTATTATGATTCCTGTTATGGTTTTATTTTCCCCGGGCTTTCAGTATAATATTGTAGCTTATAACCTCCATAGCCTGGCCAAAGTGATGACAGGAATTGCTTCAATATCCTACTCTGCTCATTTTTGTTTTATTGTGTCTCTTTCACAGGCTTACTTATGAATCGTTGACTGCCCTTGAAATTCCTAATGACATGTTACAGACTATCCAGGATCTCATTTTGGATCTCCGAGTACGTTGTGTGATGGTCACATTGCAACACACAGCAGAAGGTATGTTAAGAAAAATTGATGACATTTGCTAGGTAACGATTATCTAAATATGCCACCTCTTTCTGTCTTCTAATCCTTGAAAATGACAGAATTACTTTTATGGGAATTTGAATATTTTAGATCACAAATAGCTGCTCAATAGGATTTTTTTCCTTTTCTAAATATCTTTCCAAATCTATTTACCTGAGACGCAGACCATGCAGAAATTAATATGGATATACTTGAAAATATTTCAGGATATAAGAACATCCTTATGGCAAATGTTAAGTAGAAAAAGTGTAGTATAAAATGTATATAAAGTATGAGTCCAATTTTGAAAAGATGTATACTTTATTTATTTTAAAGATTTATTTATTTATTTATTTATCAGAGAAAGAGAGGAAGGGAGAGAAGACAAGCAGGGGGAACAGTAGGCAGAAGCAGAAGCAGGCTCCCACTGAAAAGGAGTCCGATGTGGGACTTGATCCTAAGACCCTGAGCCAAAGGCAGATACTTAACTGACTGAGCCACCCAGGTGTCCCTATATGTATATTTTAAATATTTAGAAGTACCAGTGTAAAGTCAGAAGAAAGACTAACAGTGGTTTTCTGTATAGTAGAAATTATAAGTAATGCACATTTTCTTTATACTTTTTAGAATTTTCAGGATTTTGTGCATATAATCATAAAAAGAAGGGTTATCTTTATAAAGCAGCAATTTGGATATTAAATATTTTCAAAGGCAGTCAAGAACATCATTATAAATAACATAAGCCATAAGTGTCTGTCACCAGGACTTTCAAGTAAGAAGGTCACATCTTGGGGCACCTTGGTGGCCCGGTTGGTTAAGTATCCAACTCTTGGTTTTGGCTCAGGTAATGATCTTGTGGTTGTGGGATTGATTGAGTCCAACATTGGCTCTGTGTGCTCAGTGTGGACTCTGCTTCAAGTTCTCTCTCCTCCTCTTCCCTCTCACCCGTGCTCTCTTTCTCAAATAAATAAAATCTAAAAACAAAAAAAGGTCACATCTCTACAGAATTGGTGACTAAACATACTGTGTCAACAGAAAGGGAACAGAATCCAGGTGAGAAACAGCAATGTCCTCTGAATTTACCTGCTCCCTCTGGGGACCTGAGACAGCCTGAAATGCTAAAGGTTTGGACAGGTAGTATTCCTTTGCCAATCATCAGAAGTGTCTAAGATTAAAACAGAATATAAATTTTTCATCAGATATTTTAGGAAAAAAATATTTTGTAGTTTATTTTGTACATGTTGACTATTTTCAAGAGTGCTTTGAATAAGTAATAAACCATTATCTGAAGTTGTCATTAAGCCTAGCCTAGCAGTCTCCAAATTGGGCTGAATTTATTTACATTAATGTTTTATGAAAAAAAATCCAGAAAACATTACATATTTAAATCCTTGAGTTTACCAGAATTATGTTTTATATTATTACCTATCTTTCATTTTTTCACAAACCCATATAAAACGATGAAAACCCATAATATTTATAGATTTTTATCTCTGCAAAGTTCAGCTAGATAATTATAATAAAAAGTAATTGTGTGCTTATTTTCTCTTTAGAAATAAAGAGGTTAGCTGAAAAGGAAGACTGGATTATAGATAATGAAGGACTGACTTCTCTTGTAAGTTTAGATTCTTTTCAGTGATTAATCATTAGTGTATATTATATTCAAAATAATGATTTATTTTATTAATAAGCACATATGCTAGGGGAGGCGGTGGGAGGGATGGGATAGCTAGGAGATGGTCATTGGGGAGGGTATGTGCTATGGTGAGTGCTGTGAATTGTGTAAGACTGATTAATCACAGACCTGTACCCCTGAAACAAATAATACATTATATGTTAATTAAAAAATAAACATATATTTTCTGCATTGTAATTCTATATCATTTTCAGAAATAGAAAAAAATAATGAAATAGAAATAATAATAGAAATAGAAAATATAAATATTTTATGTATAGAAATATATAAAAACAGAATATATAAAATATATATGTATAAATATATATAAATTATATATACAATTTATATATATATAGAAAAATAGAAAAATAAACTTCTTAATGTTTTCCTTTTCAGAGTCAGTTTTGCTTAACACTAACCACAAATATTTAAAAATTAATAAAAACTGTGATTTCTTTTAGGGTACTCTTCATCGTGTGTCACTATTGCCTGCATTACATTTTAAAATGGATTGTGCTTCATTCTAAGTTACCCAGTAACTTGAATTTTTTAGAAAAATAGAATAGAAAGAAATGCTGGTGCTAGCCTCTAAACCAAAACAAAACAAAACAAACAACAATAACAGCAAACCTCTCCAGATACATACATAGGTCAAGCAGGCAATTAAAAAGTTTAACTATAATATTAAGAAACTGTAACCTTAGAATAATTTCATGTTTGTCACAAATACAAGTTAGAAAACTAAACTTTGTAGATGAATGACCCACAGAAAGTTATACTTCTGGTGTCAGCCATTGTATGTTACAGCCAGATGTTGGTAAAGAAATATGCTAACATAATAGTGTTGATAAAGCTGAGCGTGTTTTAAGCTAGTCAGCATGGACCTCACTTCAGAAAAAAAGGTGAATCAGTGCATAGAGTAAAAGTTTGAAGCTCCAGCTTTGAGTATTTTAACCTAACTGACATCTGTAAAATTCTTAAAACTTTGAACAATGACTTAAATTGTCTCAAATTCTATTATACACTACTAATTTATATTTTCTTAACATTTCCAAAGTACCAGTCACATTTTTTGGAATAGTAATGTATTTTTCTTTCCCTGAAATTTTTAATTTTTTAATTTTTTAAAATTTTCAATTCTGAGAACTTTCCTCTTTCCTAAGAACTGGAATGATTTGTGATAACTCCTTTAGTCAGCTAAATTGGGTGGTTCACTAACAATATGCAGAGATAGTACTGTTTCTTTTTAGAGAAAAGAAATAGCAGATGTTTGCACTTTTACTCCCAGTTTAACTGAAACTACTAGAGTTCTCTGGTATTCCCTGTTTACTGTATTAATATAGATATAAAAAGAAATTAAGAAAATCTAGTTCAGCTATTAATGCAAGAAATCTAAGTAACTACATATGAACATCAACATTTAATTGCCCACAGTTGAATTTTGGATTTAATTCTATTATTATTTTAACATCTTAGATTTTCCCAACTTTTGAGGCAGGTAGGTTGGAGGGATAAGGTCAGGTATCTAACAAACATTTTGACTCTTGAAATACTTCTGTACAGTTGGTATTTCATACTATATGCTTTTATTTTTATTTATTTTGGGGGTACTTTGAAGTTTTTTTATGGCGCCCTCTTGTGGTTTCAAAGTGGAGTATTAAAATGACATTAAGGTTGAGGCAATATTTTAGCTTTCATTAAGTGAGGGTTCCTTTCTGTAAAAAAAAAGAAAAAAGAATCATCTTTGTATATAGGTATCCCTTCTGTTCAGTTTTCTCCCCCAATTTCTTTTAAAAATTGAAGCATTTGCACATAGCTTTTCAGCTGAACTTTGAGCCTTATGTAGCCTTGTGCTCCTGAGTGAAACCCAGACCCTTAGCCTCATCTTGTACTGCCAAGCTCACGGTTAGTGGTTGCGATGCACTGCTGTTCTTGTGGTTCCACAACCCCTTTGGTCTCTGCCCACCCTGGCCTGTGCACATCTTGTCCTGCCTCCCTGAGCTCATCACCCCCTTCCCTTATCTTTTAAGGGATTGACTCCTCTTCCTCTTCAAATGTCAGCTTAAATGTTTTCACTAAGTCTTTTTTGTCTTAGTTGGAGCAGATTCCCCTCCAGCATCCTCCTCCTCCTCCTCTTCCTCCTCCTCATCATCATCAATTTTTCTCTGAGTTCCCATTTGTTCTTTTCATGTATATAAAAAATAACTGTAATGACTTTGAGCTAAAGATCATAGACCTCCTACGAATAATATTAGTAACATTAAATTTTGAGCAGTTCCAGACATGTAGAAGATCTAGGAGACTGAGCTCAGAATATATCCTGGAAGTAGTGTTTAAAATATGAATTTGTGGGGCACCTCTTTTTAAAAATATTTTCCTGTTGGCCTTATCTTTAAACTGCTTACAAGTAAGATTTTCTTGGGGCGTCTGGGTGGTTCAGTTGGTTAAGCGTCTGACTCCTGATTTCAGCTGAGGTCATGATCTCAGGGTCATGAGATGGAGCCCCACATCAGGCTCACCACTGAATGTGGAGTCTGCTTAAGATTCTCTCTCCCTCTGCCCCTACCTCCCCCTCTTGAGCATGCTTTCTCTCTCTCAAAATAATAATAATAAAATATAAACTTGTTATATCTGTTCTTTATCAGGTCATTTGCCTCTCAATAGAATTTTGAAGAAAAATTATATTTATACCTGACTTCTGTTCTAGAAGTAGATGTATTTTAGAATTTCAAGATTTACCCATTTTTAGATATCAAGTGTAAAACATGCCAAATCTAAATCTTGATGTCTAAGAGATTATTTGTTAAATTGTTGGCATCTGTTTTCCTTTCAATAAATCTGTAAAATTGAGAGTTTTGGGTCATTATTTGCTTCTGTTCAATATCTTTTATTTTTTATTTTTATTTTTTCAGTGTTCCAAGATTCATTGTTTATGTACCACAGTCAGTGCTCCATGCAATACATGCCCTCCTTAATACCCACCACCAGGCTCACCTAACCCCCACCCCGCTTCTTCCAAACCCTCAGTTTGTTTCTCAGAGTCCACAGTCTCTCATGGTTCATCTCCCCCTCTGGTTTCCCCCAAATCACTTTTCATTTCCTTCTCCTAATGTCCTCCATGTTATTCCTTATGCTCCACAAGTAAGTAAAACCATATGATAATTGACTTTCTCTGCTTGACTTATTTTACTCAGCATAACGTCAAAAAATGGGCAGAATACATGAACAGATACTTGTCCAGTAAAGACATACAAATGGCTAACAAACACGTGAAAAAATGTTCATCATCATTAGCCATCAGGGAGATTCAAATCCAAACCACATTGAGATATCACCTTACACCAATGAGAATGGCCAAAATTAACAAGACAGTAAGCAAAAAGTTTTGGAGAGAATTTGGAGAAAGGAGAACCCTCTTACACTGTTGGTGGGAATGCAAGTTGGTGTAGCCGCTTTGGAAAACAGTGTGGAGATTGCTTAAGAAATTAAAAGTAGAGCTTCCCTATGACCCTGCAATCGCACTACTGGGTATTTACCCCAGTGATACAGACGTAGTGAAAAGAAGGGCCATCTGTACTGCAGTGTTCAATATCTTAATAGCCAATGCTTATTTTTGAATTTTAAGATAATGTATTTTTTTTCCTTCAGCCATATCAGTTTGAGCAGTGCATTGTACATTCTCTGCAGTCACTTAAAGGAGTTCTAGAGTGCAAGCCTGGAGAAGCCAGTGTAAGTTTTCTGTTAAATTCAACTTCTGTTTCAGTCTTTTCCAGGAACCTGTGGGAATCACAGTTGTAAATAAGTCATTTCAGCACAAGAGAGCTTTTCCCTCAGCTGCTTGCTTGTTTTATTTCATTTAATTGCATAGGCTGTCAATCTTGGTTCCATGATAGGCTGACAAGTTAAAATGTGAATTTGTTATAGGTAGAGTAATTGGAATCATCAACACTTTGTATACAGAGAGAATGACTGACCTGAATGTTGTCAGGCTGCTCCATGCCAGTGTATTCTCAGGCCAAAAACACTGCCTGGAGTGCAGCTCTTTATCAGTGTCCCTTTCAGATTAAGGTTACCCACACTGGAAGCAGTTTCCCATGTGTGATTCTTTTTATATCAAGCTTCATAAACACAAAATTTTGTTTTCTCGGTGAAGCCCAAAAACTTATCAAAATTCTTCTTTATAGGTCTTTCAACAACCTAAAACACAGGAGGAGGTTTGTCAACTCAGCATCAATATCATGCAGGTAATATGTAAAAGCACTGATGCCCTGAAACCTGAAATAAAGCAAATTATAGTAAACTCCCTCCTATTAATAATATATGTATAACATTCTTTTTTCATCTTGTCTGAGTCTGTAATAATTTATGGCAAGTAAGGTAACAAAGTTCAAGGTAGGATTAATTCCAGCTTGTTCTAGCAATACCCCTTTATATTATACTTCTTTTTATATACTTTTATACTTTTATATACTTTATGAAAGTATACTTTTGTATACTTTATATTATACTTTGTGTGTTTTCCTCCTCCTTTAGGTATATTTCTGTTACAGCACAAATTAAATGACATGATAGTTGTTTACATTGTGTCTACAGTGTGAAGTTCTTTGGTTGGGACTAGTGCTTTGTCAGAACATAACAAAGTTGAGCATGCAATTGAGTGGATGAAAGGAAGGACAAGGTCTTTTTCCTAAAATAAATTCAGGAATTTATAGTTGGATCAAAACATAGGTGCTTTAAATCTTTCAGCACTTAATTTATGTACATACACAGGATATTTATTCTATCACTATGCTATCACTGGGAGGTATACATACATACATACATATCACTTAGTATATATTTGGGTTTTTTTATTACATAGGATTATTGGGGCACCTGGGTGGCTCAGTTGGTTAAGCGTCCGACTGTTGATTTCAGCTCAGGTCATGAACTAAGGGCCATGAGATTGAGCCCTGCGTCAGGCTCTGATACTGTGCTGGAGCCTGCTTAAGATTCTCTCTCTCCTGGGGAACCCTCCTACACTGTTGGTGGGAATGCAAGCTGGTGCAACCACTCTGGAAAACAGTGTGGAGGTTCCTCAAAAAACTGAAAATAGAGCTACCCTACGACCCAGCAATTGCACTCCTGGGTATATATCCTAAAGATACAAACGTGGTGCTCCGAAGGGGCACGTGCACCCGAATGTTTATAGCAGCAATGTCCACAATAGCCAAACAGTGGAAAGAGCCTAGGTGTCCATCAACAGATGAATGGATAAAGAAGATGTGGTATATATACACAATGGAATACTATGCAGCCATCAAAAGACATGAAATCTTGCCATTTGCAACGACGTGGATGGAACTAGAGGGTATCATGTTTAGCGAAATAAGTCAATCGGAGAAAGACAACTATCATATGATCTCTTTGATATGAGGAAGTGGAGATGCAAGGTGGGGGGGGTTGGGGGGAGGTAGGAAAAGAAAAAATGAAAAGATGGGATTGGGAGGGAGACAAACCATAAAAGACTCAATCTCAAGAAACAGGCTGAGGGTTGCGGGGGGGAGGGGGGACGGGAGAGGGTGGTGGGGGGAAATGGACATTGGGGAGGGTATGGGCTATGATGAGTGCTGTGAAATGTGTAAACCTAGCGATTCACAGACCTGTAACCCTGGGGATAAAAATATATTATATGTTTATTAAAATAAAAAAATTTAAAAAAAAAAAAGATTCTCTCTCTCCTTCTGCCCACCCCTCTCCACTTGTGAGTGTACGTGCATACACTCTCTTAAAAAAAAAAAAGGAATTTATTTACAGGAAGTTATTTTTAATGTCCAAATCGATTAATATCTAAGAATCATGTTACTGAAACTTCTTATTTTTGACTTAGATTTTTATATACTGTCTGGAACAGTTGAGTACTAAGCCTGATGCAGATGTAGATACTACACAGTAAGTAAACTGAAACTAATCTCACTGATGCATTTAGGAGGATTAAAAATACAGACTAATGTTTTATATGTAGTCTTATAAGCTAAGACAATAAGAGAGATAGATTATATATATTAAAATTATATTTTTATATATTTGACCTGTATTTGTATATAATTTCTTCATCTTCTGAACTCATTTTAGCATTCCTAGAAAAATGTTGAGCAAACTGAACACCTGATTGGTTACTAATTACTGAAAGCAACAAGTTTTATAAATAATAAGAATGAAAATTAAGATATATAATTCCTAGTTGATAATCTTTAGAATTCTGATGTTAGAAAATTAGCTATACTCTTGTTAAAGACTAATTTTTCTAGTAGAATTAAGTCTGGGACAGGCTTAGTTATTTGAGCTTCAGAGGATACATGTTGATTCTTAACATTTACAAATTCTGATAATTCTTTTATAATATTCTATAGAATCTTTTAGTATGTAATTTATCTGAATGTTATTGAATGATATTTGGCATATGTAACTTCTGTGTTAAGGTTAATGCTCTGACACAGAAAATACTGAAATAAATGCCATTTAAGGTATTTCTAACAGGTATAAATTGGTATTTATAAAACCAGGTAATAGGGATTAAGGAGTGCACTTGTTGTGATGAGCAGGAGTGATGTATAGAACTGTCAAATTGCTATATTGTACACCTGAAAATAATATAACACTGTATGTGGAGTTTAAAATAAAATGAAATAAAATTTAAAAACAAGAAAAGTTCAGAAATACATAGCACTATGTATTAGAATTCAGTGGTGTCTGAAACAGAAATTGTAACAAAACAATGTGGAAGGAAAGACGTTTAATCAACAGTATAAGGAAATTGATTAACAATACAAATTCCTGGTGGATTGCATTAAATATGTAACATCAAACCACAGAAAAGCTACAGTTCAATATTTATTAAGTCTCAAAGAGGCAGTAGCATTATATACTGAGAGACTTTATATTTTGGATACTCACCCTTTATTGGATATGTCATTTGTAAACCAATACCAAGAATATCACAAACATGGAAAACTTCTCAAATTACCAATTTATACCTTAAGGATATTCTAACAGATGGGATGTGGTATCTCATTGTATCTTTGATTTCCATTTCCCTAATAATGAGTGATGATGAACATCTTTTCATGTGTCTTGGCCATCTGGATGTCTTTTTTGGAGAAATGCCTTTCATGTGTTCTGCTCATTTTTAAATTTGTTCTTCGGGTGTTGAACTTTATAAGTTCTTTATGTTTTGGATACTAACCCTTTATTGGATATGTCATTTGTAGATATCTTCTTCCATTTTGTAGGTTGCCTTTTAGTTTTAAGATTGTTTTCTTTGCTGGGCAGAAGCTTTTTATTTTGATGTAGTCCCAGTGGTTGACTTTTGCTTTTGTTTCCCTTGCAACAGGGAAGTTATCTAGAAAAAGTTGCTCTGGCTAGTGTTAAAGTGGTTACTGCCTGTGTTCTGTTCTAGGTTTCTTATGGTTTCAGGTCTCACTTCTAGGTCTTTAATCCATTTTGAATTTATTTTTGTGTATTGTGTGATAAAGTGGTCCAGTTTCTTTTTTTGGATGTTGCTGTCCAGTTTTCCCAACACCATTTTTTGAAGATACTGTCCTTTTGCATATTCTTTTCTGCTTTGTCAAAGATTAAGTGTCCTGGGGTGCCTGGATGGCTCAGTTGTTAAACGTCTGCCTTTGGCTCAGGTCATGATCTCAGGGTTCTGGGATCAAGCCCCGTATCGGGCTTCCTGATTAGCGAGAAGCCTGCTTTTCCCTCTCCTACTCCCTCTGCTTATGTTCTCTCTCTCTCTCTCTCTCTGTCAAATAAATAAATAAAATCTTTAAAACAAATTAAGTGACCATATGATATTAGTTTAGTCTTTGTTTTCTGTTCTGTTCCATTGATCCATGTTTCCATTTTTGTGCCAATACCATACTGTCTTGATGACTACAGCTTTGTAATATAACTTGAAGTCTAGAATTGTGATACCTCTAGCTTTGCTTTTCTTTTTAAGATTGATTTGGCTATTTGGGGTCTTTTATGCTTCCATACAGATTTTAGGATTACTTGTTCTAGTTCTGTGAAAAATGCCATTGGTATTTTGATAGGAATTGCATTAAAAGTATAGATTGCTTTGTGTAATACATACATTTTAACAATATTTGTTCTTCCAATCCATGAGCGTGGAATGTCTTTTCATTTTTTGGTCTTTAATTTCTTTCATCAGTGTTTTACAGTTTTCAATGTACAGATCTTTTGCCTGTTTGGTTAGGTTTATTCCTGGTTATTTTGTTATTTTTGGTGCATTGTACATGGGATTTTTTTTTTCTTAATTTCTCTTTCTGCTACTTTATTATTGGTGTATAGGAACTCAACAGATTCCTGTACGTTGATTTTCTATCCTCCGACTTTACTGAATTCATTTATTAGTTTTAGTAGTTTTTTGGTGGAGTCTTTGGGGTTTTCTCTATATTTCTGAACTTTATTTTCTGTTCTATTCATTCGTATATGTTTTATATCTTTTTGTATTATTTTAATGTTCATTACTTTGTTTTTTTAATTAAGATTGGTATCTTTTTATTGATTCTATTTTCAAATATTATTTGATATTTTCATTTATTTACTGTTCCATATGAATTCTAAAATCCATTGGTTAGATTTAAGGAAAAGAATTCCTGCTAAAGTGTTGATTATCATTCTATTATATCACTTGATCTGTGGATTATAGTATTTCCTCCTCTGCAATTTTGTATCTTTGGTCACTTGTTGATTATTAGCTAATTTCCTAACTCAGCTCACCTGTAAGTGGTTTATTATGTAAATGAGCTTGAAAAGCTCTCTGGAGATTCTGATAGTTAAAAACATTTCAGTTAATTTGAATCTGTACCTCAATATTAAATTATTAGCTATTTTCCCCTTTGGTGTTTTTTTTTTTTTAATTATGTTGTGTTATTCACCATACAATACATCATTGTTTTTTAAGGCAGTGTTCCAAGATACATTGTCTGCATATAACACCCAGTGTTCCTTGTAATACGTGGAATACCCACCTTAATACCCACCATCAGGCTCACCCATCCCTCCACCCCATCCCCTCTAAAACCCTCAGTTTGTTTCTCAGAGTCCACAGTCTCTCATGGCTCATGTCGCTCTCCAATTTACCTCCCTTCACTTTTCCTTTCTTTCTCTTAATGTCCTCCATGTTATTCCTATGTTCCACAAGTAAGTGAAACCATATGATAATTGATTTTCTCTGCTTGACTTATTTTACTCAGCATAATCTCCTCCAGTCCCATCCATGTTGATACAAAAGTTGGGTATTCATCCTTTCTAATGGCTGAGTAATATTCCATTGTATATATGGACCACATCTTCTTTATCCATATGTCTGTTGAAGGGCATCTCGGCTCTTTCCACAGTTTGGCGATCGTGGACATTGCTGCTATGAACATTGGGGTACAGATGGCCCTTCTTTTCACTGCATCTGTATCTTTGGGGTAAATACCCAGTAGTACAATTGCCAGGTCATGGGAAAGCTCTATATTTAATTTTCTGAGGAATCTCCACACTGTTTCCAAAGTGGTTGCACCAACTTGCATTCCCACCAACAGTGTAAAAGGGTTCCCCTTTCTCCACATCCTCTCCAACATTTGTTTTTCTCCTGCCTTGTTAATTTTTGCCATTCTAACTGTGTAAGGTGGTATCTCAATGTGGTTTTGATTTGGAATTCCCTAATGGCTAATGAAGATGAACATTTTTTCATGTGTCTGTTAGCCATTTGTATGTCTTTACTGGACAAGTGTTTGTTCATGTCTTCCGCCCATTTTTTGACTTGATTATCTGTTTTTTTGGGTGTTGAGTTTGAAAGTTCTTTATAGATCTTGGATATTAGCCCTTTGTAGTGTCATTTGCGAATATCCTCTCCCATTCTGTGGGTTGCCTCTTTGTTTTGTTGACTCTTTCCTTTGCTGCACAGAAGCTTTTGATCTTGATGAAGTCCCAAAAGGCCATTTTTACTTTTGTTTCACTTGCCTTTGAAGACCTGTCTTGAAAGAAGTTGCTGTAGCCAATGTGAGACGTGCCTTGAAAGAAGTTGCTGTAGCCAGTGTTGAAGAGGTTATTGCCTATGTTCTCCTCTAGGATTTTGATGGATTCCTGTCTCACATTGAGGTCTTTCATCCATTTTGAATTTATCTTTGTGTATGGTGTAAGAGAATGGTTGAGTTTTATTTTTCTGTACCGAGCTGTCCCAATTTTCCCAGCACCATTTGTTGAAGAGATTGTCTTTTTCCCACAGGATTTCTTTTCCTGCTTTGTTGAAGATTATTTGGCCATAGAGTTGAGGGTCCATATCTGGGCTCTCTACTCTGTTCCACTGGTCTGTGTGTCTGTTTTTGTGCCAGTATCATGCTGTCTTGGTGATCACAGCTTTGTAATAAAGCTTGAAATCAGGCAATGTGATGCCTCCAGCTTTGTTTTTCATTTTCAACATTTCCTTGGCCATTTGGGTCTTTTCTCCCTTTGGTGATTTTTAAAAATTTAATTTGAGTATTGAGAAAACCCAAAACAAATGTCATAAGACCTGTATTAATAGATAGCCTATTGTGTCTACTTTGAGCAGTTAATTGTTAAATATAAAGCAGAGAGTTATGAGATTTTTGACCAAAAGGTTTTAAAGTCAAGTTTACATAAAGTTCATTGCATTTTTTATTGAGTTGTAATAGATATATGACATTATATTAACATTGTTAATTTTTGTGCTTTAATTGTTACTGTTCTCTTACTTCCTTTTTAGTCTTTCAGTTGATGTTTCTTCTCCCGATTTGTTTGGAAGTATCCATGAAGACTTCAGTTTGACTTCTGTAAGTAAGATGATAAATAGAAAGCTAAACATACCATTTTAAAATTATGTAATGACTTATAAATCAGTCTGAATTACTTTGACTGCTTATAAATCAGTCTAAATTACTTTGAGAGGCAGCTATTGTATTCCTGTTGTAGTATACTTTTCTATAATTTTTTACTATGCTTTATTTTGTGAAAATTTTAGTAAAAATATAATTTTATATGTATTCCACAACTTAAAAACCTTTTAGTCGAAGTTGTTATTTAAGTAGTTCCATCTACTCCTTGCATAATTCAAGTTTTTGAGTGTGGAGTAGGTGCCCTAGTGGTTCCCTGCTGTTTGAAAGTTGAAGAGGCAGCAGAAGATGGGGGCCCATCTCTCCATGTTTTTCCTCTTTAACTAGAGAAGTTATGCTTTTCTCTATTTTATTTCTGTAAGTTCCCTAATAGCATTTCATTTGAACATAAAGTTCTGTGGCAAAAACAAAGCCAGGCATACCACCTTTTTATATATGTACACTTATATCTTATTTTAGCATATACAGGTATTTGGGGATAATTAACACACATACTTTATTATAAGTATAAATTCAGCTCTTTAAATTTAGACCTGTCCATCTTTAAAAAAAAAATAACGCTCTCTGGTTTGTCATTTGCTTGAAGGATGTATGTGTGTGTGCGTACATGTATGTATGTATATATGTATCTCCCAAGAAAGAAAACATATGGCCAAAATTTCCTGCCCTGTATCATTCCCACAGATATTATATTTATAAGTATGAACTCCTAAGTAAAGAATTTGTTATAATAGGAAAGATCAAAAATTCAGTTTGGGACCAGATGTATTAAATGAGTGACATTCAAGCAGATATATTTAGCAGGTGATTAGATATATGTGTCTGGACTCCAGGAAAGAAATCTAGATACAGATTTGTGAATCAGTAATACACAGTTGACCCTTGAGCAATGAGGGTAGGCTAGGGTCATCGATGCCCTGTTCAGTCAAAAATCCATTTGTAACTTTTGACTCCCCTAAAACTTAACTACCAATAGTCTATTGTTGAGCAAAAGCCTTCCCAATAACAGGCAATTAACATGTTTTATATGTTATTATTATATGCTATATGACAATAAAGTAAATTAGAGAAAAGGAAATGTTACCAAAATCATAAGGAAGAGAAAATACATTTACAATACTGTACTGTATGTATCAAAAAAAAATTGCATATAAGTGGACCGGTACATTTTGAACCTGTGTTGTTCAGGGGCAAACTGTGTAAGCAATACAAGGCCTGAGAGTGGATGGGTATACTCAGGAAAATACTAGGAAAAATACTGGTAGAATGAGAGGAGGGCCAGATATATAAAAATAACACTGGGGTACCAGTATTTAAGGGATGGCCAGAAGCAGAGTGCCTCAAAGTTCCCAAAAAAGAATAATCAGAGAGAGAGAGAGAAGAAAATTCAAATGAAACAGTGTTCCTGAGAGAGATGGAAGAGATAATTTTATTTTTTTTATTTATTTATTTTTTTTTAAAGATTTTATTTATTTATTTGACAGAGAGGGATCACAAGCAGACAGAGAGGCAGGCAGGGAGAGAGGAGGAAGCAGGCTCCCCGCTAGGCAGAGAGCCTGATGCGGGGCTCGATCCCAGGACCCTGAGATCATGACCTGAGCCGAAAGCAGAGGCTTTAACCCACTGAGCCACCCAGGCGCCCCGGAAGAGATAATTTTAAACAAAGGAGTATTTAACAGTTTCAAAGACTAGTAGAGGATCAGGTGGGTCAGATGAAAACTGGAGCGTTATGGGCTTGGCAGTTAGGTGGTCATTTGTGCCTGTAGGAGAAGCATATCAGTGGATTGCTAATGAGCTATCTGACTGCACTGGGTCAACATCATATAGGAGCCAAGGAAGTTGATGTAATGAGTTTGGATCATTCTTTGCACTGTGAACTTAGTAGACTAGAGAGACACAGGCTGGAGGAAAGAGCCTTCTAAATTGAGAAGGGCCTTATGAGCTATTGGGCCAACTATGCTTTTTTCCTCTGCCCTTTAGAACAAGCCTGATTTCTACATGACAATCTTTTTAGTGTTTGAAAACATTTGTTGTGTGGGCTTGGAATCTTTCTTTCTCTTAGGTAACACCCTAAATCTTTTAGGCATCTCCTAGTCGATATGGCAGTGAGTTTCCTCTTAATCTACTTCTGTCCTCTTTCAAGAATGGAGTACTGGACTCTGATGTGGCCCTGGCAACTGGGAAGCAGCCAGAACTACACATTAGGTTACATTGAGTCACATTGAACTTACTGTCAACCACACAGCAGGTGTTTCATACTTGCTTCTCCCAGTCACAGGACCTTATCTCTCCCATTTTACTCCCTAAAATTGTTCATTTGGTACCAAATTCAGTTCCTGTGTTTCTCTGCCTTTGTATGATAACTCATTAGATTTGACCCAGATTATTGAGATCTTCTTAGGGTTTTGTTCTATTATTCAGCAGAGAGGCAGTTATGGTAAGGTAGAGGTCCAGGTTGCTTCCTGGTCTTCTTACTGACTGAATAATCTTGGGCATGTCATTGAGGGTGTCCAGTTTTCTCCTGGACAAAATTGAGATGGTAATGCCTACAATCTCAGAGATTCTGTGAGAAATAATTGAAATAATACATAATTGGCAAGTACTGCCTTTGATAGGTTGAGTTGTTATTTTCAAACATATATATTCATTTAAATTGCTAGTAAGCTTTTAATAAATATTCAAGTTTAAGAATTTGATTATTGTAGTGTTCAATTATTCTTCCCACTTTCATTTCTTCTGATTAGTCAGAGTTGGGAAGAAAAATATGATTACCAAGAGTAAGACTTCAAATCACTCAAATTATTTTTCCATTTTGGGGGAAGAACAATGCAGATTATAGGGAGAAAAATTAAAAAAGCATTAATTAACAGGGCAGAGAGGATGTGGCAGGCCCCAGGGGTCTGTTAGACTATAAGATTAATATTAGGAGAAAAAGGTAATTGAGGATTGATCTTATAACTGAAAAACCAGTTGAGATTTTTGCAGAGTGCAGCATGTTTAGAGTGGCTGATGACACCTTATGCTTACTTTATTTTCTTTATGAGGACCACCATATAATGATAATACCAGGTATGGGGTGGAAGGGAATATACCCCTTCCTCAGATTGACCTGTGTGCCTGTGCAGTGCTGTTTACTGCTTTCTTTCTGGTTCTCACTTGCCATTTATTCACAAACTGTGTGGAGGAGTGGTATACATAACAGAGCCCTATTTTCCTTGTTTTGTAATTTATTTCCCATCCATCGATTAATTCAAGGCCATTCACAACCTTTCATTTACTTGAGGGTACTTTTAATAACTCCTTGCCCTTTAATTATATTTGTTGATGACCAAAAGGGGCACTGAATAGGCCACACTGTGCCAGCAATAGATAATAATATTTTAAATAAAGAAATTTAGAAAGTTTTAAAATTTCTGATGGACCTAAATGAAATTATTGGGAGGTATAAGCTGTACTTGGCAACTGAGTTCAGAGTGTTGACTTTAACATAAGTTATATATAAAACAGTAAGCAAAATATGGCTGAAATTTTTTCCTGGAAAGTAGTTTTGCCTTAATGTTTAGTCAAGGGATCTTAAATCAAAGCCCTAAATTAGTCACTGTTGTTCTAGAGAATGCTCTCACACTGAGGGAGCATGGGAAAGTGTTCTTGGTGAGCCACAATAGTGGAGATAACTGCCATTCCTGGAATCTTGTTTACAAAAATAGTTCTTCTGAACTGTAAGATTATATTTATTCATCAGCCTTGGGGTGTGGTAATTTTGATAAGAAATTACCTTAAAGTGGCTAGAACCCTGGAGAACATAGAGTATGAGGCTCTAGCCCTCTTCATATCCAATACTATGGGAAAGTTCCCTGCTTTTGTTTTATCACTCCCCATGAGAGGGAAACTATTCTACATAAAATGCATCTGTGAAGGCCCAGATTTTGGAAGGACCCCATCATAGAGATGACATTATAATTCTCTTTCAAGTTAAGGAAAATGTATAAATTACTTTCTATGAATTTTTGCATTTGTAATTATTTTAAAATACCAATTTTTATAGCCTTTTTTGTTGCAAAAAATATTAGGCAGAATAACCGTAAAATAAACCCCTTTCACAAGAACAACAGCTGATCCTACCTTACTAGTTAGCTGTTTTTCCATACAGCTATTAAATTTCAAAGACAGCATTATTTGACTCTTTAGTGCATTATGTAATAACAAGCAGTTATAAAATATAGAGTTACAGAATTATATTGTTTCTCTCTATATTATTATTGGAGAAAAAAGGGACCAAGAAAACCAAAACCTTGAATATTGATATTAAACATGAAGAGAATATAATTAAATGTAATAAATGATAACTGTTACCCAGTTTGTTATTATAAATGTAATTTTCTAAACATTTGTTTTACTTTTAGGAACAGAGACTTTTGATAGTCCTGAGTAACTGCTGCTACCTAGAACGTCACACCTTTCTGAATATAGCAGAGCATTTTGAAAAGCACAACTTCCAAGGAATAGAGAAAATAACACAGGTAAATGAATTATGCTAAATGAACAAGTTGGTTATTTTAACAACTTAGTTTCCAAACTACTTTCTTAGTACCCCTCTCTTTTGCTTTTCCTATACTTTTCTGTCCTTACCCTCCCCACACCCATATACTTTCCTCATCTTCACCCTACCCTGACTTTGAATGATTCCTGCCCTTCTTATAACTCACCTTGAGAATTGTTAATTTAATATTCTCCTCTTTTCTCTAGATCAAAGCTTTCTCAAGACAAAAGCTGATTTACTCCTCACGCAGGCTGCTCAAAGTAAGGGAGGGAAATAGGAAAGAAAGGCATCAAACCCAAATCTTTAAGAATCATCTCAAGTTTGGCTCCTTTTAGGTTAAAACTTTTACTTTAGAGTCAACAGCAAACTCCCTGAGCCTGCAGATAAACCTCTTCCTGCTTATTCACACCTCTTCTTCCTTTGCCCCTTTCCAAATGACCACAATGATGCTTTTGCTTTTTACTATGCTGAAACATGGGCACAAGTGCTCAAGCACCGGGACACACACAAAGACTCACACATACCAGAGTGGCTTACAACAGCTTTCCTCCAGAGGTTTAATGACTTACCTGAAAAATACAAGCTCTCCACTCTCTAATCCATGGATTTAGCAAGTTGATCAAAAATGAGTGCTGTATAAATCAATGGAGTAGGTTTTTCTTTAGATGTTATACTTTGTTTATATTTTTTCAAGTAAGCAGAAAAGGAAAAAATGAAGCAACCTTCTTATTAAAGGTTGGTTGGTTCTTGGGCAAAGGTTTATCAGATTTCTAAGTAAAACTAAGCTAGAACCACTTTTACAGTATTCTCAGTGCAAAAAATAAGAAAGATAATGATCTTGTTAATCTTATAATCAAAAAGTACTCTTGATGGATTGCATACTTTTTACAAATGATAGTTACGGTTTATGAACTAGAAGTGGATTTTTTTTTTCAAAGAATGAAAATGTCAAAGTGGGTGGCTGTGTCTTGTTTTCCTGCCTTTTCGTAAAGATTAATCATCTTGATGAGAAATGTGACTTAAGGCTGTAGGGCCAAATGTTGAGTTTATTTCCAGAAATTTTTGTATTGAGAAATGCAAGGTGCTCCCTGCAGTAAAGAATTCATATTTGTACAAAGTGGACACTTTGCTTTTTGTGCAGTAACAATAGTGACACAAATATATTTATTGAACAGCTTTTTTAATCATTTAAAAATAACATGAAATGATTCGGAATTGCATATAACAGAAGGAGTAAGTTTGGTTCTCTTTAGGTTTTTACAAAGTTATGAGTAGTAACTGTTACTTCAGTTTATATCATAAAGAAATAGAATGAAGTTGACATACAAGGCTTTGATAGCCTTCCTAGTCTTGTTGATATCACTTTTTTTCAAAGATTTATTTATGTATTTGAGAGAGAGAGAGAGTTGGGGGGGAAGGGCAGAGGGAGAGAAAGTCTCAAGCAGACTCTGCGCTGAGTGTGGAGCCTGACCTGGGCTTTGATCCCATGACCTGAGATAATGACCTGACCCGAAGCCAAGAGTTGGACGCCTAACTGACTGTGCCACCCAGGCACCCCCCAACTTTTAAAAAAGATTTATTTATTTATTTGAGAGAAAGATAGAGAGATGTCGATACTATTTTGAATCCAAGGTAAAATGTTGGATCTGGAGGTAAAGCTTGGAACAAATGATGTACCATTTTCCACACTCAGAATTAGGATTTTTTTTAGAATTAGGATTTTTTAATATTTGACACTCAATATTTTGAAATCATTAAGTTGGATAATAAATGAATCAGTAAACTAAATTTAGATGATAGCATTTGTGCTGATTCTTTTTATTCTGAGTGAATCCATTAATTTTATGATGCCAACCAATTAAAATATCTTTCTTGCATTAATGGAGAAACACTGCCAACTGCCATTATTTTTTATAGTTCCCTTTTCGAAGACAGAAATCTCTAAAGGCATAGATCCCAGAAAAACTATGGGGGCACATTGTTCACACAAATAGTTTGTTATTCATTCTGTCACTTTGTTTCTGCTCTTGGAAATAATGTTCATTGGGGGCTTCTAACTTAGTGTCACCAGACATTAGACATTCTCTCAGATCTCTTTCCAAGTAGGATTTGGTAATTTATCAAGAGTTCTTCTAGGTATATTTCCTCCTGCTTTCTTATTGGTATTTCTAACAATAGAAGCATGAAAATGGCCAGTTGTTAATTCCCTTCATCTTGATCCTCCTCTTCAAAAGTAGAATTAATTTTAGTGTAGGAGCAGTACACAAATAACTATGTGTTTTAGGAGTACATTAGAATTTAATGACCAATGATCACTTAAAGCTACAATGATTTCATATATACATTTTTTAAAGAGTAATTTATTTATTTTAGAGAGAGAGAGCTGGGGGTGGGTAGAGGGGGAGAGAGGGACAAGCAGACTCCCCACTGAGTGGGAAACCTGATACAGGGCTTGATCCCAGGACCCTGAGATCATGACCTGTGCTGAAATGAAGAGTTGGATGCTTAACTGACTGAGCCACCCAGGTGCCCCTCATAAATAAAAATTTTTAATGCAAATAACCCTATGAAATAGTTAAGGAAAGTATTATTAACCCCATTTTTTTTTTAACATGGAAAGATGCTTGGAGAGGTTCATGATTTGACCTGTAAGTAGGAGAGCAAGGCAGAACTCAAAATTAAGTATTTTCATTCTTAATCCAGAATGGATTTTTGGCCTAACGCCATACATCTTAAAATAAAGAACAAAATTGTTCTCATGAAAATAAACCAAAGAAATAAGACATAAAGCAGATTGGTTAATGTATTTCATTTAGTATCAGAAGAGACTATCAAACTCATCTTGCCCTACAGGATACCTCCTGTAAAATAGGCTCCATTATAAGCCTTACATGGACTTTGTGCTATTTGGATCCCACATCGGAAGTACCAACAGTGAGTCCCCTGTCATTTGCATGCATTTCCATTTGCCTTTACCTCAAGTCCTGGAAATGTTTTTTCCAAGTCACGTATTTTTCTCTTGCTTATAAAATTAAGATTTAATCATTATTTTTATTTATTTTTTATTTATTTTATTTATTTATTTTTTAAGATTTTATTTATTTATTTGACAGAGATCTCAAGTAGGTGGAGAAGCAGGCAGAGAGAGAGAGAGAGGAGGAAGCAGGCTCCTCACTGAGCACAGAGCCCGATGCGGGGCTTGATCCCAGGACCCTGAGATCATGACCCAAGCTAAAGGCAGAGGCTTAACCCACTGAGCCACCCAGGTGCCCCTCAATCATTATTTTTAAAAAGGAGAAATACTATGCAGCCATCAAAAAACCCCCACAAAATCTTGCCATTTGCAGCAAGGTGGATGGTAGAGGGTATTATGCTAAGCGAAATAAGTCAGTCAGAGAAAGTTATCATCATATGATCTCTCTGATATGAGGAGTTTGAGAGGTAGGGTGGGGGGTCGTGAGGGGTAGGGAGGGAAAAAAATGAAACAAGATGGGACCTGGGAGGGAGACAAACCATTAGAGACTTTTAATCTCAGGAAACAAACTAAGGGTTGCTGGGTGGCGTGGGGGACAGGGATAGGGTGGCTGGGTTATGGACATTGGGGAGGGTATGTGCTATGGTGAGTGCTGTGAATTGTCTAAGACTGATGATTTAAAGACCTGTACCCCTGAAGCAAATAATACATTATATGGTAATAAAAAAAAATGGAGAAATACTGAAAAGTCTAAAAAAAATTTCTTTAATTATTTATAATGCACCAAAGATAAACAGTTATATTTTAGTATTTATAGTAATCAATACTTTTATATACCATAATACCTATATGTATGTGTTAGAAAAATATGAAACATATTTTTCTGAATTCAGTTTACATTAGATATATCTTTTTCTGTTGACAGTTCTGTTGTGAACACCTTTATTAAATATGGAGATGTGAGTTTTATGGCTTATAACAGTTGCTAATGTAGATGTACTTTTTTTTTTTTTTTTTTAACTTTTTCCTACTGGGAACCTTAAGGTTATTTTTGTTCTTGTTACTGAGAGGTGAAGATAATTTTGAGCACATGTTTTATTTCTCAAAATCGATTCCTAGAAGTAGAATTAGAGCTCCAAAGACTCTTGGTAAATATTGCTGGTTTCATCACATTTTGGTCATCATTGCTGATTGTAATATTTTAATTTGATAGATAAAAATACTCTTTCATGATTTAATTTGCATTCCTTTCCCTATTTGGTAGGTTAACACTTTTTCATATGTTCATTGACTGTTGATATTCTAGTAGAGTTCATTTTAAAGGTATTTAGAAGGTTAAGGAAATCGTGTTTTTCATTTTAAGTGTGCAAACCAAATTTGGCACAAGTCATTAATTCTTGAGGCCTTTGAGAAGGGAAAACTAGAGCTATATGGTTAATACACTTCAGTACATAATTTTATTGTAGTACCTATAATTATATAAATCCAAGGATTTTTTTCATATATAAAATGCTATTTTAACCTGCCCCAGTCTTTAAAAAACAAACATCTAATTTAGAGTTTGTATAGTTGCAGATTTTTGACTGACTTGGGACTGTAGTCATTAAATAAGTTGGGCATTAAATTCTTTTTTTTTTTTAAGATTTTATTTATTTATTTGACAAAGAGAGATCACAAATAGGCAGAGGCAGGCAGAGAGAGAGAGGGAGAAGCAGGCTCCCCACTGAGCAGAGAGCCCGATGTGTGGGGCTCAGTCCCAGGACCCTGAGATCATGGCCTGAGCCGAAGGCAGAGGCTTAACCCAACTGAGCCACCCAGGCACCCCTGGGCATTGAATTTTTGATTGCTGTTTTATTTTATGCACCTAAATCTCTTTCAGAAATTTTGACATGGTAGGTGGGGAGAGGGCAGCTTCTTTTTTTTCACATGTCCAGAAAGATCCTTTACGTACAACAATCAATTTTTAAAGATTTTTGTGTTATCTGAACCATACATATATACCATATTTTACACATTTGATTATTTTTAGCTTAATTGTATATATTTCTTGAGTTTCATTTGAAATCATTTGAATTCAGTATATGATGTGAATGATTATAGTTTTGAGTCCTCACTGTATTATCTCTTTATATTTTATTTTCCCATCTCTTCTCCAGCTAAATTTTGTTTAGAGGCTGTTTTTATATAATACATTATTTGTAAATAAATGTGTTTTGGAGTTCAGTAGATTAGAGACAGATGTGTCCCTGTCTACTAAATATTAGTTTTGACCCTATTCAACTGCCTCAAGTTCTTTGTATAAATGGGAAGGGAAAAAAGAAAGAGACAGAGGTAATATAGTAGGAAGGACACAAGGACCTTATGATTTATAAAGTAAAATATTGGTTCCCCAATACAGAAAGTAATTCAGAAAAGCTTTCCCAAAGCAAGGAAGAATATAAGATTTCACAGAGAAGTGGTTGTTTCAGAGATGAGAGAAAGGCATTAACTCAACATGAGGCAGGAATCTGTCAAAATCCTAGAGGAGAACATAGGCAGTAACTGCTTCAACATCGACCACAGCAACTTCTTTCAAGACATGTCTCCAAAGGCAAAGGAAACAAAAGCGAAAATGAACTTTTGGGACTTCATTAAGATAAGTCTCTTTGGAAAGTTGGGAAGGTGTAGGCAATAAGTGAGTAAGACCGTTGGTCATCAGTTCCATATTGTGTGGAGTCCTAAATCAAAAACCTTGAACCTGGGGTACCTGGGTGGCTCAGTAGGTTAAAGCCTCTGCCTTCGGCTCAGGTCATGATCCCAGAGTCCTGGGATCGAGCCCCGCGTCAGGCTCTCTGCTCAGCGGGAAGCCTGCTTCCCCCTCTGTCTCTCTGCCTGCCTCTCTGCCTACTTGTGATCTCTGTCTGTCAAATAAACACATAAAATCTTAAAAAAAAAAACAACAAAAAACCTTGAACCTGAGCAGGTACAATTCAACAACTTAAGTAATTGTCTTTTACCATCCTTGTACTATTTCTATTATTTGGACTTGTACTTTGTTTCCTCTTCACATTCTGTGCCTTTTCCTTAGGAGATCTCATCTATTACCGCTGCTTCATTTATCATTGATGCCCATGAGTCCCAAATCTGTATCTTTAATTTATATTTCATTCCTAGGCTGCAGATCTGTTTCCTATCAGACGTCTTCACTAGAAGTTGCCACTGGGATTTCAGAGCAGCTTACCCAAACCAAAGTCATGTCATATTCCTTCTTCCTCCTCCAAATCAGCTTTGCTTTTTGTGTTTCCTGCCTTGGTCAGTAATCACTGAGTCAGCAAGCCAGGGACTTGGGAATTGTCTTTGACTCATTCCTTAGGAACGGATGGTTCAACCTCTGAACGATCTTCTCTCTCTCCCTCCCTAATTTGTTCTTCCTAACCAAGATCAGCTCTGTTTCATCATCTGATCCTCGTGCTATTGCAGAAGCCTTCCTCCAAATGCTTTGCTTATGCTCTAAATTTCACTCTTTAATTATCCATGGAGTTTCAAAAATACAGATCTGATTATATTCTTCCTCCTTCCCACATTTCAGTCTCCTCATTGACTGAGGAATAAAATCTAAACTCCTTAGGCTGATGATGTTCATATTGTTTTAATCTAGACCCTTACTTCTTTGTCTTATGCCATTCATCTCCTTTATACTTACCAATACCCTATCGTGTAGTTATTCATCTTTTCTTGAGTATTTCCTATGATTTGTCAGGTCTTTTATTCCTTCAACAAACATTCATTCAACATCAGCTTACCAAGCTCTATTTTAAGAACATTTACCTGTAGCTTGTATTGTTCTATGGGTCTGGAATACCTTTTCCTCAACCTCAACTTGACAAAATCTTGATCATCTACCTATATATCTCAGATACAGATGTCTCACCCTGTGGAAAGACTTCTCATTCTTTCTCCCAAACTGCAAAATGGATCAAATCCTCTTCTTTATTCCTGTGATACCTTTTTTATATTATAACACTAGAATAACATCTTAACACATTATATCATGATTAGTTCAATATTGGTATGCTTCTTTTCTAGATTATAAATTCTTTTCAAATATAAAAATATTAAATATTTTTATCTCTCCAAAGGACTAAATCTTATATAGGTATAAGATAGAAGAACAAAAAATGAACACATGTTCACCTGTTGCCAGGCTGAAGAAATGGAGTATATTCCCAGGACTATTTGTGCCCTGCACATCTGAATCATCCATTTTCCCTTATGGACAGACACTTCTGCATTTTGTGGTTTCTAAACAATACATTATTTAATATTACCTGTTTTTGACTTTTAAATAGCATAAATGGGATTATATGGTATGTATTTTTTTCTCTGATTTGCTTTCTCTACTCAATATTGTTTTTTATATATATCCATGTTGCTACATGTAGCTTATGCTAATTTTTAAAATGAATTAAAAATTATATTCCTCTTTTCTTCCTATGATTTTATATAACATTGGAATGTTTATTCTTTGAACAGTTATAAGAACTCTCTAGCTTTTTCTTTATGAGATGATTTTTAATTATTGGTTCAATTTCTTTAATGGTTAAAGAACCATTCAAGTTTTGTTTCTTGTTAGTTGTGATCATCTGTATTTTTCTTGGGCTTTCTCCATTTTGCCTAAATTTCTAATTTTATTGGTATAAAGTTATAATAGTTTCATATTATCTCAATTTCAACTGCATCGGAGGTTATTTCTAGACTTAATATTTTCAGTCTTTTTTCTTGATCAGAGTCGTTTCAAGAACCAAATTTTGGCTTTACTAATGTCTCTGTATGTCCTTGTTTCCTGTCACAGTAATTTGAGCACTTAGCTTAATTGTTTTATTTATGTAGCTCATTGATTCCAAACCTTTCTGCCTTTTTAATATAAACATTCAAGGTTATGAATATCCCTCTATCTCTTTAGCTGTATTCCATATATTAACATATTTAATTTGTTCTGTTTTGTATTTTCTCATTTTAATTGTGAGTTTTTCTTTGACACACAACTATATAGGAGTGTGACTTTAAATTTCCAAATTGGGGGTGGGTGGGTGGGTAGCAATTAGTTTCCATGTTGCGAATAAGTTTTCTCTTTGTTAGAGATTTTTAACTTAATTATGCTGATGAGGTCAGTGAATGTCATGTTTTTGACTTTGTTGAGACTTCCTTTTCAGGCTGATACATGATGAGTTTCTTAAATATTCTCCCTTGCTTGAAAATATTACATCCTTCAGTTTTAAACACCATTAGATCAAGTTTGTGAGTTTTATTGTTGGGTCTTCTATATCCATTCCTTTTATGTGTTTTGGTCTTCAATTTGTCAGTTACTGAGAGATATATATTGTAGTCTTTATTTGTCTGCCATTTAGGTATTTTTTGTTTTCTTTGTCTCTAATATTTCATAGTTCCATTATGATGTGTCTCTTGGTGTATATTGTTGGCCTTTTTTCCCCTGATTGATTGATACCGTTAATCAGGTCTGGAAAATCTCAGCTATTACCTCTTTAAATATTTATTCTTTTCTATTCACTCTTTTCTCTCCTTCAAGACCTCCTATGGGATATATGTTAGACCTCACTCTGTTCATGTTTTCCCCACCCATCTCTAATTCTTTTAGTGATTCGGAATAATTCATTCAGCTCTCTCTTCTCCTTGACTTTTTCTTCATTTGTATCTGATCTTGTTGAAATTTGCTGTCTATTGCCATTTTATTTCAGTTGTTTTTCATTTCCGGAAACTTGGTTTTTGTCACTAAGTAAAGGAAAATGATTAACTTGCTCTGGAATGGTATCATTTCAAACATCAGTGTAGGAGATGGTGGCAGTGGCAGGCAGAGGGAGAAAGTTATTTCCCATGCTCCTTGGATTGTTCTTTGTAGGTGGCCAAATCACATACAGTCTGTAGTTAAACAAAAGACTCCCTAAAAGAAGAAGATGATTGGAGCAGTTGTGGGAAGCCTCAATAATGGGATCTGAGACTGTTAACTTGATTATAAAAAATTCACAGAAAAAGAAAAGATTGAGAAATAATAAAGATTAGTAGCAAGTCACCAGGTTAGAATCACAGTGGAAGGTGAGGGAAATGAGGAATGATGGCTCTCACTAAGTGCTAGAGACATTGTCTTTCTGTTTCAGGCTATCAGTATATCCTGTTTTATACTATTTTTGTTTTCTTTTATTAGTGCCACCTCTACTAGGGACTAAGAGTTTATTTTTTAAAGTTAATTATTTACTTGACATTTATTTTGTCCACATTTGACAAGTTGTGTTTTAATAACACAAAGTAATGTCAATTTGCCATTTGTCTGACCATTTATTTATAAAAAATTTTTAAAGTATATTAATTTAACTGAATCTAGTCATCCATATTCACTTGGATAGATGATGTTCTTATTGTAATTTGATTTGATTATTTTGTTTCTATAGAGATCACTTAGTTCACTGTATTCTTTCTGTCATCTTTGAGCTGACATTAACTTTTTTTTTTTTTAAGATTTTGTTTATTTATCTGACAGAGATCACAAGTAGGCAGAGAGGCAGGCAGAGAGAGAGAAGGAAGCAGGCTCCCTTGTGTTGGTGATAATCTACCATTATATCTTCTTAGGTAGCAATACACATATCAAAAGATATTCTGACAATGTACAGCCTGACCTGTACAGCAGTAAGTGCGCATGCCAGACAGGTGCCGAAAAACACACACCTACATAGATGTCTTATTTCCTCAATTTCTGTATAGTTGTCTTTAATAGTGGGGCTTGATCCCAGGACCCTGGGATCATGACCTGAAATGAAGGCAGAGGCTTTAACCCACTGAGCCACCCAGGCGCCCCTGAAATTAACTTTTTTAAAATTATTTTTTCTTTTTCAGAAACATACTTTTTAAGAAGGATTTTTAACAAAAAGTTTTAAAAATAGTAAATTAGAAAATTTAAATTTAGAACATTAATTAATGATTATGTTTTTAACTATTTTGAATGAGTTGAAGACAACTATATAGAAATTGAGGAAATAAGACATCTATGTAGGTGTGTGTTTTTTGGCACCTGTCTGGCATGTGCACTTACTGCTGAACAGGTCAGGCGGTACGTTGTCAGAATATCTTTTGATATGTGTATTGCTACCTAAGAAGATATAATGGTAGATTATCACCAACATTATTTGCCCCTGCATCTGAAATGCTACCTCCTAATATATTCTGTATTTCTGTAAGTTATTACCAACTACTTGAAGTACTTTAAAAGGTGCTCCTCAGTTCTCAAACGTAAGAATTTAGTGAGTACATGTTTCTGATTGCATAATTACTGAATTGGCACCTCTTTTTTTTTTTTTTAAGAAAGCCTTTCCCAGTACCCTTAAAGGTACCCCATAAGCACTCCCTCTCTCCCTTAACAGCTTTGTTCTTTGAACGTTTTATAAATGTTTTCTTGCCTTTCTTCCCTATTAGACTGTGATTTCCTTTAAGTTTTTTTTTTTTCTCATTTAACTTTCATTCATCACTATTAGATAGTGCTTTAATGATGAACAGACCTTATCCTTGGGTAGTAGGGGTCAAGCAAATTTAGCTAACATCTGTATTTATTAGCTATCATGAACAGGGTTCTAGTGAAAATTGGGCATGTTGAAGTAAATAATAATAGTATAGTAATGATAGCTGAGAGAATTTGTGATGTACTTTAAATGTACTATATTTAAGTTTCATAAATTATCTTTTTGAATTCCTACAACAAAATTTATGAGGGGGGCGCCTGGGTGGTTCAGTGGGTTAAGCCTCTGCCTTCGGCTCAGGTCATGATCTCAGGGTCCTGGGATCGAGCCCTGCATCAGGCTCTCTGCTCAGCGGGGAACCTGCTTCCTCCTCTCTCTCTGCCTGCCTCTCTGCCTACCCCTGATCTCTCTCTGTGTCAAATAAATTAAAAAAAAAATTTATGAGGTACTGTTGACCTTAATTCTGCTTTGTCAGACATTAATAACTGCCACTCCCCTTTCTCTTTCACTTACCTAGTATCTATTTGCCCATTTATTTATTTTCAACCATTTTTAAAAAAAATAGAGTATGAATTATATACAGTAAAACATAAATCTTCAATGTACAAATAAGTGACTTTTAATGCATATATACATCCCACTATCCAACACCTAAATCAAGATATATTTCCCTCATGCCCCATTCCAAGTCAGTAGGCACCCTTCTCATCACTGTTTTGATTTCTGTCAGCATGCATTAGTTTTGTCTGTTCTTTAACTTTGTGTAAAAAGGAACTGTACAGTTAATAATCTTTTGTGTCGCTGCTTTTGCTCCAACTTAATTTTTGAGATTCATCCAAATTGTTGTGTCTGTAAGTAATTTATTTTCTTTTTTAGCTGAGTTTGGATAACTCAAATTTGTCTAATCATTCTCACTGTAACAGGTATTGGATTGTTTCCAGTTTAAGGGTTTTGTTTTGTTTTGTTGTTTGAAGATTTTATTTATTTAACAGAGAAAGAGAGCATAAGCAGGGAGAGTGCGAGGCAGAGGGAGAGGGAGAAGCAGGCTCCCCGCTGAGCAGGGAACTTAGTACTCTTTTGAGATCATGACCTGAGCCAAAGGCACACACTCATCCCTCTGAGCCACCCAGGCACCCCACTTTAAGGTTTTTATGAATAAACTTCTTGTGAACGTTGCTGCGAAAGTCTTTTATGGACATTTGTACTCTCTCATTTTGTAATTGCTGTCATGGAGTAAGTTAATTAGGAATTCTAAATAGTTTTTCAGAGTGGGTGTCTGATTTTAGTTCTCGTTTTATAGCATGTATGAGTATTCCATTTGCTCCATGTTGTCCTTACAAACACTTAATATTATCATTTTTTTTTTATTGCAGTCAATACTGTTGCTTTCATCGGCTTTCTCTGATTAAATGATGTTAAGCCCTTTTTCTTACACATTACTCATATTCAGATATTTTCTGTTTGGAAGTGCCTTTTCGATTCATTTCCCTATTTTTTTTCTTATAGTATAATACTTTATGCATTTTTATGATACATAAAATTTTTTTAAATTTCTTTTCAGTGTTCCAGAATTCATTGTTTATGCACCACACCCAGTGCTCCGTGCAATACGTGCTCTCCATAATACCCACCACCAGGCTCACCCAACCCCCTGTCTTCCTCCGCTCCAAAACCCTGTTTGTTTCTAAGAGTCCACAGTCTCTAATGGTTTGTCTGCCCTCCAATATCCCCCACACTTCTCCTCTCCATCTCCCCATGTCTTCCATGTTATTCTTATGCTCCACAAATGAGTGAAACTGTATGATAATTTACTGTCTCTACTTGACTTATTTCACTCGGCATAATCTCTTCCAGTCCTGTCCATGTTGATACAAAAGTTGGGTATTCATCCTTTCTAATGGAGGCATAATACTCCATTGTATATATGGACCATATCTTTATCCATTCGTCCATTGAAGGACATCTTGGTTCTTTCCACAGTTTGGCAACTGTGGCCATTGCCGCTATGAACATTGGGGTACAGATGGCCCTTCTTTTCACTCCATCTGTATCTTTGGGGTAAATACCCAGTAGTGCAATTGCAGGGTCATAGGGAAGCTCTATTTTTAATTTCTTAAGGAATCTCCACATTGTTTTCAAAAGTGGCTGCACCAACTTGCATTCCCATCATGTAAGAGGGGTCCCCTTTCTCCACACCCTCTCCAATACTTCTTGTTTACTGTCTTGTTAATTTTGGCCATTCTAACTGGTGTAAGGTGGTATCTCAATGTGGTTTTAATTTGAATCTCCCTGATGGCTAGTGATGATGAACATTTTTTCATGTGTCTGTTAGTCATTTGTATGTCTTCTTTGGAGAAGTGTCTGTTCATGTCTTCTGCCCATTTTTTGACGTGATTATTGTTTTGTGTGTGTTGAATTTGAAGAGTTCTTTTTAGATCTCGGATCTCAGCCCATTGTCTGTACTGTCATTTGCAAATATCTTCTCCCATTCCGTGGGTTGCCTCTTTGTTTTGTTGACTGTTTCCTTTGCTGTGCAGAAGCTTTTGATCTTGATGAAGTCCCAAAAGTTCATTTTTGCTTTTGTTTCCTTTGCCTTTGGAGACATATCTTGAAAGAAGTTGCTGTGGCCGATGTCAAAGAGGTTACTGCCTATGTTCTTCTTTAGAATTTTGATAGATTTCTGTCTCACGTTGAGGTCTTTTATCCATTTCGAGTTTATCTTTGAGATATCTTTGAGAATGGTCGAGTTTCATTCTTCTACACATAGCTGTCCAATTTTCCCAGCACCATTTATTGAAAAGACTGTCTTTTCCACTGTATATTTTTTCATGCTTTGTCAAAGATTAGTTGACCATAGAGTTGAGGGTCCATATCTGGGCTCTCTACTCTATCCCATCATGTCTGTTTTTGTGCCAGTACCTTGCTGTCTTGGTGATCACAGCTTTGTAGTAAAGCTCGAAATCAGGCAATGTGATGCCCCCAGTTTTGTTTTTCTTTTTCAACATTTCCTTAGCAATTCAGGATCTCTTCTGGTTCCATACAAATTTTTGTTCCAGCTCCTTGAAAAAAGCCGGTGGAATTTTGATCGGAATGGCATTGAAAGTATAGATTACTCTAGGCAGTGTAGACATTTTAACAATGTGTATTCTTCTGATCCATGAGCATGGAATGGTCTTACATCTTTTTGTGTCTTCTTCAATTTCTTTCATGAGTGTTCTGTAGTTCTTGAGTATAGATCCTTATAGATTCCTTATAGATTCTTGAGGTAGATCCTTTACCTCTTTGATTAGGTTTATTCCCAGGTATCCTATGGTTCTTGGTGCTATAGTAAATGGAATCGATTCTCTAATTTCCCTTTCTGTGTTTTCATTGTTAATGTATAAAAAAACAACTGATTTCTGTGCATTGATTTTGTATTCTGTCACATTACTGAATTGCTGTGTGAGTTCTAGTAGTTTGGGGGTGGAGTCTTTTGGTTTTCCATATAAAGTATCATGTCATCTGTGAAGAGAGTTTGACTTCACCTCTGCCAATTTGAATACCTTTTATTTCTTTTTGTTGTCTGATTGCTGTTCTTAGGACTTCTAGTACTATGTTGAACAAGAGCGGCGAGAGTGGGCATCCTTGTCGTGTTCCTGATCTCAAAGGGAAGGCTGTCAGCTTTTCCCCATTGAGGATGATATTCGCTGTGGGTTTTTCATAGATAGATTTTATTGAAGTTGAGGAATGTTCCCTCTATCCCTATATTTTGAAGGGTATTAATCAGGAACAGATGCTGTATCTTATCAGATGCTTTTTCTGAATCAATTGAGAAGACCATGTGGTTCTTCTCTATTTTCTTATTTATTTGTTCTAGCACATTGATTTGCAAATGTTGAACCACTCCTGCATCCCATGGATAAATCCCACCTGGTCATTGTGGATAATCTTTAATGTACTGTTGGATCCAGTTAGCTAGGATCTTGTTGAGAATCTTGGCATTCATATTCATCAGGGATAATTGGCTGAAATTCTCTTTTTTTGGTGGAGTCTTTGCCTGGTTTGGGGATCAGGTTAATGCTGGCTTCATAAAAAGAGTCTGGAAGTTTTCCTTCTGCTTCTATTTTTTGAAACAGCTTCAGGAGAATAGGTATTATTTCTTCTTTAAATGTTTGGTAGAATTCCCCCAGAGAATCCATCAGGTCCTGGGCTCTTGTTTTTACTCTTTGCCTTGAAGTACTTATTGTACTTAATTTCAGTCTCCATAGTGACCACTGGTTTCTCGAGTTAAAATACTCATTCGTTAGCTTTGAAAGTCGTGTGTGGGGGGTGCCTGGGTGGTTCAGTGGGTTAAGCCTCTGCCTTCAGCTCCGGTCACGATCCTAGGTGCTGGGATCGAGCCAGGCATCGGGCTCTCTGCTCAGCAGGGAGCCTGCTTCCTCCTCTCTCTCTGCCTGCTTCTCTGCCTACTTGTGATCTCTGTTTGTCAAATAAATAAAATCTTAAAAAAAAAAAGAAAGTAAGTCATGTGTATTCTAAGTCTTGTTTTATATTGTACATTAGTCTCCTTAAAGGTTGTCATTATTTTTCTTTTTTTTTTTTTAAAGATTTTATTTATTTATTTGTCAGAGAGAGTGAGCACAGGCAGACAGAGAGGCAGGCAGAGGCAGAGGGAGAAGCAGGCTCCCTGCTGAGCAAGGAGCCCGATGCGGGACTCGATCCCAGGACACCGGGATCATGACCTGAGCCGAAGGCAGCCGCCTAACCAACTGAGCCACCCAGGCGTCCCAAGGTTTTCATTATTTTTCTAAGTCAAGTTGTTGCTTGTCTTTTCTACAGCTGAATTTCACTGAATGACAGATATTCCTTTTTACAGATGCTACACTACATGATGTAGAAGCAGACACATTACCAGTAGTCCACTGCAGAGGGCTCTGAGCCCATAGACTCTTTATTCCCAAATTTATGACTCTGCCCACCTACTCTAACTTCTTGGCCTCTTGAGTGCCAGTGAGACCAGAAAGGTAGCCTCATCCTGTTCTACTTCTACTACCAACAGGAACTCACAGTTCATGTGGGCTGAACTTTCTATGTATAGTCCATGTATGAGGATTAATTCATATTAAGTAACCTGTGTTAAGAGGGTGGTCTTTGTTACTGAAAAATAAATAAAATAGAAATCATGATTTTTTTCTGTAGGAAAATTGATAAGTACTTTTAAAATATGCTGAAGTATTTATATTATTTTACTTTTCCCTCATGCTCAGATAAAAAAGTCATAGTTATTCTTTATTATGTGTTTATAGGTTAGCATGGCTTCATTGAAAGAATTAGACCAAAGACTCTTTGAAAATTACATTGAGTTGAAAGCAGATCCTATCGTTGGCTCCTTGGAACCTGGAATTTATGCAGGCTATTTTGATTGGAAAGACTGCCTGCCTCCAACAGGTAAATGGTTTTAAGTTACTGTCCAGCACATCTAGAGTTACAAATATGAATTTTATCAATCAGTGTATTTTTTTTATTCTTTTTTTTTTTTTTTATTTTCAGCATAACAGTATTCATTGTTTTTGCACCACACCCAGTGCTCCATGCAATACGTGCCCTCCCTAATACCCAGCACCTAGTTCCCCAACCTCACCTCCCACTCCTTCAAAACCCTCAGGTTGTTTTTCAGAGTCCATAGTCTCTCATGGTTCACGTCCCCTTCCAATTTCCCTCAACTCCCTTCTCCTCTCCATCTCCCCATGTCCTCCATGTTATTTGTTATGCTCCACAAATAAGTGAAACCATATGATAATTGACTCTCTCTGCTTGACTTATTTCACTCAGCATAATCTCTTCCAGTCCTGTCCATTTTGATACAAAAGTTGGGTATTCATCCTTTCTGATGGAGGCATAATACTCCATAGTGTATATGGACCATGTCGTCTTTATCCATTCGTCCGTTGAAAGGCATCTTGGTTCTTTCCACAGTTTGGCGACCATGGCCATTGCTGCTATGAACATTGGGGTACAGATAGCCCTTCTTTTCACTACATCTGTATCTTTGGGGTAAATATCCAGTAGTGCAATTGCAGGGTCATAGGGAAGCTCTATTCTTAATTTCTTGAGGAATCTCCACACAAGTTGGTGGCTGCACCAATTTGCACTCCCACCAACAGTGTAAGAGGGTTCCCCTTTCTCCACATCCTCTCCAACACACGTTGTTTCCTGTCTTGCTAATTTTGGCCATTCTAACTGGTGTAAGGTGATATCTCAATGTGGTTTTAATTTGAATCTCCCTGATGGCTAGTGATGATGAACATTTTTTCATGTGTCTGATAGCCATTTGTATGTCTTCATTGGAAAAGTGTCTGTTCATGCCTTCTGCCCATTTTTTTATATGATTGTCTGTTTTGTGTGTGTTGAGTTTGAGGAGTTCTTTATAGATCCTGGATATCAACCTTTTGTCTGTACTGTCATTTGCAAATATCTTCTCCCATTCCGTGGGTTGCCTCTTTGTTTTGTTGACTGTTTCCTTTGCTGTGCAGAAGCTTTTGATCTTGATGAAGTCCCAAAAGTTCATTTTTGCTTTTGTTTCCTTTGCCTTTGGAGACATATCTTGAAAGAAGTTGCTGTGGGTGATATCGAAGAGGTTACTGCCTATGTTCTCTAGGATTCTGATGGATTCCTGTCTCACGTTGAGGTCTTTTATCCATTTTGAGTTTATCTTTGTGTATGGTGTAAGAGAATGGTCGAGTTTCATTCTTCTACATATAGCTGTCCAGTTTTCCCAGCACCATTTATTGAAGAGACTGTCTTTTTTCCACTGGATATTTTTTCCTGTTTTGTCAAAGATTATTTGACCGTAGAGTTGAGGGTCCATATCTGGGCTTTCTGCTCTGTTCCACTGGTCTATGTGTCTGTTTTTATGCCAGTACCATGCTGTCTTGGTGATCACAGCTTTGTAGTAAAGCTTGAAATCAGGTAACGTGATGCCGCCAGTTTTATTTTTGTTTTTCAACATTTCCTTAGCGATTCGGGGTCTCTTCTGATTCCATACAAATTTTAGGATTATTTGCTCCAGCTCTTTGAAAAATACCAGTGGAATTTTGATCAGAATGGCATTAAAAGTATAGATTGCTCTAGGCAGTATAGACATTTTGACAATGTTTATTTTTCCGATCCAAGAGCGTGGAATGGTCTTCCATCTTTTTGTGTCTTCTTCAATTTCTTTCATGAGTGTTCTGTAGTTCCTTGAGTAGAGATCCTTTACCTCTTTGGTTAGGTTTATTCCCAGGTATCTTATGGTTCTTGGTGCTATAGTAAATGGAATCAATTTTCTAATTTCCCTTTCTGTATTTTCATTGTTAGTGTATAAGAAAGGCACTGATTTCTGTACATTGACTTTGTATCTTGCCGCGTTACTGAATTGCTGTATGAGTTCTAGTAGTTTGGGGGTGGAGTCTTTTGGGTTTTCCATGTAAAGAATAATGTCATCTGCGAAGAGAGAGAGTTTGACTTCTTCATTGCCCATTTGGATACCTTTTATTTCTCTTTGTTGTCTGATTGCTGTTGCTAGGACTTCTAATACTATGTTGAACAAGAGTGGTGAGAGTAGGCATCCTTGTCATGTTCCTGATCTCAACGGGAAGGCTGCAAGCTTTTTCCAATTGAGGATGATATTTGCTGTGGGTTTTTCATAGATAGATTTTATGAAGTTCAGGAATGTTCCTTCTATCCCTATACTTTGAAGCGTTTTAATCAGGAACGGATACTGTGTTTTGTCAAATGCTTTTTCTGCATCAATTGAGAGGACCATGTGGTTCTTCTCTCTTCTCTTATTGATTTGTTCTATCACATTGATTGATTTGCGAATGTTGAACCAACCTTGTAATCTCACCTGGTCATGGTGGATGATCTTTGTAATGTGCTGTTGGATCCTGTTTGCTAGGATTTTGTTGAGAATCTTAGCATCCATATTCATCAGTGATATTGGTCTGAAATTCTCCTTTTTGGTAGGGTCTTTGCCTGGTTTGGGGATCAGGGTAATGCTGGCTTCATAAAAAGAGAAGCAGAAGTTTTCCTTCTGCTTCTATTTTTTGAAAGAGCTTCAGGAGAATAGGTGTTACTTCTTCTTTGAAAGTTTGGTAGAATTCCCCAGGGAATCTGTCAGGTCCTGGGCTCTTGTTTTTTGGGAGGTTTTTGATCACTGCTTCAATCTCCTTACTAGATATCAGTCTATTCAGGTTGTCAGTTTCTTCCTGGTTCATTTTGGGAGTTTATAGTTTTCCAGAAATGCATCCATTTCATCTAGGTTGCTTAGCTTATTGGCGCATAACTGTTGATAATAACTTCTAATAATTGTTTCTGCTTCCTTGGTGTTAGTTGTGATCTCTCCCTTTTCATTCATAATTTTATTAATTTGGGCTTTCTCTCTTTTCTTTTGGATTAGTGTGGCCAATGGTTTATCGATCTTATTGATTCTTTCAAAAACCAGCTTCTAGTTTCATTGATACGTTCTACTGTATCTCTGGTTTCTACCTCATTGATCTCTGCTCTAATCTTGATTATTTCCCTTCTTATGTGTGGAGTTGGTTTGATTTGTTGTTGATTCTCCAGTTCTTTAAGGTGTAGAGACAACTGGTGTATTCTGGATTTTTCAATTTTTTTGAGGGAGGCTTGGATGGCTATGTATTTCCCCCTTAGGACCGCCTTTGCTGTATCCCATAGGTTTTGGACCGAAGTGTCTTCATTCTCATTGGTTTCCATGAATTGTTTAAATTCTTCTTTGATCTCCTGGTTGATCCAAGCATTCTTAAGCAAGGTGGTCTTTAGCTTCCAGGTGTTTGAGTTCCTTCCGAACTTTTCCTTGTGATTGAGCTCCAGTTTCAAAGCATTGTGATCTGAGAATATGCAGGGAATAATCTCAGTCTTTTGGTATCGGTTGAGTCCTGATTTGTGACCCAATATGTGGTCTATTCTGGAGAAGGTTCCATGTGCGCTTGAGAAGAATGAGTATTCTGTTGTTTTAGGGTGGAATGTTCTGTATGTAGCTATGAGGTCCATCTGGTCCAATGTGTCATTCAATGCTCTTGTTTCTTTATTGATTTTCTGCTTCGATGATCTATTTCTGAGAGAGGCGTGTTAAAGATCTCCTACTATTAGTGTATTCATATCAATATGACTCTTTATCTTGATTATTAGTTTTCTTATGTAATTGGCTGCTCCCATATTGGGGGCGTAGATATTTACAATTGTTAGGTCATCTTGGTGGATAGTCCCTTTAAGAATTATGTAGTGTCCTTCTGTATCTCTGACTACAGTCTTTAATTTAAAATCTAATTTATCTGATATGAGAATCGCTACCCCAGCCTTCCTTTGAGGCCCATTGGCATGAAAGATGCTTCTCCATCCCTTCACTTTCAGTCTGAGTGTATCTTTAGGTTCAAAATGGGTCTCTTGTACACAACATATGGATGGGTCCTGTCGTTTTATCCAATCTGCAACCCTGTGTCATTTTATGGGTGCATTTAGGCCATTCACATTGAGAGTGATTATTGATAGATACGTTTTTATTGACATCGTGTTACCTTTGAAGTCTTTCTTTATGTAGATTGTCTCTATATTTCTGTTCAATGATATTTTTAGGATTTTTTCTCTTTTATAGAACCCCCCTTAATATTTCCTGCAGTGTCGGCTTGGTGGTTGCATAGTTTTTTAAGCCTTGCCGGTCTTGGAAACTCTTTAGCTCTCCATCCATTTTGAATGTCAGTCTTGCTGGATAAAGTATTCTTAGCTGCATGTTCTTCTCATTTAGTGCCCTGAATATATCATGCCAGCCCTTTCTGGCTTGCCTGGTCTCTGTGGACAGGTCTGACATTATTCTGATGGGCTTTCCTCTGTACGTAAGGAGCTTCTTTGTCCTAGCTGCTTTCAAGAGGGTCTGCCTACAATTAGAATTCTTCATTCTTACTATTAGGTGTCTCGAGGACTTCTGAGAATCTATAATCTTGGAGGGAAACCGTTCTGCCTCTAGTACATGAATGCTGGTTCCATTCGTGAGATTGGGAAAATTTTCATGTAGAACTTGTTCCACTATATCTTCTAGACTTCTTTCTTTCTCCTCCCCTTCAGGGATCCCAATAATTCTGATGTTGGAACGTTTCATGGTATCATTTATTTCCCTGATTCTGTTTTCGTGGCTTCTAAGCTGTTTGTTCCAGGCTTCCTTCTGATCCTTTCTCTCTATCTGTATGTCCTCCAGATCACTAATTCTATCTTCTGTCTCAGTTACCCTAGCTTTTAGAGAATTTAGATTAGATTGGAACTCATTGAGAGCATTTTGAACATCATCCCTGGTGGCATTCAGTTCTGCCCTAACATTGTGAACATCATCCCTGGTAGCTTTCATTTCTGCCCTAATCAATTCCGTCTGGTCATCCATGGCTTTCTTCAGCCTAGCTATTGCCTGGATAATTGTTAGCTTGAATTCCCTTTCCGACATATTGTCTATGTCGATAGCCATTAGCTCTGTTGCAGAAGGCCCATCCTTTGTATTTTTCTTTTGGGCATTCCTCCTCCTAGTCATTTTGGTGAGAGATGGCTGAACGGATGTAGCTGGATGTATCGACCATGGTGCAGTCAAGGTGCACCCTGGAACGCTTCTGAGCAATCAGGATTCCCCACCCAAATGAGAGAAAAAAGAAAAGAAAAAGAAAAAAAACAAAAAAGAGAGAGAGAGACAGGAAAAAGGAAGATAAAAGAGAAGGCTCAGACCAAATGGGCCCCCAGGTAAGATTTATGAAGTATACAAACAAAAACAGACAAATAAAAAGACTGATAAAAGTATATGTGAAGAGAAAAACAGAAAAACAAACAAAACAAAACAAAACAAAACAAAAATATATATATATAAAAAAGCAAAAAAAGGAAGAGCCTTGTCAAAAAGAACCCCAAGTATAAGATTTATATACTATCAGGACAAACACAAATACACAGAAACACTGGCGGAAGAAAAAGATGGGAGAGTGGTTATAAAATCTCAGTGTGTGCAAGGAAGGTTATTTTGATTCTTCCTGGATGTATCTTGATATCTTTGTTAAAGGACTCATCTTTCCTATGATAAAGGGGGATTAAAAATTGGTTTACCTATAGGGGTAGCATTGATTGGGGAAAGGGGATTACCTTGAAGTTTAACTCTGTATGAATATTAGAAAATAAAAATAAAAAAAGAATAAACTAGATTAAACTAAACTAAAATTTTAAAAAAAATTTAAAAAAATAGAAAAGCAAAAGAAAAACACAGGTGTATGTATCAAAAAGTTCAGGTTAAAAGGTTATTATGGAATTTGATGTACTGGACATCTCACTGTGATGGTAAATAGGTTAAAAAATTATCTATATAAAAAAAAAAGAACCAGAATAGTGGGAACGAGTTAAAAATAAAAGTTGTATCTATGAAGTAGTGGTTGTTGTTCTCTTGTCATCTTTTTTTTTTTTTTTCCTGGTTGGTTTTCTTGCGGAGGGGCCTGCCACTTGGGTTTTCAGTCGATGATGTTCCCTGAGTTAAGTCCTCCTGCCCCTCCCAAGGGGGTGGGCTCTGAGGAAACCGGTTTTTCAGACTTTTGTTCTCTGGAGGTTTTTATGTTTGTTCATTTGTTTTCTCTCGCCTTGACAGCTTTTGATGGTTTTGGGAGGTTTAGAGGAAAGCAAACTGCACCCCAACCTCCCTCTCAGAGAGAAGCCTCAGTCTGCTCCCCTGTGGGTGCTGCAGAACACATAAGTTCCCCCTCGGCTGCTGGCAGTGCAGGTTCCAAGTCTCGGTCCCTGGGGATGCAGGATCTCCTGCTTGTATGCAAAACCAGGGCAGCGGCGGCTGTCTGGGCAGCTCCAGACCACCAGACAGATTCCAAACAGCGATCACACACTGAGATTTTCCCGCTGGCCCGGGCTGGGAGTGCCTGGTCTTTCTGCGTCAGAGAGCACCTCTCCCAGGGGAAGGTGTGGGGCGCCTGCGTCTCAGGCTCTGATAGCCTGGTCCGGTGTTCTGCCGTCTGGTGAGGCTCCCAGCCCCTCACGGGAGCCGGACCTCATGTGTTCTCAGGCACGCTGGCGGCTCAGGGAACAAGAGCTGGTTTCTCCGCCGCACTCTCTCTAGTTCAGCACCAGGGGTGGCTGTCCTGGGTCCGGGGACTTAAGCCCCTGTCCCTACTGCCCCGATTCCCACAATTTCCCCCTGTGATCCTTTGCTCTTTTTGAGTGCTTTCAACCAGACTCTAAGTTAATGCTGGTCCCCAGACACAGGACACTCTCGTATTGGGGTATTACTTTCCAATCGGTCGCCTCTGGTGGCTCCCTCCCCCTTTTGTTTCTTTTCCGGTATCAGTCCGATGTTCCCACTCCGCTTTACCTGCCCTCTGGCGTCTTCTGCCCCTGTAGAGATCCAGACGAGTATAATTCTGATCTCAGGCTGATTTCATGGGTGATCGGAGTTCTTTGGTAGGTAATCAGCTCACTTGAGGGTACAGGTTGAAACGGCACCTCCTCCTACTTCCCCGCCATCTTGTCTCCCCCCTCAATCAGTGTATCCTTAAAATGCTTTTCTTTTTATTCATATTTTCCCCATTAGTTTGATTTTAATTTTTTACTAGCTTAAACCCATTTTTGATGGTTTGGAATATAGTGTACTTTTTATTACTCATACCTTAGGCTTAAAATTATTCTTAAATACCAGAAAATAATTAATTATACCATATAGTATTCGATCATTTTAGTAATGCATATTTGCTTCCCAGGATGTGTCCTTATTGCATAGATAGAATAGACTGTGAGTGACAGTTTTATAAAATGACTTTGTGACTATCATCAAAAAATTAATGTAAGAAATTTGATCACTTCTTTATAAGACCTAATTATTAATGCTGACAAGGTGAAGGATAGAAGAAAAATGTGTAGGAGTATGATTATTACAGTAATTTAGCAAAGAAAACTGAACCACAGAAGGATGACTGACACAGTTCCAGTATTATCTCGTGACATCAAATGAAAGTCACTTAAATCACTTCATAATATATATTTTAAAAATAAGTGTTGCTTGCTGAATCAAACTTTTTGATGGGTCAGGTAGTTATTCCTTTGTATGAAATAATGTGAAATACATAGAACCAAGCTCCCTAATAACATTTTTATCTAGAAGTAGTCTTATATAGAAATGGTCATGTTTATATTAGACATAGATTCTTTTTGGATATATATATGTAGATGTACTAGTGAATTGTTAAGAGGTTTGAGTTAATCTTCATTCTTTTACCTAACTGCTTTAAACACCTTTTTAAATTGTGTAATGCTTTTATTAGATGGTGATAAAATTGTTTAATCTTTAAACACCTTTGGGTTTTTATTATGTAGTGTTCACTTTAAGTGGTAACGATATAGTAACGCGGTGAGTCAAAACTAAAAACTAGAATCATGAAATTCAGGATATTTTATATGACCACAGGTATTTTATTTTTGAAATCACAGCCATTATAAGTCATCTGAGGCTTTCTACCCACGTGTCCATAATCTTTTTTCCTTAAATTCTGTTACTTTTCTATATACATACTTCACTGTGTCCAAACTGGGTTATAGTTCATATCCCAAATATATCCTTTGAAAGTTTAAATCAGATCCTATTAGTATCTTTAAATCCTTGCAATATCTTCCCATTAAACTTATAGTAAAATGTGCAATGCAGTGCATGGCATGCCCTAGCCTGGTGCCCTGGTGCTTTGCCCACCACTCACAAGTGTACACCAAGGCCTCTCTCCAGCTACATTTTAGCACAGTGAGCCTTTTTGTTGCCCAAACTTTCCAAGTCCTTCCACCTTACCTCTTCAAACCTTTTTTTTTTTTTTTTCCTTTGCTTAGGTTGTAGTTCTTCCTTATCTTATAGGATTGACTCCCTTTTGTCATTCAGGTCTTAAACTTAAATGTCACCATACCAGCCACCAGCCTGGAGAAATGACATGGGCAATGGCCAGTTGTCATGGTGTTTTAAATTTAACCTGTGAAAAGTATTCACTTTATTTGTAAAATAATTATTTACAAGGGAAAATGCTATACCTGTGGTTCTGTCACTGGCCTTTATACTGGCTGAACTTATTAAAGCTAAATCCATGAGGTCATAGTTTGTGGGTTCATTACCACCTTAAGTGGACAAACATGACTTTTAACAATAAATTATCATTTTCAAGATCATCAGTCAACAGCGTCTGGAGCTTTTGATCTACAGTCCCTTTTTCAAAACTCTTGGGCCCAGATGACTTTTGGAATTGCAGTGTTTTGGATTTTGGAAAGATATAGCGCATGTGCCATATATTATGTTACATTCCCAGCAAGGATTTCTGCAGGGAAACATGAATACTTAGACTAGGAGTGATACTCATTATCCTTAATCAGGTCAGGTGAGAAATTGCCACCAGAAGAGTTCATCACAAATTTGTAAATTCACGAACAGAAAATTTTGCCTTTTGCATTCTGTGTCTTCAGTATCTAAACTACTTGATACATAATGCCTGCTCAGTAAATTTTTGTTCAGTAACTGCACCAACGACCCCTTTATAGCTTCCACAGGTGCCGCTGCTAGTGTCTTCACTGCCCAGTCATCACTTCCCTGACTGGCTTATGCATGCTTCAGGGTCCATCTCTGAAAGGAGTGGTTTTTCTGGCAAGTCTTCCTCCCGTCAACCTGACAGGATTGTTTGTTTTGTTTTGTTTTTCTGAATTACACCTTTTAACCTCTCTTATAATTTTCAGGTACATACACATTATATGTGTATATCATATATATGTGTGTATATATGTGTATATTATATGTCTATATAAATGTAAAATATAAAATGTAAAAATATGTATATTATATATCTATACCAAATATGTATATTATATATACATGTATGTATATATGATATACATGTTAATACATATATAATATACACATTATATGCATATATGTATATATGCATGCATATAGTGTACATATTTAGTACATATATAATATACATGTTTTTTGTTACCTGTCACCTGTTTTTTTATTGCCCCATTTTGGGAGAATTTTTTAAAATGTGTGACGATTTCTTTTCACATTCATAGACTTCAAATTATTTAAGTATTTTTATAGAGCAGTGACTGAAAGTTTCAGAATTCCAAGGGATAGATATCAAAAGGGTTTTTCAATAAAATCTCTTTATTTTCTACTAAGGGTATTAATGCACAATACTTAGATTTTGCCCCTACTGTTCTTAGCCCACTGCTGGTGAGCTAAATGTCACTGCCCTGTCCTTTCTCCCCAGTCTTAGATGAACAAGACAAAAAGAGCTCTTTGGACCAGCCTGATTCCTGCTTCTCCCGTGGCTGGCCTGCCTCCACCTTCTGTCTAAGATGGCTGAGAGGAATGGTATCCATTGACCACTTTTCCTTTCTTATTTGGGGTACTTCCCCTGGTGTGTGTGTATGTTTGTGTGTGTGTGTGTGTGTGTGTGTGTGTGTGTGTATATATATATGCATATATATATATATATATATATATATAAATTATCTCATGGGAAAAGAAAAGTCTTTTGCTGTAGCAAACTTTTGTGGAAGTAGTTTAGCAATCCCAGATATTCAGAAATAAAGGAGTTATGTGGCAGGCCATGCATGTGCAAACACATACACACACATGCACATACACACACATTCAGGTACATCGCAGTTTTAAGCATCTTGGTGACAGATGGTTTCAGTTATTTGTGTCCTCATAACATCTGACTCAGTGCCTTGAATATAATTATCACTTACTACTTGTGGTTCTAATTTTCTGGATTTCAACCATCTTAAGATAACTAAGTTATTTATAACCTCTTGAGAATCTGGGGGTAAGGCTAGGACATTGGGCACTAAACTGGCAGTGTGGTTGCCCTAACTATAAATCACAATCCCCACAAAAACTCCCCATCACTCTTCTCTTTGCAACCCAGCTTTTAAAAAGTTGTCTTTTCTTGAAGATTCCTTGCTAGTGCTATCTCTGTTATTGCGTCACTTGATCTCTCAACCTGAGAAGTCTTCTTTCACCCCCCCATTGAGACTATTCTCACTGAAGCCACTTCCGATGCTATACATTTGACCCTTGAACAACATGGGTTTGAACTGTGCAATTCCACTTATATGTGGATTTTGTTAATACAGCACCACACACTAAATATATTTCCTCTTCCTTATTTCCTTAATAACATTTTCTTTTCTCTATCTTACTTTATTGCAAGAATACAGTTTACAATACATAGAACATACCAAATGTGTGTTAATCAATGGTTTATATTACTGGTTAGGCTTCTGGTCAGCAGTAGAATATTAGTAGTAAAGTTTTGGGGGAGTCAGAGTTATATCTGGTTATTCAGTTGTGCAAGGGTCAGCACCCCAATCCCCACATTGTTCTAGGGTCAGCTGTACTTGGGAATCTGTGATGCCTTCATTCCTTTTCATATTCCAGGTTTCTGTAGTACTTCCATTGTTGAACACTTTTCCTGAGACTTTCTGTGGCATCTCTGATCCCACTACTAGTTGGTACCCTTCACTTTACTTTGTGGATTGGCTTCTTTTCCTCTGCATAGCCTTGTGCTGCTGACATCTCCAGGACTCTATCTTTTTTTTTTTTTTAAAGATTTTATTTATTTATTTGAGAGAGAGAGCATGAGCGAGGAGAAGTCAGAGGGAGAAGCAGACTCCCCGTGGAGCTGGGAGCCCGATGCAGGACTCGATCCCGAGACTGCGGGATCATGACCTGAGCCGAAGGCAGTCGTCCAACCAACTGAGCCACCCAGGCGTCCCTCCAGGACTCTATCTCTTTCTGTCTTTCTTGCCAGACTGTCTTCAGACTCTCTCTGAGAAATTTCACCGACTAACGTTAGACTGACTGGTGCCTCCAGCATCGAAGTCTGCAGCCTAATCTCTCTACTCAGCTCAAGGTCTTTCTATCAACTATCCTGGTAGACATCTCCATTGGAACATTCCAGAGACTTCAGCTTAGCAAATCCAAAAGCAAGCTTAATCACTTTTACTTTCTCATCATCTCCAGATCAGCTCTTTCTGCTGCCAGACCTCCTCTAACACTGGGAAGGGGTGAAGACATCAGCCAAGGCCTTTCTCCCCTTCTTGTTCTAGCAAACAGTTAATTGCAGGTTCCCTCTTTTCCATTTCTAAGTTCTGTCCCTCATCATTTTTCATTGTTTCTTGTCAGGATTCTTGAGGGTTCTCCTCTTCGTCCCAGCACTCAATCTTACCTGTTTCAAGTTCACCTCTAACTTTTTGAAATCTTCCTAAATTATAAATGGGATCTGTCATTCCTCTGCTTAAAACTTACCAGGATGACCCATTTTCTCTCAGGCTAAAACCTAAAATTCCAGGCATTGCTAATGCGCTTCCACTTGGCACATGGCGGCTGTTACTTGCTTCACACTCCTTTCCTGTACCTCTCAGGCATCCCTTCTCTAGGCAGCAGGCAGTCAGAGCCACTTCAGTCCTGGCAGCCCCATGACTGTTCCCTTCCTCCTCTTTCCTGATAATTAGGCATTGCCTTCTCTGGGAAGCTTTCCTTCCTGCCTCCTTGCACACCTCCAGTTTGGGTTGGTCTTCCCCATCCCTCCTGCTCCTGAAGCAGTTTTCTGTCCATTGTAGCATTGTTATGCTTAGGAGCTTTCATCTGCTTGCTGCTGTTCTGCTGTGCTGGGACAACTCAGCACTGTGGCTGATTTTTTCATATCTATGCTCTGAGAGTTTAGCACAGTCTCGATACAACAGATGTTCCGTATATGTTAAGTGAATGAAGACGGGCAATTTATTAGTATACAGTTTTACTAAATGTGCAGGTCACTTCTTCGTTATCTTTCAAGTGTTTGCTATATGGTTTTGTAGTGATTTTTCTCAATTTTATTTTCATTAGGAGGCTTAATCATATAATCTAGTTTCCATTCACTTTTTTAAGGTGGTACACAGTAGATATTCATATTTGTTGAATTAAAATGACTAGCCTTTTGGCATTCATTTTCTTATCTTCTGTAAATTCTCATTTGCTAACTTTACATAGTCCCTAAATTTTGAACAATTGTATTTGAGTTAACGTCTGAGTACAAAATATATCCAACATATCAGCAGTTCTATGTGACATTGCCTAGTTTAAATGAATTTAGCTAAATTTAATATTGGACATAATTGTTAGCACTGACAGCATTCTGAAATTATTTGGTTTATGTTCAAGGTTATGAAATTACTTGTGATGTTTCTGTGAGAATAGGAAAAATCATGATATAAACCATTCCAAGTTTCCTGCATGTTCAGTGATTACTACAAGACTTGGTCACTAAGCTTTAGTGTCCACAAACAGTTGCTCATGTCTATCTCCATTGAAACTCTAATTGTTATGTGAGAAACATAATTTACTTGTGAGTGATGCAGAGGAAGGCTATCTTTCCTCTTTCTTCCCGAACCCCAGACTTGGAGCTTCTCCTAATAAGCAGGTGCTTTTCTCATACTGAGGACCAGAAATAGCAGTCACAGAATTCCTGGTGGGGGAGGGCGTAGATCTTTCTCATCAGCTCACCCCTTTAAAGGGTGTCTTTGGAAAAGAGTAATTCAAGGGGTTCTCTCATCTCTAAAGTGGCATGATCATGTCACTACTTCAGAGGCTGTGATTGCTGGTCATTGTTACTCCCTGGTGGATCCTAGAACAGGGCTTCAGGGAGGAGTTTTGAGAGAGCAAGGAGTATGGGAATGGCAGTGCCAGGCTATTGGGAATTTTTTATTCCAATTTCATCTAATTAGGTGATTCAGTGATTCAGAGTGTCCAGGTCCTCCCTTTGTAGTATTTATTTAAGGTACTCAAAGTTTCTTCTCTATTATCTTCATATTTTCTCAGCCATGAAATTGAACTAGTATAAGCCGTTGATGTGAGTAATAAAGGTTTGTGTACTCTGGATAATTTTTTAGTAGAAAATTAAGATTCTACTGGCCATGTGACATTAGTGATAAGGCTTTTTACCTTTTATTATTATTTTTTTAAAGATAAACATTCTTTCAAGAACAGAGAGCACATGGCACTGCACTGTCAGCAATTGACTTACTCTTTCTCAGATTCCAAAAACACTTAGAAATTGTCAGTGTTCGTTTCACTTTTATGAACTGTTTTTAGTTCTGTTCTTTCTGTAGTTTTGTCTTCGTGATCACTAACTGAACCTTAGTCTTGCATAGTCATATAGTGATTTTGAGTTGTTTAAAGTTGACTTAAGTTGAGAACTCATGTAAAGTGAGAGACCAAAATAGTTTGACTATTAATCTTCCAAAATAATTTCAATTAACAACTTTAGTATTATCTTTAGAGTTTTCATCTTGAAAAACTGAATTTTGCAAATCATATAGGTAACTGATTACTTATTACTGTAGTTAGCAATAAATTTAGTTTCCGATACTGTATGTAGTAATTTAAAAAAAAATCCAGTTGATTAATTTCATGATTCAAGAGGAGATATCCGTTAGAGCCATAGCTATGCTTTTTTAACCTGACAGTTGGATATTTAAATTGCTGTCACCTCTTTATTTGTGTATATGTCAGGAAAGATTATTCTGGTTAGTTCTGAGTCACCTAACTGATTGTTTAATTGTTCTACTATCCATAGTTATTAAGAGCTCTGAATATTTGCATTTGATAAATTTTAGCTAAATGAAGAATATTATTGTTCCCCATTTGCAAAAATACACATGAAACTTCACATCTTCAAAATAGATTAAATTTAAAAAAATGTTTCTTTAAATTTTTATTTAAACTTGATTTTAGTGTTTTTCTATCTAAAAAGGATACAAATTTATATATATTCCTTATACATATTTAACAAATGAATTTAAACATCCATTTTATATACATAAAGTAATTGACCAATTTTTAATTATTAATTTTTTATTGACATATAGTTGTCATACAATATTAGTTTCAGGTATACAACATAGTTACTTAGCAATTCTATACATTATGAAATGCTCACATAGTAAGTTTAGTTACCATCTGCTACCAAAGTTTTTTTTTTGCCACCAAAGTTATTAAAATATTATTGACTATATTCCTTATCTGTACTTTTTATCACTATGATGTATTTATTTTATAACTGGAAGTTTGTTCCTCTTAATCCCCTTCATCTATTTTAGCCATCCCCCACCCACCTCCTCTTTGATAACCACCAGGTTGTTCTGTGTATCTATGAGTCTTTTTCTGTTTTTGTTTTGTTTCTTAGGTTCCATATGTAAATGAAATAATATATTTGCTTTTTCTGTCTGATCTATTTCACTTAGCATAATACCCTCTAAGTTTGTCCATGTTGTTGCAAATGGCAAGATCTTGTTCTTTCTGTGTCTGAGTAATAATTCCATGTATATATGTGCCATATCTTCTTTATCCATTCATATTTTGATGGACACTTGGGATACTTCCATACCTTGGCTATTGTAAATAATGCTGCAGTAAACATAGAGGTGCATATATCTTTCCATGTTTTTGTTTCATGTTCAGTGTTTTTGTTTTCTTCAGGTGAATACCCAGAAATGGAATTACTGGGTCATATGGTATTTCTATGTTTAATTTTTTGAGGAATCTTCATATGTTTTTTTGTAGTGGCTGTACCAGTTTACATTCCAGCTAATAGTGCACAAATGTTCCCTTTCTCCACATCCTCACCAGCATTTGTTATTTCTTGTATTTTTGAACTAGCCATTCTTAGGTGTGAGGTGATATCTAATTGTGGTTTTGATTTGCATTTCCCTGATGATAAGTGATATTGAACATCTTTTCATATGTGTCTTGGCCATCTCTGTGGCATCTTTGAAGGAATATCTGTTGAGGTCCTCTGCCCTTTTAAATGGATTATTTGTGGGTTTTCTTTGTTTGTTTGTTTTGGTGTTGAGTTGTACAAGTTCTTTATATAGTTTGGATACAACCCTATAGTGGATGTTATCATTTGCAAGTATCTTCTCACATTCAGTAAATTAGATGCCTTTTCATTTTGTTGATGGTTTCCAAAAGCTTTTTGGTTTGATGTAGTCCCAGTTGTTTATTTTTGTTTTTGTTACCCTTCCTGGAGGAGATAGATGCAGAAAAATTCTGCTAAGGCTGATGTCTAAGAGGTTACTGCTTGTACTTTTTTTTTTTTTTTAAGATTTTATTTATTTATTTGAGAAAGAGAGAGCCTGAGTATGGTGGGGCAGAGAGAGAATCAGGCTCCCCACTGAGCAGGGAGCCTGACGTGGGGCTCAATCCCATGTCCTGGGGTCATGACCTGAGCCTAAAGCAGATGTTTAACCAATTGAGCCACCCAGGCGCCCTCTGCCTATGTTTTCTGTTAGGAGTTTCATGGTTCAAGTCTCACATTTGGGTCTTTAATCCATTTTTTAAAAGATTGATTTATTTGAGAGAGAGAGAGACGAAGAGAGAGAGAGAGAGCATGCACAAGTGGAGGGGGGGCAGAAGGAGAGGGAGAGAATCTCAAGCATACTCCCCGCTGAGTATGGAACCTGACATGGGACTCAGTCCCATGACCCTCAGATCAGGACCTGAGCTAAAATCAAGAGTCAGATGCTGAGCCACCGAGGTGCCCCGGTCCTTAATCCATTTTGAGTTATTTTGTGTATGGTAGATGGAAGTGATCCAGTTTCATTCTTGTTCATGTGATTATCCAGTTTTCCTAAGAGCGTTTATTGAAGAGACTGGGTTTTTTTTGGGGGGGTTTGTTTTTTGCATTGTGTATTTTTGCCTCCTTTGTCATAGATTAAGAGACCATAAGCATGGGTATATTTCTGGGCTCTCAATTATGTTCCCTTGATCTATGTGTCTATTTCTGTGGCAGGACCATATTGTTTTGATTATTATAGTTTTATAATATATCTTGAAATCTGGGGTTGTGATATCTATAGCTTGTTCTTCTTTCTCAAGATTGCTTTGGCTATTTGGGGTCTTTTGTGGTTCCATATAAATTTTAGGATTATTTGTTCTAGTTCTGTGAAAAATGCCATTGAAATTTTGATAGGGATTACCCTGAATCTGTAGCTTTCTTTGAGTAATATGGACATTTTAACTCTTCTAATCAATGAGCATTTCCATTTGTTTGTGTCAACTTAAATTTCTTTCATCAGTGTTTTATAGTTTTCAGAGTACATTGGTTAGGTTTATTACTATGTATTTTATTATTTTTTGTGCAATTGTAAATGGGATTTTTAAAAATTTTTTGCCACTTTATTAGTGTATAGAAGTGCAACAGATTTCTGTACATTAATTTTGTGTTCTGCAACTTCACTGAATTCATTCCTAATAATTTTTTTTTTGGTGGAGTCTTGAGGGTTTTCTATGTTTAATATCATGTCATCTGCAAATAGTAACAGTTTTACTTTTTCTTTAACAAAAGTTGGATGTCTTTTTTTTCTTGCGATTGCTGTGGCTAGGACTTCCAGTTCTATGTTGAGTAAAGGTGGTGAGAGTAGATATCCTTGTGTAATTCCTTATCTTAAAGGAAAAATTTTCAACTTTTTATTATGAGTGTGATCATTGTAATGGGTTTTTTTATACATGGCCTTTTGGTGTTGAGATACATTCCTTCTAAACCCACTTTGCTGAATTTTTATCATGAATGGGTATTGAATTTTGTCAGTTGGATCCATTGCAATGATCATATGATTTTTATTCTTCACTTTGTTAATGTGGTGTATCACACTGATTTGCATATATTGAATCATCATTGCATCTTTGGAATAAATTCCTCATGATTGTGGCAAATGATCCTTTATAAGTGCTGTTGAATTCAGTTTGCTGGTACTTTGTTGAAGATTTTTTCATCTGTGGTTCATCAGTAGTATTGGTATTTTTGTAGTATTATAATTTTTATTTGGTAGTCTCTTACTGATCTCTAGAATGAATTTGGAAGAATTCCTTCTTCAAAATTTTTTGGGGGAAACAGTTTGAGTAGATAGTCTTCCAAAATTTGGTAGACTTCAACTATGACACCATCTAGTCCTCAATTTTTGCTTGTTGAGAGTTTTTGGGTTACTGGTTCAGTTGCACTATAAGTAATCATTCTGTTCAAATTATTTATTTCTTCCTGATTCTGTCTTGGAAGATTGTATGTTTCTAGGAAATCTTTCTTGTAGATTGTCCCGTTATTTCACATGGAATTTTTTGTAGTAGTTTCTTACAATCCTGTGTATTTCTGTGTGTCAGTTTTAACTTCTCATCTTTTATTTCTGATTTCATTTATTTGAGTCCTCTCTCTTTGTTTTCTTGATGAGTCTGATAAAGGGTTCTCCATGTTGTTAATCTTTTTAAAGAAACTGCTCTTAGTTTCATTGATCTTTTCTATTGTTTGTTTTTTTTAGTCTTTATTTCATATTTTCTACTCTGATCTTATATTATCACTTTTCTACTAAAATTAAGCTTTATTTACTCCTTTGTTTTGTAATTCCTGTAGTTGTGAGGTTAGATTGTTTATTTGAAATTTTTGTTTCTTGATTGCTACAAACTTCCTTCTTAGAACAACTTTTGCTGTGTCCCAAAAATTTTGAGCCATTATGTTTTCATTTATCTTTAGATTATTTTTTTTATTTTTCTCTTTGATTTATTCACTGACCCATGGTTTTTTAGTAGCATGTTTATCTCCTGTTCTCCTTTCTGTCCAGTCTTTTTTGTCTGATGTAAGTATTGCTACCTCAGCTTTTTTTCTTTTTAAATTGGCTACCATTTGCATGGAATATCTTTTGCCATCCCTTTACTTTCAATCTCCATGTGTTCTTAGGTCTGAATTGAGTTTCTTGTAGGCTGCATATAGATAGTCTGAATTCCTTTCTCAGTTCTGGTAGTTTGTTTGTTTGTTTCAGTGTTCCAAGATTCATTGTTTATGCACCACTCTCAGTGCTCCATGCAATACATGCCCTCCTTAATACCATTCACCAGGCTCACCTAACCCCCCATCCCCTTCCCCTCCGAAACCCTCAGTTTGTTTCTCAGAGTCCACAGTCTCTCATGGTTCGTCTCCCCCTCCGATTTCCCCCAATTCACTTTTCTCTTCCTTCTCCTAATGTCCTCCATCTTATTCCTTATGCTCCACAAGTAAGTGAAACCATATAATAATTGACTCTCTCTGCTTAACTTATTTCACTCAGCATAATCTCCTCCAGTCCTGTCCATGTTGATACAAAAGTTGGATATTTATTTTCAGCGTAACAGTATTCATTGTTTTTTCACCACACCCAGTGCTCCATGCAATCTGTGCCCTCCCTAATACCCACCACCTGGTTCCCCCACCCTCCCACCCCGCCCCTTCAAAACCCTCAGGTTGTTTTTCAGAGTCCATAGTCTCTCATGGTTCACCTCCCCTTCCAATTTCCCTCAACTCCCTTCTCCTCTCCATCTACCCTTGTCCTCTATATTATTTGTTATGCTCCACCAATAAGTGAAACCATATGATACTTGACTTTCTCTGCTTGACTTATTTCACTCAGCATAATCTCTTCCAGTCCTGTCCATGTTGCTACAAAAGTTGGGTAAAAAAAATGAAAAAAAAAAAAAAAATAAACAAAACAAAGCAAAAAAAAAAAAAAAAAATAAAGAGTAAAGAACGTTAAAAAAAAAAAAAAAAAGTTGGGTATTCATCCTTTCTAATGGAGGCATAATATTCTATTGTATATATGGACCATATCTTTATCTATTCTTCCATTGAAGGGCATCTCGGCTCTTTCCACAGTTTGGCGATTTTGGCCAAGGACATTGGGGACATTGGGGTACATATGGCCCTTCTTATCACTACATCTGTATCTTTAAGGTAGGTTAAGGATCTGTACTCGAGAAACTACAGAATGCTCATGAAAGAAATTGAAGAAGACACAAAAAGATGGAAGAGCATTCCATGCTCATGGAATAAACATTGTTAAAATGTCTGTACTGCTAGAGCAATCTATACTTTCAATGCCATTCTGATCAAAATTCCACTGACATTTTTCAAAGTGCTGGAACAAACAATCCTAAAATTTGTTTGGAACCAGAAAAGACCCCAAATTGCTAAGAAAAGAAAAAGAAAAAGAAAAACAAAACTGGGGGCATCATGTTGCCTGATTTTAAGCTTTACTACAAAGCTGTGATCACCAAGACAGCATGGTACTGGCATAAAAACAGACACATAGACCAGTGGAACAGAGCAGAAAGCCCAGATATGGACCCTCAACTCTATGGCCAAATAATCTTAAACAAAGCAGGAAAAAATACCCAGTGGAAAAAAAGACAGTCTCTTTAATAAATGGTGCTGGGAAAATTGGACAGCTATGTATAGAAGAATGAAACTTGACCTCTTACACCATACACAAAGATAAACTTGAAATGGATAAAAGACCTCAATGTGAGGCAGGAATCTAACAAAATCCTAGAGGAGAATATAGGCTCACCTCACTGAAATAGGTCACAGCAACTTCTTTTGGTAGCGTTTTTTGGATTTTCTATATATAGTATCACATCATCTGCAGATAGTGAAAGTCTTTCAACATTCTGACCAATTTGGGTGATTTTTACTTCCTTTTAATTTCTAATTGCTATGGCTAGGACTTATCTTGTTCTCAACCTTAATGGAAAAGCTTTCATTTTCCACTATTGAATATGATGTTAGCTGTGTGTTTGTTATACATGGTCTTTATTATACTGAGGTATGTTCCCTCTAAACTACTCTGTTGAGGGTTTTTATCATGATGGGATATTATACATTGTCAGATGCTTTTTCTGCATCTACTAAAATGATCATATAACTTTTATACTTTCTCTTGTTGACACGGTGTCACACTGATTTGAGAACATTGAACCCCTTGCATCCCAAGAAAAAATCCCACTTGATCGTGGTGAATGATTTTTTTTTTTTTAATGTATTGTTGTATTCAGTTTGCTAGCATTTTTTTGAGGAATTTTGCATCTATGTTCATCAAAGATACTGGCCTGTAGTTCTCCTTTTTGTAGTATCTTTATCTAGTTTTGATACCAGAGTAATGCTGGCCTTACAAAATGAATTTGGAAGCCTTCCTCCTCTTCTGTTTTTGGAATAATTCGAGAAGAATAGGTATTAACTATTCTTTAAAGGTTTTGTAGAATTCATCTGTGAATCCATCTGATCCTGGATGCAAGAGACACCCTGGTGGGATGGCTGAAGCTGAAGTTGATGAGGGCTGGCAAGTCCTGTGGCACTCTGCAGTGGGGGCACCCCAGAAACAGCTGGAGATTTTGTGGGCAAGGGCAGAGACCTCCTTGGCGAGACAGCTGGAGCAGGGGTGGGGATAGATGGAGAGGCTGCCTTGGGAGAATGGTTGGAGATGATATGGGCTGAGAGCCTAAGACTTGTTGAGGTGGCAGGCCAGCTAGAGCACCTGAACCCTGCTCTTGCCTGTGTTATCAAGGTAGAGAGAGAACATGAATAATGTTTCTCACCAGCACCTCCAACCCTGGAGAGAGTTTACTAGTAGTTTTCTATAGTTTTGTGGGCTCTCTAGGGTTAGAAATGGGTTTCTTTCATTTAATAGTCTAGTTTCCTGTCAAATCATTGTTGTTTTGTGGTGTCCCAGGTTGGACAGATCTCTCCAGGGGCCCCTTAGTGCTCTCCCTCCACACTGCATTTCACAGTGTTGGGGGTGGGTTTCCTGTAGTTACCGTGTTTTCATTTCTCCTACCATATGTGGTTCCTCTGTCCTTTGTTGTGCAAAAGCTTTTCAGTCAGCCCTCAGTTATTCTTTAGAAGGATTCAGTATGTCCAAGTAAGGAAGTGAGTTAAAGGTCTTCCTGTGCCATACCACCTTGGAGACAAAGGCAAATGCGTAGCTTTTCTTAAGTCTGTGGTTAGTCCATTGAAGATAATTTCAATTTTATTTTAAGGTCTCTATGTTTCAGAATTTATCTTTCAGACATTTTTACTGTCTGAACTCTGTAAAAGCCACTGCATAGTTAGTTATTTTTTGCATTTTTAACTTTAAATAATTTAAAGTTGGGGCCAGTTTAGCATTTCTAAAGAATAGATGTTAGAAGGCCAGTGATAGGGCCTCCTGAGTGGCTCAGTCTAATGGGTCATGAGCTCAAGCACTGTGTGGGGCTCCATACTCAGTGGGGACTCTGCTTGAGGATTCTGTCCTTCTGCCATTCTCCCCACTCACTCTCTTTCTCTCTCTCTTTCTCTGTCTTTCAAAATGGATAAAAGATACTATTTTCTTTAACTCCATCCTTCTTTTTTCTTCCCCAAAAGATTTATTTATCCATTTTGAATGGATATGAAATTTAAACTCAATTAACATATAGTGCGTTATTAGTTTCAGAGGAAGAGTTCAGTAATTCATCAGTCTTATACCCAGTGCTCATTACATCACATGCCCTCCTTAATGCCCATCACTTAGTTACGCTGTCCTCCTACCCCACTCCCCTCCAGCAACCTTCAGTTTTCTTCCTATGATTAAGACTCTTTTATGGTTTATCTCCCTATCTGATTTCATCATATTTTATTGTTCCTCTTCAAATTGATTTAAAAAAAATAAGTTCTGTGTAGCTGAGGAATTAGACTTAAAATCAAATATGTAGCAGTTGTAGTTAGAATTTCTAAAAGTGATTAGCTCTGTAAGAAGTACATTTTCTATAAATGCCAGTGTTCACATCAATGATGAGCAGACAACAACTAGATAGATATACTGTTTATTGGGGACTCTTGGTTGATCTGAGTGACCTCAAAGACTTTTCAGGGTAAGACCCTGCTACTTCTGGCTGGGATGATCAGATTTGGCATATAGTAGGTGTCTTGAGGAACAAATAGGATATGGAGAGCTAAAATTAGCATAGCAGGAAATTCCAAACCTCTGAAAGTTTCTCAAGAAGTAAGTAAGGTATTTAAAGTGATGTTTTAAGGGAAATTATTAATGTGGTAATAGCAAGATAGCATGGTTATGGTTTAGGAGATGAAACAGAGAGGCTATATTAGAACTCTTGGAGTGAAATGGACCGTGAGCTTGCGTGGAGTCAGAGGATAGATAAACTAGATTTCATTTATAATGAACTGTGGGTAGATAAGTTAGCATTATTAAATATAGTAAGCATATTTACAACTTGGGGAGAACTCTCAGACAAGCATTTTACATTTTGGTCAGCACAGCATCTGTTTTTTTCTAGAAAAAAATAATTAAATTTAAAAGTAAGTATGTGTGGGCAAGATGGTGGCAGAGTTTCATCTGGTCCCTTGAAGTTAGCTGGATATCTGTCAAACCATTCTGAGCACACCTGAATTCAACCTGAGATATAAGAACATTTATCTGGATCTCTACAAGCAGAAAAATGACTTGTTTTGCAAGGCTGGAGGTGCAGAACCTTGAATCTTCAGAGAAAATATTGGAAGATAAACAGAGGAGGGAGCCACCATAAGCCAGCCACCAGAAAGTGATATCATAATGGAACAAAAAATCAGGACCCTTAGAAATCTGCTCCAGTTAGATACACACCTTTCTGAAAAAGGCACAGGGGATGAATAGGGCAGAATTCTAGGTGGATCATTATGCTCTCAGGATTCCAGGAGACTCTGAAAGAATGGGGGAGCCTCAACCAATAGAGTGACCAAGCAGGTGGAGCAGGAAGACTGGTTATGGTCAGTGAGTCCAGAAGGGACTCTCAGCTCTGGTCACCATAAAATGTGAGCTGGGCCAATAGAGAACACTCTCTCACCACCCTGGAAAGGAGTAGAAGGTCTGTTTAACATCCCAGGGAGATATAAAACAGTTTGCACCCATGGCAGGGCAGTAGCTCTCAGGGCAGTGTGACCCCTGAGAGGACACTGGGCCAGTACCCAGCATGACCTGGGAGCTGCAGAAGAGGGTGCACATGTGAGCCCACAGCTGCTAGCAATTGCAAAGTCACAAAGTGCAGAGACACTTGTGAATGAGATGCAGTCTAAACTGAATAGTCTAACAGCCAGGGTAAATGAGGCACAAGAGCAAATCACTGATCTGGAAGATAAGATGATGGAAAGGAAGGAAGTTGAGGAAAACAAAGATAGGCAGCTAGTAGCCCATGAAAATAGACTTACAAAGATTAATGATGCCATGAGACATTCCAAAATCGGAATTATTTGGCTCCCCGGGGGGAGGGGGGGAGAGAGAGAGATGACTAGAAGGTATATTTGAGCAAATCATAGCTGAGAACTTCCCTAATCTGGGGGAGGAAACAAGCATTCATGTCCATGAAGCAGAGAGGACCCCTCCCAAAATCCATAAAAATAGATAAACACCCCAACATATAATAGTGAAGCTTGCAAATCTTCCAGCCAAAGAATCTATCCTCAGAATAGGTGGAGAGAGGAAATTCCTTACATATGGAGGGAAGAACATCAGAATAACATCAGACCTATCCACAGAGACCTGGCAAGCCAGAAAGGGCTAGCAAGACATATTCACAGTACTAAATGAGAAGAACATGCAGCCAAGAATACTTTATCCAGTAATGCAATCATTCGGAATGGATGGAGAGATAAAGAGCTTCCAGGACAGGCAAAAACTGAAAACTGAAAGAATATGTGACTACCTGCAAGAAATATTCAGGGGGATTCTATAACCAATGTAATGTAATGTAGACTAGAAATAAGAGACATTCTATAGAACCAGGAACTTTACAGGCAATACAATGGCACTAAATTAATATCTTTCAGTAGTTACTATCAGTGTAAGTGGGCTGAATGCTCCCATCAGAAGACATGGGGTCTCAGATTGGATTAGAAAGCAAGACCCATCCATATGCTGTTGACAAGAGATTAATTTTGAACGTAAAGACACATTCAGATTCAAAATGAGGGGATGGAGAACCATTTACCATGCCAATGAACCTAAAACATGAAGAAATAGACTGTCTGAACAGACCAATAACCAGTGAGGAAATTAAAGCAGTAATCAAAAACTTCCCAAAAAACAAGAGTCCAGGGCCAGATGGCTTCCCAGGGGAATTCTACCAAGCATTTAAAGAAGAAATAATATCTATTCTACTGAAGCTGTTTCAAAAAATAGAAATGGAAGGAGAACTTCCAAACTCTTTCTATGCGGCCGGCATTGCCCTGATCTCAAAAGCAGACAAAGAATTACAGACCAATATCCCTGATGAACAGGGATGTCAAAATACTCACCAAGATCCCAGCCAGTAGGATCCAACAGCCCATTAAAAGGATTATTCACCCCAACCAGGTGGGATTTATTCCTGGGATACAAGACTCAACATTCGCAAATCAAAGTGATAGATCACACTAACAAAAGAAGAGACAAGAACCTATGATCCTCTCAACTGATGGAGAACAAGCATTTGACAAAATACAGCAACTCTTCTGATTAAAACTCTTCCAAGTATAGGGATAGAGGGAATATACCTCAATATCATAAAAGCCATCTATGAAAATCCCACAGCGAATATCATTCTCAATGGGGAAGAAGTGAGCTTTTCCCTTAAGGAACGTGACAGGGATGCCCACTCTCACCACTTTTGTTCAATACAGTACTGGAAGTTGTAGCCTCAGCAGTCAGACAACAAAAAGAAATAAAAGGCATTCAAATTGGCAAAGAAGACAAACTCTACTCTCTATTCCCAGATGACATGTTAGTTTATATGGAAAACCCGAAAGACTCCATCTGCAAATTACTAGAACACATATGGCAGTTCAGCAGTGTGGCAGGATACAAAATCAATGCATAGAAATCCGTTGCATTTCTATACAGTAACAATGTAACTGAAGAAAGAGAAATTGAGGAAGCAATTCCATTTACAGTAGCACCAAATACCATAAAATACCTAGGAATAAACCTAACCAAAGAGGTAAAGGATCTATACTCTAGAAACTCTTATGATTTCTATACTCTAGAAATCATAGAGAACACTTATGAGAGAAATGGAGGAAGACCCAGAGAGATGGAAAAACATTCCATGCTCGTGGATTGGAAGAATAAACTTTGTTAAAATGTCTCCGCTTCCCAGAGCAGTCTACACTTTCAGTGCAATCCCTGTCAAAATACCATTGACATTTTTCACGGAGCTGGAACAAGCAATCCTAAAATTTGTATGGAACTAGAAAAGAGCCCAAAATCTCCAGGGGAATGTTGAAAAAGAAAACCAAATCACATTGCCTGACTTCAAGCTATATTACAAAGCATCAAGACAGCATGGTACTGGTACAGAGACAGACACATAGATCAATGGAACAGAATAGAGACCCCAGAAGTGGACCCTTAACCCTATGGCCAACTACTCTCTGACAAATCAAGAGAAAATATTCAATGGGGGGGGGGGGGCAGGCCTTCAATAACTGGTGCAGGAAAAATTGGACAGCCACATGCAGAAGAATGAAACTGGACCAATCTCTTACACCATCCAAAGTGGCAGTATGGAATGGGCATGCAGAGCTAGTCAGAAATGACATTGCAATGAAAGTGTATTTAAATGCTTTAACAAAAAATTCAAAATGAAGCTAAGGGAGAAAAACTTGAAGTTTAAATTAAACAGAGTGGATATAAATAGAAAACAATATATGCTCAGTGAAAAGAAAAACTTCTTGTAATATTGATTCGGATGTTTGTTAGGATACTGAAGTACGAGGAGAGAACTATTAGACTTAATACAGTCTGAAACAATATGGAGTGTCATCTTGTAAAATATTAGTGCGGGTCCTTCCTCACAGTCGGCAGAGTCATGCAACAACTGTCAGTCAGTGCAGGAGCAACTAGGCAACTTATAGTTTCTTAGAGTCCCAGGAAAATCTGTTTCTAAAGTAATAATTTGTTTCCTTAGTTTAAAATCCCAGGAATGTCTCTAATACACGTAACTGAGCAGTGACACACAGCAAAGGAAGTGAACTGAAATAACTGTTTTTCCCTTATTTTTTAAACATGTATAAGAGACTCAATTCCTACTCTGGAAAGCAGTTTTATGTAGTTGCTTTTTAAATATTACTATTTTTTATTTTTTATTTTTATTATTATGTTTAATTAGCCATATAGTACATTATTAGTTTTTGATGTAGTGTTCAACGATCTTTTAAATTCAGTTTTACCTTTTTAAAATCATTCTGAACATTCTTTGAGCCTTGCGGAATTTTAAGGGCACCATTATGAACATCATATTCCTTTTGCTATTTGTTGGACATTTTAAAAAATCTGTCCCTTTCTCTGAGTTTGGAGCATTGGTGGTTCTTTTATGTTTCTTTTATGACCCATCTTCCACAACTTTCCTGCTTTCTAGTCATGGAGTGGTTTGACACTTTGTTATACTTCTGCTTTTGATCAAAGCAAATGCTAATTGAGTGAACTTCCTCTTCGAAGAGAGAAGTCTAAGTCAATAATCTTTTCCTTTGCTGAACGCTGAAAAGCTAGTTTTCCTCATTTCTTGGACTATTTTTCTTAATTTCATTTAAAAAGTATTATGAAGTAGCTTTTAGTAAACTTGTATTTGATCTACTTGTGAGAAGAGGAGTTTTATATTTTCTAAGGAAGATAATCCTAAGTCACTCATTTTTTTTTTAAATCAGTTTCATTATTACACCTTACCTTTTTTTTCAGACACTTTTCTCCTTTTTTGTATGCAGTTTAGTATATTAGAGGCAGTGCTATAAAACCATTTGTGCAATGCTTTGAACATTTGGTTATAATTATTTTGTCTGCCAAGCATTTTTCGATGTGATATTTATTAACCTTGAGTTGACCTGTGACATACATACTTTCTTCATTACATGCCTTATCTGTTAAAGCATTTGTTGTGTTATATATTAAATTGATAGCTGCAAACTATGCTGTTTGGTGTCAGGGCAAACTAAAGTACTTGTGTGCAAATAAACAATATTAGTCATTTTTTAAACTTTATTTTGGACATTTCAGGCATCTATCAAGATAGTGTAGTAAAACATATCTTGATTGGGCCTGTTGGCCAGCTTCAACAATTATGAGCTCATGGCCAATCTTGTTTTATCAGTACCCCTCAATTCCCCACTACCCTGAGGTATATTATTTTGAAGTGAATCCCAGACATTAGATCATTTCATCCATATACAAATCAGATAAGGACTGATCTAAAAAACAAAATAAAACAAAAACTCCAAAACAAAATCACAGTACCGTCATTAGATCTGGAAAAAATTAACAGTAATTTCCCAGCTTTATCAAATATCTAGTCAATGTTCAGAAATCATAAAAGCTTTTTAGACAGTTTGTTCAAATCAGGATTCAACCAACTCTGTATGTTGCATTTGGTTGATATGGTTCTTAATTTTTTTCTTTTCTTCCTTTAGTGTCCCTTCTTCAGTTTATTTTTTGAATAAATCAGGTTGTTCTATAGGTATTCTCACTTTCTGGATTTTTAACATTGCTTCCTCATCATGTCATTTACCATGTTCCTCTGTTCCTTGTGCTTCCTATAAATTTGTGACTAATAAAATAGCTCTATCAGTTTTAGGCTTGATTTTTTTTTTTTTAATTTTGTTTGCTGCTACCAGGAGGTAGCTGGTGATTGAACAAGATTGAAAATTGGATTCAAGTGTTATCAGCTTGATCCACTCCTTAAAAGTTTATCATAACTTTTATCATAACAAAAGTTTATAATAAACTTTTCATCTGATGCTTTTAGCATTTTGGGGAATTGTTGCAATGACCTATTATTTCCTTAAGGATTATAAATTTATGATTGTTAACTGAAACACTAAATAAAAAATTTCATCAGCTATTCATATACTGAGAATGTAGTTCTTACAGGAAAGGCAGGATAAATTCTTGATTCTTTCCCTTTTTTATAATTTTTTAAAAATGAGTTGGTTCTCTCACATTTTGAAAAAGTGATGAATAATATTTAAAAATTTTTTAAATTGTTACTGGTTTGAGCACATTTTATGAGTTTCAACTCAGTATAGTAGTTATTATTATTATTTTTTTTAATAATCAATTTGTGTCCTTTTTGGCTTGGGAGTCTCTTCAGATGGGCTCCTGACTCCTGAAAGTACAGCTTCATGATATTCCCTTGCTCTCTGGTATGTTGAGGTGTTACATGCTTACCCTGTGCTTTCTTGTCCCAGATGTGGAGTCAGCCATTGGAAGGGAATGAGATAATTCAAGTATTGAAATAATGTAAAGTCTGAAGAAACTTCTTTTCTTTTACTCTTTCCATACTTTGTCCCTATTCTCCCTTTGTGCCCCTGGCTTTTTTTGTGGTCTGTCTCATTAACGCTCATCCAAAATTCATTCTGTAATTTGATAAGCAGTGTTAGCAGCAGTCACATTACCTGGTGGCTTCTTATGTTCCAGCAATACTATTACTCTGTTCAAGTCAGCACCAGGTAAGCCAGTTCCCTAATATCACAATTCTTACAAGTCAGGTAGTGAAAGGTGTCTTTAGAGACGCCTCTAAAGAGGTGTCTCCTAGTCAGGAAGACATTAGAAGGACTATGTATTTATGTTCTGTAATTATGAATCTGTGGAACTTCTGTTCTGAGCGCCTATGGGAAGTGTTAGGAATTTTATCTCCTTACTTCACCTGATTCTGTTTGTTGAACTATACACCTAAGGGTCTTTCTAAAACTCATTTACACACTTCACAAAGATATCAGATACTTGTCTATATTCTACCATTTTGACATTCTTTTTTCCACCCCAGCCATTTTATTATTTCTTGTAACCTTGGCTACACTAATTTAAAATATTTGTCTTTAAATAGTTCTGTGTAAAAAATTTTAAAGGGCATTTGAGGGCCTGCCTTTTGTTCTGATCTCTGACTTAGGGCATGGCCTGAAAGCCTGTGGAAGTCCGTTGTACCTGCCAGATACAATGAACAGGTGGCTATGTCCACTCTTCTGTTTGTCTAGTTGCACATCCAGCGATATAACCACACAACTCCGTATTTGGCAACATCGACAGCTGATAGCAAATGTTGACATTTGGATCATCATTTTCGTAAATTTAGCCTAGATGTTGTAGCTATTATCAAAGGAGTTATTTTATCTCCACCATGATTCCTCCTCAGAACAAAAACTTTCTGATCATATTCAGAAATTTTTATTCTAGCATTAGTAAAGGTAGCCTGTTATAACAAACTGATTAATTTTAGTACCTCTGCTCTCTGCATTATATGTAAATTTTATGAAACACTTTAGAATTGTCTTAGAATGTGGATGGTTGGAGTGCATTGGACTAGTAAAATGAGTAGACAATTCCAAATTATTACTTTAACCTGGAAAACAGTGACAAATGTTATGCTTTCCCAGTTATATATAACATGCATCACAATAGAAAGCTGAGGTTCAGATGATTTCCAAATATTATATTTGGACTTCTTAACAAATTTTAAGTCACCATCAAAAGTGCTTTGATATTTTGGTCACTGGTTAACAGAATCAAAGGCATTAAAATAACAGTAGTAAAACTAAGGACAGATAAGTTGTCTTAAAAAAAAAAAAGAAAAAAAAAACAAACCCTGGAAGCTACTTTATACTGGAGATACCTAAATTGTGTGTGTGTGTGTGTGTGTGTGTGTGTGTGTACATGCACGTGCGCACACATGATCTCCTTTTTTATTGAAAATCATTAATTAAAATTATTATTGCTTGTTGTTACCTCTCCTGCAGGATTATAATGTGCCCCTATCCCAACACACCTAGAGTCTAATTGCCCATACTTCAGCTCTGAAACTACTTTTGGTGCTTAGATGGGTCAGGATAGCTCTCTGGAATTGCCTTATATCCAACAGAAATTTGGATGACTTTAAAAAGAGCAAGAGAGATTACAAAAAAGCCAGGAATAAATAGGAGTTCAGAAGACTTAACACAGAAAGGTTAGAAAGATGTTAAGAGAATTTTTTTTCTATTTTCTATTCACTTCCAATGCCCACATTCCCCAACCTGCCTTCCTGGTTTTTTGGTTTGTTTTTTCATTTCTTTGCTACTCTTTGTGTTTCTGCATGTGGGTGGTATGGGAGTAAGTTAGGGTTCCTAGTTGCTGACTTATAGGAAGAAGTGAAAAATGTATTTCAAATATTCTCTTCTTTATGCCTTACCATTACCACATTATAAGTTTGTTTCTGGCATGATAGTTTCTAAAAACCAAAAACCAGTATGTTCATAGTTTCATTAAAAGCAATACCATTCATATGCTTCTACTGTGGCTAGGATTGAAAGGGAAAATTTTGAGAACTGTTAGTTTAGAACTGTTAGAACTAAGCCTTTGTTGCTTATTGTCCTCCTTAAGGTTTTAAATATGCACAAATGGTCATTGGCTCCTGTAACTTCCCCATCAGAATACCTTTAAAGATATATCTCTTTGTCCTCACTTGGCTTTGCTAGCCCTTACTCAGCTATACCTGCATCCCCCTGTCTCCTGTTCTGGGCTTCTGCTCTGGTGGAGCTCTCCTAACCCAACCTGAGCTTCCCACTAAGTCTGCCTGAAGGCCATGTGCATCTTCATCACCACCAAGTCTGAAGCCACTTGAAAAAGCACCACAGAGAGTGTACTCAAAAATTGTACTAAATGAATGGAATAGGCAAATGAATTTACTCATTCTAATAGAAGATGCACACCTATAGAATGTTGTGAGAAAGCTAAATCATAGAACAATTCTTTCTTTTTCATTTCCTCTAATATGTCATCAACCAAGGTCAGAAATCCCATCTCTGTCTGTGTCTCTCCCTCAGTACCAGGAGAGAACCTCAGAGATAAACAGTTTAGTAAATACTTATTGGATTAATTATATGCAACTTCCTTAACCATCCTGTCTTACTAAGCAGCAAAAGCCACTCCCCCCAAAAACACTTTAAAGATTTTATTTTATTTATTTGACAGAGAGAGAGATAGAATCACAAGTAGGCAGAGCAGCAGGCAGAGAGAGAGAGAGAGAAGCAGGCTCCCCGCTGAGCAGAGAGCCCGATGTGGGGCTCGATCCCAGGACCCTGAGATCATGACCTGAGCCGAAGGCAGAGGCTTAACCCACTGAGCCACCCAGGTGCCCCCCAAAAACACTTTAGTACAGCTTAATTATAAGCCATTTTGATAACTATTGAACATCACAGTGGAAAACTTTTGAGTATGGGTTTTTAAAACAACGTCTTGAACATTTCCTGGGAGTCTCCATTAGAAGGGAAACCGACAGGCCTGAGAGGGACTCAGAGACCTGACACATCCTCCGCTGCAGAGCTGAGGAAACCCAGCCCAGGTGAAAGATTACTGAAAGCCCTGGAGTACCATGTGATCTACATAACTGGCCAGGACTTTTCTCTTTCTGCCTCAGTTCATCATTTATCAGCAAGGTAAATAATGTGGTAAACTCTATATTGTATAAACAGTCCAACAGTAATACAGTTTGAATCCAAAACTCAGTCTGGGGCTAAGTTTTAAGTGATTAGAACAGTAGACATCCACAAAGCAGTTTGTGTCTCTAAGAGTAAGTTAAACATGGTGTTAATTAAGTCCTTATATTGTATGAGATACTTACTTGGGATATGGATTTTCTTTTATATCCGTTTACTTCAATTTTGTGATAATGTCCAGTACTATAAAAATGTTTGAGTGACAACCAAAGTAAATTCATAAATATGATATATTTGAAAACCCATTTTTTTATTTTTGAAACTGCTGTCATTTCTGATTGTAAATGGTGTGACAGTCTATGATTATAGTAACAAGAACTTTAAGAATTATATGTAGAATGCATATCACTTTTAGCAAGTTTTTGGATTGAAGGAGCTTAATAATGGGTTTTATGAAATCACAAAAAGCTGCCTTCAGGGAGTTTAAATATGGTGGCTATGAATAAGATTAATATTCTTGTACTCTATAGTACAAGTTAGGTTGTATTAATGAAAAGAAAAATTGGTGTATATTCTTGGACTTTTTTCTCTTTTTTTGATTTTGTGCTGTGGCTTTTTCTCTGCTAAGGAAAATGTATAACAGCCCCCCTCCTTTTTTTTAACTAGAGCAAGTGCTACTTTTGGGCATGTGTGCCCATATCCTACAAGACTATACTTAAATTAATGTTGACAATAAGGTGCTTTTGGTGGGGCACACAGTCTTTCACCATTGAAAAACTGGCAGTCCCTACTAAAGATAAATTTGCATTTCTGCAATGACCCAATTCTGTTACCTAAGAGAAATGAGTGTTTATGCCTACCAAAGACAACAACAATATTCATAGCAGCTCTATAAAATAGCTAAAAATTAGGACGCCTGGGTGGCTCAGTCGGTTAAGCATCTGCCTTCACTCAGGTCACGATCCCATGATCCTGGGATCAAGTCCTGCATCCGTCTCCTTGCTCAGCAGGCAGCCTGCTTCTCCCTCTACATCCTGCTCCCCCTGGTTGTACTTTCTCTCTCTCTGTCTGACAAATAAAATCTTTTGAAAAATTTTTAAAAATAAAATAGCTAAAAATTGGAAACATTTCAGATGTCTATCAGCAGTTAGAGTGGATACATAAATCATGATGTGGTCGTACAGTGAGATTTGTATAGTAGTGAGAATGACCAGACTGTCCTATAATATGCAACAACATTAATTCTATATATACTATTGAGGGAAGGAAGCCAGATGCACAAGAATACTGTCTGCTTCTGTATAAGTCCATTATTTCATTTATATGAAAACCAACAGACGGATCAATGGAGAGAGATTGGAATAATGATTATCTTTTAGACAGGGATATTACCTGGTAAGGACTACCAAGAGAGCCTGCTGTGATGCTGGATATAAATATCCTCTCTCGGGGCACCTGGGTGGCTCAGTGGGTTAAAGCCTCTGCCTTCAGCTCAGGTCATGATCCCAGAGTCCTGAGATCGAACCCCGCATTGGGCTCCGCTCAGCGGGGAGCCTGCTTACCTTCCTCTCTCTCTCTGACTGCCTTTCTGCCTACTTGTTATCTCTGTCTATCAAATAAATAAATACAATCTTTTTTAAATAAATAAATAAATATCCTCTCTCTTGATCTGGGTGGTGGTTATATGTGTGTATACAAATGTAAAAAATCATCAGATTATACATTTAGGATTTATGTATTTACTGTAAATTATACTTAATTTTCCCTTCATTTTGTTTTTACTATAGCATATTTGCTTAATTTACAATCAGCAGAAAATAAGCTGGGTCTTGTTTTGATCCTAACATTGATGTTCTAAAGGTTCTACACAATATTTGTTTAAAAGAACATATTAAAAATTGCTTTTTAGAAGCTAGAAAATACAAAGTTTAACCCCACAATTTTCGTCTTTGGTAGAACTGCAAACTATTGCTACAATTTTAAATAGACTTTTTGTTGTTTAAACTACATCTAAGAAAATCTAAAAAAATTTAAAAATGTGCAAACAAATGATTGTATAGCAGAACATGAACATTAACTGCAAACAGTAAAGAAATGAAAGTTAGAAATACTTTCAAATATACAAAGGTTCCAGAATCAATCCTTTAAACACATTCCACAAACATTATTTCAGAACTGTCTTCTTTATAGGCAACCCTATATTACTAAAACCAAAATTGAAATAAAAGCAGTTCTCTACAAGGAATTGTTTCCCCACAATATTTCTTACTTATATCTTCAAGCAAGCAATATAAATTTTTTAAAGATGCTAGCTTTTATTCTGAAGTGAGATTGGACATGTTACTTTATTGCCTCCCCAAATGATCTCTCAGAGAAATGCTAGAAATTATAAATGGTTGAAGTATTATTGTTGGTTTTTTTTTGTCAGGGACTGCCAGGTACTACATTGATAATTAAACTCAGAGATATGACTCTTACTTAAAATTAATTCTTTTTCCAAAATATTTTAAATTTCATGGCACCATAGAATCACCTGGAATGGGAGTATTAATCTTTCAGCTTGCCTCACATGAAATAAACAGGTGTGAAGAACAAGCTTCCTTCATAGAGTGGTAGGCAAATTTTGATACAAATGTACAGACTGAGTGCTATAAACATCAAAATTCACTTCTTTCACAGTATGCATAAACTTATATCAGCTTTGAAACAATTTACTTACTAAGCAATACGACCCAACAATGGTCCTTAACGTTTGGAGTAACTGTAGGAGAGCATTTTTTTCCCCTTAAAATTTTTTCTGCTATCATTGACCTATTCAGATTTTAAGGTGAGTTCTTCCAGTGATTGTATGTTCCAAATCTTCATAGAAACCAGAAAAAAAAAAAACAGTGAAAGTTCCATGTTTCAGTCAAAAATTCAGTCTTCTCCAAAATCCTGCTTAACCCAGTTGACACCATTTCACAAGACAGTTAACAAAAAACTGTTCCATGCTTCATCATAAATTAACTATCATCAGGGACCTAGACATCTTAACAAGACAGAAAAGTCCACCCCAAACTTAAATGTTCTGATCAGTCAGTTGTTATAACTGCAGTTACACCTTCACTTTTTTTCATTCTATCTTATTAGCAAGCTACATTTCTGTGTTAACAGTTATACCAAATATGGGTATAAAAGTTTATTTTTAATAAAACTGTTACAAATTATGGTCAACCAACATCTTTTCACCAACACTTCAAGCAGAAAAAATGAGAATCTTTACAAAAATACACAGAGACCACAAATTGGTAGCTACCCATAACATTAAATAAACTAGACTCTTCAGAGTGGCTTCTCAACAGCATATAATTTTAATTAGAACCATTTGCCTGGTACAGGGAAAACTGACAAGCATCATTGCAACATTGTATTCATGATAATTTAAGTAAACTAAACTGAGTAAAATAATGATACATGCCTAAAAATATCAAGGTTTATTCTATCCACTGAACTTAAAGATTAATCTAAGACCTTGATCTAGATTTTGACCTAGACCTAGTTTGTGATCTTGACTAGATTTGGGTCTAAGTGGGTCTTTTTTCCCTTGACTTCTTTTTACACCTTAAGCCAAACATAATATGTCTTGGACTCTGTTTTACAAGTGCCTCTAGTTTTGGTGTGAGATGCAGACTTAGAATGTGATTTAGCATTCATTTCTTTCTTGAACTGGGACTTGGACTATGGTCTTGAATTGGATTTAGATCTTGAAAAAGATCTGTTTCAATGTTAGAATCTTATCATTGTCAGAATGGCTTCTGCTATGCTATGGTCTTCCAGCTGGTCTAAGACTATAAAGTCTTCTTTGTATACATGAATGTATGTATGTATTTTAGTGAGAGAGAGCATGAGTGGAAGGGGTAGGAGGACAGGGAGAGAGAATCTCAAGCAGACTCTGTGCTGAGCACCAAGTGGGCTTGATCTCGCATCCCTGAGATTACAACCTGAGTCGAAACCAAAAGTGGATGCTCAACTGACTGTGCCACCCAGGGCCCCTAAAATCTCCTCTGGTTGTAATCATAATGCCAGCTTCTTGATCTCCTTTCATAACTTCAACTTTTAGAACATTTGTATCTGCCGTCATCATAGTGTAAAGAACTGTACACATTCCACCCTCCCTTGGTTTTCACATAATTTGGAGTCTTCTGATCCCCTTGTGCAAACTGTTTCATTTTGGCATCCACAAATCCATTTTCTGTCTAAATTATGTAAAGCATCTCTGGTGTCACAGACATTTTCAAGTTGAACATAAGGAAATCCTCTCGAATGGAACATACATATCAACTTTAGGACCATAATGACCAAATTCGCATTGTAAATCTTTGGACCAGGTATCATCAGCCACATTTCTTAAGAATAGAGATGGGGTGGGGTGGGAGTGCAAGTTGCAGGACATGACAACATGAGTCTCAACAGGGGTTATTAATGGGCTCAATAAACCTTCCGTAGATCCTCCCTCTCAGCCAGAGGGCTCCACTATGACAGCCATCTGTAAGTTAGACTTCATTTTTAAAAGAGGGGAAAACTTCAAACTTAAAAATCTTGAGAACAGAGTATCATGATTTAGTAAGTGCAGCCAATTGTGTATCTTTTTCAAGTGCTTATCTTTGTGTAATACTTTGTGTAGGACTTTTCAGCTGTGAAAGTCACTAAATCCAAGCATCTAAATAAAGTGAATTTAGATTCAGACCTTTAAATCACTGTGATTTCAGTTTAAAAACACTTTTATTTGTTAAATGTAAAACTTAAAAACTTACCTTAAGGTGAAGCCTCCATAAGCTGAGGTCCATGAATGACTACAGGGATCAGTACCTCTGACCCCCATGGGACATGTCTCCCGAGCATGTACATTTGCTTTTGTGTTAAGCTGATATTTTGGGGTTGTTTTTTAATTTTAGCATAACCTAGCTTATTTAAACTAATAAAATAGTTTTTAGTTCCTTTTTATCTTCTAATTTGTTTTTCATATTTATAATGCATGGAATATATAATGTACATATATATGTCTAAATTATTGCTTTATAAATTTATATATTTTATATCACAATATATATTATATAAATATATTACAAATATGTATTTATATATTATTTATTTGCATTATTATTTATGATCATATTTATTTTTATTTTTAACATATATAAATTTATTCAAATTTATATTTAATAATTTGTATTTAAATCAAATAACAAATATTTTTAAATTAAATAATTTATACATTTATATTTAATAATTTAAATTTATATTTAATTTTATATTTATATTTATTATTTATGTTATACATTTTATTTATAAATTTATATATTATATAAATATATATTATATATTTATGTATATATAAATATATTAGAATATATTTATATATTACAATATAATATATTTACATAGTGGGACATAGTTGTATAAATCAGAGGTTATATATTATACATTATAATCTTATATCAAGAGGGCTCAAAAATTTTTGGCCTGTAACTTGCATAATCAAAAAAGTTTGGAGACTGCTCTACTACACTGTGCCTCTTGATGGCAGGCACCATGCCTTAGTCACCACTGGAGTCCCCACAATAGGAAGTCCCTTTACATAATGAATTCTCAACATATATTTGAACAAATGAATGTTTTAGCAAATGGATACCTTTAGAAATGGAAGTGACACTTTGTATGTAGTGTACACTGCCCTAGGAGTGCATGTGAGAGAACCTGGTGACATACTATTTAAGTCATAACTGTGTGAATGGAAACATGTAAGGCTGGCCCATTTTTGTCATTTTTAAGCTCATAACATTAAAAATAAAATACCAAACATCAATTTTGCTTTAGTTCATATTGAAAACTTGATAAATTTATTACAATATTCATTTTGATCCATTTTTCTTTTTTTTAAAATTTAAGTTCATCTTTAGTTTTTGATGTGGTGTTCAGTGATTCATTTATTGCATATAACACCCAGTGCTTATCGCATCATGTGCCCTCCTTAATGCCCATCACCTAGATACCCCATCCTTCCCCCCACCTCCCTTTCTGCCTTTCTGCAAACCTTGGTCCTTTTTTTTTTTTTTTTTTAAGATCTTATTTATTTATTTGAAAGAGAGAGAGAGTGAGTAAGAGAGAGCACAAGCAGGGGAAGCAGCAGAGGGAGAAGCAGACTCTCCCCTGAGCAGGGAGCCCAATGTGGGGCTTGATCCCAGGACACTGGGACCACAACCTGAGCCAAAAGCAGACGCTTAACCAACTGAGCCACCTAGGTGCCCCTCCCTAAGTCTATCTTTAAATAAAAACATTTTACAGTTTAACTTATTTTTATATACATTATCACATTTTATCCTACCAACGACCCCACTGGGGTAAGATTTTATTTTCCCCATTCAGCTGATTTTTAAAATTTGGAGAATCAGAAAAGGAATCAGTCTTGTTCAAGGTACTAGAATTAGGACCTCAGTGGTTTTCCTCTGTCTTCAAATTCTGACTTTATCACTCTTATTGGAGAAGTATCTGAGGTATAGGAGATGGGTCAGACCAGAGGGATAACAATACTATATAATTTTGCATATCTCAATATTTTGTAAATAATGGGTTAAAGAAAAAGCACTTTGTGCCTTTTTCTGTCAGAGGCATACCTAACAAGGTCAGAAGAGGGAGAGCTGCTGCTTTCCCTGAGTGATGGCTCATAGGCTTTGGTCTCACAGTCCTACCCCAGGTGAAGAAACAGGTGGTGGTTTGCCAAAAGGACAGTATGTATCCAGTTTTCCTTTTTCCCTGATAAACAGTGACATACTGGATCATGTCAATGTATGGCAGAGTTAAAAGGTTACAATAATGAATGATAAAAGTATCAGGAAGAATACAGGGGTTGTTGCATTTGTTTTTGGATAAAACTCTACCAGAGCCTTCCATAAGCAACAAATTTTGTAGAGTCATAAAAGCGAGCATTGATACTGAAGATGGAAAAACAACTGAATAATTGTTAATAACTTTTTTCAAGAGTAAAAATAACTGAGAATTCAAATATTGGAATGAAGATGTTGTTAAAAAGACAGAAACAAAATCCTGGCAATGAAATGAGTCATTGTTACTACTTCTACTGCTCCTTCTCCTGCTGCTGTTAAGCTCCTGTGCCTTTGTAGTTGGTAGTGTTTACAATAAGCTTTTAAAGCAGTATTACAGATAATGGAAGTGTAGCTAATATATGAAAACAGCTTGTCTAAGTCAGATGCCACCATCCAACCCCTTTCTACCTTGCCATGCTGCTTCTTCAATTTCATTTCCAACAGTTAAAAACCCAGGGCTTAATAGTTTTAATTGTCACAGTTAGGCTTAAAAGATGCTTATTGAAAAATTTACAAGATTTTATCACAAATGGCAAAGTTTCATTCTTTTAATGGCTGAGTAATATTCGTGTGTGTGTGTGTGTGTGTGTCTGTGTACACACTACATCTTCTTTATCCATTCACCTGTAGATGGACATTTAGGTTGCTTCCATGTCTTGACTACTGTATATAATGTTAAAATAAACACAGGGATGCATATATCTTTTTGAGTTAGTATTTTTGTTTTCTTTGGGTAAATACCCAGTAATAGAATTACTAGATTGTATGTTATTGCTATTTTTAATTTTTTGAGGAAACTCCATACTGTTTTCACAGTGACTGCACCAATTTACATTCCCACTAACAGTGTTCAACGGTTCCCTTTTCTTCAAATTCTCACCAATACTTGTTATTTCTTGTCCTTTTGTTACTAGTTGTTCTGACTGGTGTGAGGTGACAGGTGACTGGTGTGAGATGGACCTAAAGGATATATGCTGAGTAAAATAAGTCAGGCACGGAAAGACAAATCTGTGAAATCTAAATACAAACAACCAGAACCAAACCCATAAATAAAAAGAACAAACTTGTTTGCCAGAAGGGAGAGGGATTGGAGGATAGACAGAATGAGTAAAGGGAAGTAGGAGACTCAGGCTTCCAGTTATGGAGTGAATAAGTCGCAGGGATGAAAGGTATAGCATGGGGAATGTAGTCAATGGTATTTTGATAGTGTTGTATGGTAATAGATGGTAAGTACACTTATGAGCATAGCATAATATTTAGAGTCGTTAAATCACTATGTTGTACACCTGAAACTAATGTAACATTTTTTATCAACTGTACTTCAATTTAAAAAAAAAATTTCTTGGGCACCTGGGTGGCCCAGTGGGTTAAAGCCTCTGCCTTTGGCTCAGGTCATGATCCCAGGGTTATGGGATCGAGCCCCGCATCGGGTTCTCTGCTCAGCAGGGAGCCTGCTTCCCCACCACCCCCCTCTCTCTGCCTGCCTCTCTGCCTACTTGTGATCTCTCTGTCAGATGAATAAATAAAATCTTAAAAAAAAATTTTTCTTATCCAAGTTAGCTACTGGCTTTTCATATATTTTTTCCTGCCTTCAATTTTATTACAACTTCATTGTTTTTAATTTCAACACTTTTTTTTTTTTTTTAGTTTAACGGCTGGAACAGATTTTATTTCTTAAGTTGTGTATGGAACCATATGTTGAGAATAGGGACTTTATCTTATCATTTCTTTACTGTGCTCCACAGTGGTGATTCCAGTTTTAGGGATGCAATAGCTGCTCCATAACACGGGCAGTACCACCTATCATGGGTCAGACAGTGGTAGAGCACTTTCTGTGTGTTTGTTCAGTGAATCACAGAGACCAACACAGCTAACTAAGGGAGCCAGGATTCTAACTCAAACAGTCAGGCTCTTTGTGCCATGTTCTTCAGCCTGGCTTCTCTCATGAGCATTTATTAGTTTTGATTTAATCAGTGTCATTTTATTAAAAAAAACTTATTTTGAAATTGAACAGTTACTACAGACCTGTTTATGAAATGTGATATACAAATATAATAAAACATTGTAAGTGTAAAACAAAATGCATCCATTTGCATAGATAGAATGAATTTTATTTTCTTGTCTTTTTCATTTTGCTAATTGAAGTTGCCTTCTAATGAAAAAAATTTTTTCTGCCAAAAGACTAAATTGAAACAAATGAGTTTGATTTATCAGCTAATGTTAAATTGATTAAATGTCTACCTTTAGGTCTGAAACTCAGTGTATCATGTTCAAATGATGAAACTGATATTCTATGCTAAATGTGTATGGTGTTCTTTAATATTCTATGTTAGTGTAATTCATAATCTGTTTTACCAACCAGACTTTAACTTTGAAATGGGATATGTTGTGATATCCTTGCTCATTTTTAAGTCTTGAAAGCTATTTGTCTATGATGTATATGAATGCTAAACTGTTATGAATATAAATCCTTTCTTACAAATGGAAAACAAGCCATGAAATAATTTTATTCTTATTTTCAGTGCTGGTAGTATTTTCTATTTTCATAAGGCAGAGTTTTCCTATTCATATTTAAAGTATTAATTAAATCCAGAAAAAAAAATATCCTGAGGAAGAAAATAGAGAACTGTAAAGGTTGAGATTATTCATTCACATACTACATATGAAAGATATCCTCTCCTCAAGTGTTCATTTTAAAAATCTCTGATATGGCAAAAGACATTTATCAGTTTAGAAAAAGAGATCAATTTAGGAATGAGCCAACTAAAACATGAAGACCTGAAAGTTAAAACTCTTTCTCTATTCCAACAAAAAGTAATTTTGTTGCAAGATATTTACGCCTGTTTGTCTGCCAATATTGATAGTTTCTGGTTACCTTTTTTTAATAGGCAGTAATTTCAATAATGTGCCTTCAGAGTGTAATTGAATAGATAATTTATTTAGAAAAAAATACCCCAAAGTTCTTTCATGTAGTGTTTCAGTTTGACCCAAAAAAAGTACACTGTGGGATATTTATAGTATTTTTCAATCTATTTTTGTCTATAGACTAGGACTGATAACTGATTTAGGGCACAGGGGTTAAAAACAGGAAATGTGGTTTATAAAGTAGGTAGTATCTCCAGAGTTTCCAAAGTTTGATTTCTTATAGTATTGGCTGAAGAATATCATGTTTCAAAACAACATTAGGCAGCGTACCTTGAAATCAGTTTGTGTTTAAAGGAGTTGTCTGTCCAATTATGACAGGAAATGCTTCATGGAAAAATTTGCATTCTTGGTATAGGTTCAAATAGTACAGCAGTTGCTTTCTGTAATTGCACAGTGCTCTTTTCTCTCTAGCTCTTTTTAGACAGTCTTTATATAGTGAGATTGAGTATAAGTCTTGTGTAAATTTTAGTAAATTTCCTTTGATATTTGTGTTTTGGTTAAAATTTTATTTTAGTGTTCTAGTGGAGGGTTTTGTCATCATAATTGAGAAGGAGCATATATTATAGTTATTAAATATCATAATTAGTGAATCCAAGTTAAGAAAATAAAAAGATATAAAAAAGCAGAGTTATAATTTTGTATGGCTTTGAATGACAGCTTGGCAGAAGTAATCAAAACTAAAAACCTTTGACTCAGCAGTCCCATTGCTAGGAATATATCTTACATAAATTATTCTATGAGAATACAAAGATTGATATTCATTGCAGCATTATTAGTAGCATGTACTGAAAGTCAATGTAATTGTGTAATAGGAGAATAAATTATGAACAGAATAAAATTAATAAATTAGAATAAATACAGAATAAATAAATTGTGGCACATCCATAACATAAAATACCTGGCAGCCACTGAAAATAATAAGGTAGATATGTATACACTGGCATGGAAGAATGTTCGTGATTTATTACAAAATGAAGTAAGCAAGTTTCAAGAAGAAATGTGTAGTGTGATCTCATTTTTGAAGGAGAAAAGTTTATATTCATTAAAGAGATTTGGAAGAATACATACCAAACTAGGGAGAAGGATGAAAGAGTTTATTGGACTTTCGTTATTATGAAAACATATACTTCTGTGTTTTAATTCTTTTCAATTAGTGTTTGATTTTTTTTTCAAAATAAAAAAATCAAGAAGAAAGGTCAATCAATCCAAAATGTTTACTGTTATGTTTTTTAATATAGACATTCTTTAGAGAAGTCTGTCTAGCAGTTTTTCCAAAATTATTATTATTTTTTAAGATTTTATTTATTTATTTGACAGGGAGAGAGAGATCACAAGTCGGCAGAGCAGGAGGCAGAGAGAGAGGGGGAAGCAGGCTCCCTGCTGAGCAGAGAGCCCGATGTGAGGCTCCGTCCCAGGATCCTGAGATCCATGACCTGAGCTGAAGGCAGATGCTTAACCCACTGAGCTATCCAGGTGCCCCAGCCAGAATTATTAATTATAAGAAAAATCAAATCTGTTTATATAACACTTTTTTTTTAAAAGATTTTATTTATTTATTTGACAGAGATCACAAGTAGGCGGAGAGGCAGGCAGAGAGAGAGGAGAAAGCAGGCTTTCCACGGAGCAGAGAGCCCGATGCGGGGCTCAATCCCAGGACCCTGGGATGATGACCTGAGCCAAAGGCAGAGGCTTTAACCCACTGAGCCACCCAGGCGCCCCTATATAACACTTTTTAATATATAAAACATTTTCCCATATTTCAAAGAAAACCTGAAGCTCCAGCGAATTAACTGATTTTCCAGCTAAGATGTAAATCCAATTCATTCTATACACATCCATACATTATCTATTATAGCTTATCACTAGGTATTATTCCATGAGATCGGCACAAAAATAATAGTAAGATCCTTTCAACGTGTCAGGGGACCATTTTCTCATAAATGGTCCTGAGGATTTCATCAAACAGAGCCCTGTTTACCAATTTGGGTTTTAGTGTTTGGCAAACAGTTTTCTTTCATACAGTTGGTTTCTTGTGCTGTTTTAGAGACAATGTAAAGCTCTCTCCCATGTGCAATGTATGCCCTATGAGGAGGAGGGCTTTATTTCTTATGAATTTGTTTTTTGTTTGTTTGGTTGGGTGGTTGGTTTTGTTTTGTTTGGTCACTACTATAACCCCAGCACCTGGAAGAGAGTCTGGCCTGTAATAGTAATAGGCACTCAAAAATATTTTTAGTAGTATGCCTATTCCAAAACCGATCATCCCCCTTATGTGATTAAAAGAAGAAACTGACAAATATGGCAAGAAAAAAAATACTTCTTTTCCACTTTCATGTATGAAAATAAAGACCTTCATTATTGGAGAAGATGGTACGTGGTCCAGGCCCAGTTACAGGAAGCCCACCCTGCAAGAAGGAGCCTACAGGTTCTTGCTCAGAGTAGAGATGAGCTTTGTTTTCTCCATGGGGAATTTCCACACTGGGCTACTAGATTAATTGCTAAGTGATAGTCTAGATTGATACCGTGTGGGTGGGGACACTTTTTTGTCAAATATCATGACACATTCTAATTTTATATTCAGAAAGTAGAGGAGATACATATTGTAAATACTTAGAAGTTGTTCTCATTCCTTTGGAAAGTTGTGGGGGTTTATCTAAGAGGAACCTTTTTAAAAACAATACTTATTACTACATCATAATAATGTAACATTTGTAACTCCAAGAAACAAGTCAGTTTGCCTTATTTTTTCTGTGTGCACTGTTCACGTGGACAGCTCATTTCCTAGTAGTACTGTAAATGTGGTATTTATGGCCCACTTAATGTTGGAGCTAAGGCTAAAACCCTGGTTTCCTAACACATTTACTAAGTGTTCATTATGTTCTAATATGTCTGGGCTTCTTCCTGAGTAGCATATAATGAGCATTCAATAAATGTAAAGGTTTATTATTTGAAATAAGCTATTTGCTAGTTAAGTATATAGCCAGAAAAACAAAGCATACTTGGAAAACATATATTTAGACTCAGCAGTATTCCATTCTGTTATACTTAATTGATTCAAATTATATTTTTCAAATGGATCCTACAGAATTATTTCAACAGGACTGTTTTTGTTTTCTTGAATCCTATGAGAAGCAAGAGATATATGCTTCGGCAGAGAGTATCTCCTTTACACATAAACTGAGGCATTTACATTTTTAGTGGATGTTGGCTCAAGTACAAAATTCATATTATAGAATCCTACATGCATTAAAATTTTTCTCTGATGTATTTGTTCACTCATTCATTCCTTTATCACTTTATTTAAGAGGGTTAAGGGAACTTACTAGTGAGCAAGACATACATGATGTTTGCCTTCTTTCTTCATTCATAAATATTTTTGAACTTGTGCCTCAGACCAGCCACTGTGATGGGTAGTGAGGATACAAAGATGTGGTAAATGGAGGACAATGCCTATGCCTGTGGAGTTAACAATCTAGCAGGGTAGATAGTTATCAATTAAGTAGTTATGTAAATCAGTGGAAAGCTACTACAGTGGGAGAAGAGGGAGTTGGTGCTGAGAGGACATGAGAGGTGATCTAAGTATATCACCTCTGAAATACAAGGGAGAGTCAGCTGGTCGTAACCATTAATACTTCCTCCCATTTGCTGACTGCCTGCTCCCCGACAGATATACTGTTAGCCTCTTAGAAGCATTATTTCATTTATTAAATGGTATCCCTGTTTGATAAATGAGAAAGCTACACATTAGAGATGTTCAGAAACTTTCCGCAAGGTGACAGCTTAGTAAGTAACATGAGTATTTGAGGTCAGCACCTGCATCTGCCTTCTGTTCAAATGTATAATTCTGATTTACCCAGGCCATTTCTCAGGTGTCCCCGTAGAAGTCAGTTCTTCCCTAACCATTGCTGGTATGTTATGTTCAGCCATTCTTTCCAAACCAATGCAAAGTGTGACAAAAACAGTTCCACTAAAATTCCAACTTCTAGAGAACTTTGTATAAACTAGAAAAATAAGTGTATAGTCAAAGACAAATCTCCAGTTATTGCACATCCCAGTAACATTTGATACTGTATCTGGGCTGTCTGCACTGTCATGTTCTAATACACACATTTAGCTGTTCAGAGATTGCTAGTGCCACTCAAAAGAACTTTGTCTACAGTTAAGCTGTAGCCAGGGGGTTACATGATGGATTACAGTATCCAAACTTCTAAACCATGTGTTTCAGAAAGAGAAATTGGCTCCCTTCTTCTAGTTATCATACATTTTACCCAACTATGTATGTCTTTCTTTTTAAAAAGTACCTTAAATATGTGTACTGCTTTGTAATCTACAACATGTCCTCTACCACATAAGCTCTCTTAGGGTGGGGCCATGTCTGTTTTGCTCACTTTTTTATACCACCACCTGGCGGTGCCTAGCACATAATTGATGCACAACAAATATTTAAACAGTAAGGAGCTAAATATATATCATTTTTATAACAGCTTTGATAGCAAAACAGGCATTGTAATCTCTACATTTTGTAAACTAAGCTGCTGTCTAAAAGGTGAACTGGTTTTTGTCTAGGCCCATATCATTAGTATATAGGTAAGCCAGAACTTTGTCCCAAGTGTTCTGGCTTTACATTGAGTGTTCTTTCTATCACCTCAATGAACTTAAAAGTCTTCATCAACCATTAATGTTAATAATATTAAAACTAGAATAATATGTAGTGAGAAGAAAACACACTACCAAAATTAACTACGAAATCATCCCTTCGTCATAGTCATCATAGACCTTTTGAAAATAGTACCATAACCAAAAATCAAATCGTGGTCCTGCCCCCATGGACCATGGTCCCTTTAAACTCTGCCATCCACTTTAAGACCTCAGGCACTTTAATAACAAAATTTATGTACAACTCTTCTCTGAGAGCTATGGGATCTTTCTTGGCATTCTTACTACCTCTTGCTTGCTTTCCAAATCTAACCCATTCCATTCAAGCAAGTTAGCTCAGCTGTCAGTGAAATCACAGGGAAGACACAACTTTTACATTTTACAAAACCTGATTCTGTTTCTTTCAGCTCTGTGTAATTGAATTTCTGTCCTTTTGGCATGATTGCCTTGTACTTTCCTCTTCCAGGTCAGTAAAGAGCAAATTTGTCACTCTAACCACCAAAAAGAAGATTGCTACCTTCTGTCAGCTGTGTTTTGATGGGGTCCTTTGACACCAGTACCACATAAGCAAGCAAGGCAAGCTCGTGCATCCTACCAGGATGCTATAGGCTTTTTGGGGTACATATTTTTAAAAGAACTGACATTCTCTTATAGCTGGATTTGGAGCAACATTTTAAAACAGAAAACTCACCAGGCACTTAAACCCAGAGGGTTAATCTGTGTTTATTTTTTTAGAAACACATCTGAAATTCTCAGTGTGGACCCCTGAGTGAATAGGATAGGTGCTGGGGAGGATAGACTAGTGCGTAGGGTGTGATACTGGTTTTGTTTCTCCTTCGGCTGATAACAGGCTGTAGAGTGGAGTAAAGAGAAAGGAATTGAAATTCTTAACTAGGAAGACCACAAAGATCTTATCTGTTTGATGTTTGTGAACCTTCAGACCTCAGTCCCTAGACACTGACACTGTCTAGTCTCTAGGTCCAGTGCCCTTCCTCCACACCTCCCCAGTACTAATCTTTAACCTTTCAAGAACTTAAGAAAAATAGAAATTGTAAGTAAATGTTTTACAAATTAGTATAAATTGTATTACAAATTTTTTTTTCACAATATAAAACCCTTTCATATCACGTATTTGCTACATGCGACTTAGACACATATGTGAATACCAATACATTAGGATAAAATTTAATAACTAAAACTTTGAGGTCTTAATACATACTGAGGATATACACATGCTCTACTTGAAAGACCTAATGTCTCATTACCTCTCCTGTGAGCCTTTCAGGGTCCACCATGGAGTAGAATCTCAACAAATTGATGTTAAATGAATTAATGAGAACTTTAGCCATTCCCTTAGAACTAATAACAATTTCAGCCCAATATGCAATAAAAATAATTCTCTCTGTATTTAACACAATGGATTTTTGTAGAGAGGCAATCAATGACTTATTTTTATTTTAAAAGTTTTTATTTTGGGGGCGCCTGGGTGGCTTAGTGAGTTAAAGCCTCTGCCTTCAGCTCAGGTCATGATCCCAGGGTCCTGGGATCAAGCCCCACATTGGGCTCACTGCTCAGCGGGGAGCTTGCTTCTCCTCTCTCTCTGCCTGCCTCTCTGCCTGCTTGTGATCTCTGTCAAATAAATAAAATCTTAAAAAAAAAAGTTTTTATTTTTAAGTTATTAACACCAGCATATGCATTGCTTTGGAAGGTTGTAATATTTCACAAATCTCCATCTTAAACTAAGCATGCATTTTTCAGATGTGTTCAATTTAATGCTGTCTTTTTGAACCCGTACTGACCTGATGTGTGGCTTGACCGAGAGCTCTCTTTCTGTTCATTCCTAGGGCCACAGATTTTTTTCCTTCTTTTTTTCCAACATTGCCACTTACCTCTTAAAGTGGTTGTTGGGTTTTTTTTGGGGGGGGGTACAATTATTTCATTTTGTCCTAGTCATAAAAATTAAGATATAGATAGAATTTTTTTCCCTCAGTTTGTTCAGGTTGAGGCTGTGTGTTTCTTCTAACATATTATCCTTGTGAAACCTGTGGTCAACCTAAAACAGGAAGCTTGATTTTGTTTTCATATTATTTATCAACAGCAATATAGTTCTAATGGCTGAAAGTATCATAGCTTTTATTCTTACTATTCACAGCTTTGTCTTTAGAATTATATTGAGTAATTTAGATTTATCTCTTTTACAGGGTGTTTTATTAGTAATGCTCAGTCTGATGGGTTCTTGCCAGGAAATGTTTTTCCTATCAGGGTCAAAGTAGGAGTTGAGTTGATAGCATGTGACACTGGCTTGCTTTATTCTAACTTTAATTTTCTGCTTTTTAGTCAGCACTCTGGCCCCACTCTTGTCTTTTACATTGAAGAATCTTAGAAGTTCAAAACTGCCCTGACATTTCTAATCATCATTGCTAGAACATTGCTAGCACCCAAACTCCTGACATTTGTTCAGATAGTAGTATTAACAGAACCCTGGTTTTCACGAACAGCTGAGACTATTAAATTTCTTACTCTTAAGTTCCTTACATCATCACTGGCTTAAGATTGTGCTTATATTTTTAGTAACTATATACATGGTTATGTATATAAGTATGTATGTATGTATGAGCTAGTCTTTCATGTATTGCAATTTAAAAATTCTTGACCCAAGAACGGTGGTTATGAACTCTTGAACTGGAGAACTCTTCCGTGCTTTCCTCCACTCACCCTAAGAGAACTGCCTGGAGAATAAGGGACAAGAGGAGACCTTTTGACTGGGTCAAAAGTCACCAGAAACATGTCACAGCCAGATCTCCCAGTTGCCCTGACTATATATAATGGGTGAACAATCCAAAGGAACAACTCTGTGGTATGACTTTCCCCTTAGAGGAAGAAAGCTTTTCTGGTCTTGAGCACAAGGTAGTCTATTTCACTTTCACTTACAATAGGTTCCTGATATTTTTCTCTCCTACCTCCTAGATAAAACTTGTACCTTTCAATTAGTTGACTTCAACTAACTTCTGAATATTTTTTGCTCTTCAACAGTTTTCTCATTTTTTTCCACCAGAAAAACAGAATTAATAACACTTGAACCTTGTATCCCAAAGTATATATAAATTGGCTCCTCAAAAGAAAAATAGTGTACCTATTTATGTAACATCGCATATGACAGAACCGAAAGCTTATTATATATTTAGAATCTGAAAATGCCAATTCAGAAAGCTGATTATCATTCTTGGCCTTTAATCTCAACTTTTCTAAATAATCAGTAGCTTAGATGACATTATAGAAAAAGATTCTCCTTAATATTTTTACTGTTAACATCCATGATTTTACAATACAGGAGACTTTTCTCTGTTCTATAGGAAAAGATTTTTCAGTATTTACAATTAATTCTAGAAGACATTCTGAAGTAATATTCCACTCCAAGTAAATGTAATTTCTTTAGAATTACAGTAAAGTAGCATTTTGTTTTACATTTTTTTCCTACAAAATTATAGTAATAAAAGTTCTTACTGAGCCTGTGGATACCAGGACTAATCACATGCATTATCTCCTGTAATCCTCACTGTAAACCTACAAGATAGATACTGTTCTTATATTCTGATAGAAAAGAAAACTGGGCTCTCAGTCTTCTTGCCAGAAATCATAGTTTGTAGCTGATGAAGCTGGGGTTTGATCCAAGATAATCTGACTTAAGATTCCTATACTGTTAAATCTTGGGCACACCTGCTTTTGAGTACTTGCTTTTGAGTAAAGTAGTGTTTGTTAATTCTGTACTGTCCTGAAATCTTGTATTTTGTCCAGTTTTTAATTTGCTTTACAGAATCAGATTGTGACTTTGCCAGAAATTTCTCCCAGAAGTAATTTTTTAAGAGCAAAATGGTCATTCTGGGGGCACCTGGGGGGTTCAGTGGTTTAAGCCTCTGCCTTCGGCTCAGGTCATGATCTCAGGGTCCTGGGATTGAGCCCCATATCTGGCTCTCTGCTCAGCGGGGAGCCTGCTTCCCCTCCCCTTCTTTCTGTGTGCTGCTCTGCCTACTTGTGATCTCTCTCTCTCTGCCAAATAAATAAATAAAATCTTTAAAATAAAATGGTCATTCTGCATGACTTAACTTTTACCTTTGGAAATAAGATGTTATAATAGATAATTTAGCTTTTATAAGCTTTGGTGAATATCTTCTGTCTTTTGGGGGGGTCTGCTAATGTAAATGTGTGTGTGCATACACACATACATAGATATGAAGAAACTGAAGGATAGTTTTGAATTTCAGTTTTGAAAGAGACTGACCATCAGTTTCAGAAAAATAATGACAGAAATGGAAAAACAATGAAAGAAAATGCCTAATTTAACTTTTTTTTTTTTTTAACTTGTACGAAAATAGCCCTTTTACCATTTGGTCCTCAAAAGGAAATAGACAGTGGTAGTGTTACTTTCTGTTTCTCCTTAGAAAACTCTAAAGCAGTAGTACATACAGTGCACAGTAATGCCATCAAGGGAGATGGGTAGCTTATTTCCATTAAATGCCTTTTTTCCCTCCCTCATTTTGATTTCAGGTGTCAGAAACTATTTAAAAGAAGCATTGGTGAATATAATCGCTGTGCATGCAGAGGTAAGCTATCATTAGGTGTTCCTGAGAAATATGGGTAACTGGAAAAAAAGAAAAAGAGGCAAATTTGATGGTTTATATGGTAGTCTTTTTTTCCCTTCAGAATATATATTGAGTATAAATAAAACACAACTCTACTTTCATACATGCACACACAATCACACTCCACACACATGTGTGCTTTTTAACTCTAAGGTTTTTTTCTGAAATTGTGTGTGTTTAAAACTAAATTCATGGGGCGCCTGGGTGGCTCAGTGGTTTAAGCCTCTGCCTTCGGCTCAGGTCATGATCTCAGGGTCCTGGGATTGGGCCCCGCATCAGGCTCTCTGCTCAGCGGGAGCCTGCTTCCCCCTCTCTCGGTCTGCCTCTCTGCCTAGCTCTGATTTCTCTCTGTCAAATAAATAAAATCTTAAAAAAAAACAAAAACCTAAATTCATTAGTGTTCGAAAGGTAAGGAGAAGAGAGATTAAAAATATGAAAGGTATGTTAAATCCCTTGTCTTGGAAAATTCATTAACCTCTTTTTAACTAGGAGACAAATAAGCACTGGTGTCTTATTCTTGTAGCAATGTGCTCTTACATAGTGGCTGGGATTCCAGAAAACTAGACTTGTTAGAAAGATAGGCTAAAAGGGCACACTGAGGTTAGGAAGCAGCTGCATGGTTTCCTATCAGTAGCTGACTTAGGTACATGTAGATGTTGATGCCTCTGATTCTTGCTAAAAGTTGTCCTCACTTAAAGAATTATCATCTTAAGCTTCACATTAACCTCCTTTGTTAACATCCTTCTTAGAAGGACTCTTCTAAGGAACATCAAAAGAGGCACAGCTATCACCATTATCACCACTATGACTACCTATTCTATAATTTCACAGTCCATTACTCACTGCTTTGCCAGTACTTTCAGAGTTGTTATAGCTCATAGACTGATGGATGACCAGATAAAATGGGGCCCAGCAAAGAGGTTATCATTAGATAATTTCCACTGTCGCTTGAGTGCCTTTTAAAGCTATATATATCTGATGTAAGTTATTTAGTTTATACCACTATCTTCATCCAAAATTATCAGAGGTTATCAAGGTAAACTGGAAAAACATGGATAATGCAGGATAAAACAAAAGAGTAACCAATGGAAACAAGAGAATGCTTCCTAAATTTGTCTTTAGGTTTGAAACAACTCGAGCAGAAAGAGAAATATAGTATGTTACAGTTTCCATTTTTTTTTTTTTAAAGATTTTATTTATTTGACAGGGCAAGATGGCAAGAGAGGGAATACAAGCAGGGGCAGTGGGAGAGAGAGAAGCAGGCTTCTCACTGAGCAGGGAGCCTAAATGTGGGGCTCCATCCCAGGACCCTGGGATCATGACCTGAGCCGAAGGCCCATGCTTAATGACTGAGCCACCCAGGCGCCCCTATAGTTTTCATTTCTTAATAAAGGAAAACATACATTCCTCTATAAAGGATTATATATAAATTTATATATATTTATTTATATATATATATTTATATATATAAATCTATGTGATTTGACTCTAGCAAGAATTTATCACATACATTTTAAAATTATTTTATCATGATTTTCCAAAGATCTATAAATACTTTCTTTTCTTTTCTTTTCTTTTTTTTAAAGATTTTATTTATTTATTTGACAGACAGAGATCACAAGTAGGCAGAGAGGCAGGCAGAGAAAGGGGGGTGGGGGGAAGCAGGCTCCCTGCTGAGCAGACAGCCTGATGCAGCTCAATCCCAGAACCCTGAGATCAGGACCTGAGCTGAAGGCAGAGGCTTTAACCCACTGAGCCACCCAGGTGCCCCTACAAATGCTTTCTTATTATGTTAGCTTCCAGTTAAATTAGAGTATAAAATTAAATCATCAGTCAGTGAAAGCATTTCTGTGGTAGATGAACAGGTGGTAGTCAGAAGAATTGCAAAATATGTAGACATTTTTAGTGATCATGGTGATTCTCAAAGAATCAGCTATTATTAATGTTCACTATCAGTAACCATGATTTGTATTAGGTTTTCCAATTTTAATTTTTTTAATTAGTTTAAGATAAACTTTTAATTTATCTCAGTGACTGAAGGTAGAATTTCATTCATAATGTTTATTATTTAGTATTTCCTACCTGATCTTAACCTGACAAATTTATAAATCAGCATAGTAAAATGTTTCACCACATTTTCAAATATAATAGCTCTTAGCCTGAAAATATCAAAATTCAAATTTTGAAAATATTTTATGTCAAATGAAAAGAAATACATATTAAATTCAGCAAATAGTAAAATTGGGGACTTTGTTGTCCCCAATTGGGAACTTTTGTTGTCCAATACACAATAAAGTGCCCAATATGATATGATGTTTTAATCTAAGAGTCTGGCCCAGTATGTTTTTCTTTTAATTGTGGTAAAAAACTGACACAGTATATTTTTATTTCTACAGTTTTCTCTTTAGAAATAGTATTTCATTTTGTGAAAAAGGCAAGAGGAAGAAGAAATCTTTGAAACTATTTTTATTTTGTCAACATCAACAATACCTTTCAGAATTACATTTGCCAATATATTTTAAGAGGATTAGTTTTGGCATGAATCACTTAATACAACTTAAGTATATCTTCCTTTCATTCATAATTATGATCCTTTAAAAATATGACTTAGAAGACCTGTGAGTTGTTTTGTGCATTTCTTTGTTTTTAACAAATTCAAGTTAGGAAATATTCCCATAATGCACTATTTCTTCTTACCTTAAACCCTTCCATCAGGTGTTCACTATTTCCAAAGAATTGGTACCTCGAGTTCTATCCAAGGTGGTCGAAGCAGTTTCTGAAGAGCTGAGTCGACTAATGCAGTGTGTTTCATCCTTCAGCAAAAATGGAGCATTACAGGTACCAAAATAATTCAGTTCCATGTTGAACTTTTATTTCATTTAAACATATAAATATATTTTTAGTCATCAATCTTATGATATACAAACAGGTTTGGGGGCTGTTTTTTATGTATCTGCTGATTTATCGTCTGCCATCATATCTTTTAAATAAGCCATACCCCATTCATTGTCTAAAAGTTTTAGAGTTTCTGTTTCTTTAGAGTAGAGCAAGACCTTAATGACTCTTGTGAAATTATCTGAATGCAGATTCCTTCTAAAGTTTATGTGTTTTTTTTTAAGTTTATCACTGTCTTCACTAAATTCAGTTTCAATAGGAAATTTTTAGCAACTTAATAAATCTTAAAAATTGGTTTAAAACCAATCAGGGCAGTTTTCATAGAAATGACAACAGTCCCTTTGTACTCATAATCCATTGGTTTATGTTATAGTTATTAAAATTACATAATTATAATAACAAATGTAACTTCTATAAACCAGATACTTCCTAGTATGTATATAACCAAATTGAGAGCATCCAGAATATGCACCCATATGGCAGAGTTACCTACCTGTGAACTGCAGTGATTCCAGTAGTGGCTTCCAGTAGTGGCTGAGGAAGTTTCTTTCAGGCCATCTCCCTACAGATAACAACTATAATCTTGAATAATGTAGAAAAATAAAAAGTATAAAAACAAAAACCTAAAGATACTGGAGAGTGACCATTAGTGAGTGATTTTAAAGAAATGACACTTGAGGAATTTTTCACTGTTTACATCTTTTAGCCTGAAGGCAGGCCAAGGGATGACTACAACTTCACAAAACCTGCTATCTTTTTGGCTTGAGGAATAGGCTTCAGAACAATCACAATTATAGGAAAGCAAGGTGTTCCAGAGAGCAGAAAGCAAAAGCAACAAATTTTGTGTATATACTGCCTAAATCACTAGTTGACCCCTGAACTACACATGTGTGGTCAAACTCTACTTCAACCAGATCAGTTAGGCTAGAAGAAATGAAGTAAGAATTGAAGTGCTGCCCAAGAGCCAAGAGTTTTCCATTTGCGGCCAAATAAGTTAATTCCTTGCTAAAACAAACAAAACAAAGATCAGTCCTCTTCAGGGGCATATTATAGAATCCAGAGTCTTCATACATAATACTTACAGTGTCCAAGAAAGAATCCAAACTTACGTGAAGTGCACAAACAAAATAAAATGGGAAAATATGACCCACTCTCAATTAAAAAAAAAAAAATCAACTGAGACCAATCTTGAGGTGACACAGATGTTGGATTTTGAAGACAAGGACTTTAAAGCAACTGCATTCAGTGATGTTAAAAAAGAGACTGTTCATGCTCATAATGAATGGTTAGGAAATCTCAGCAGAAAAATAAAACCCCAAAAAAGGAACTAAATGGAAATTCTGGAATGGAAAAATACAATATATGAATTTTTTGAAGTCTACTAGATGTGAACAACAGCAGATTAGACAGGATAAAAGAGAAAGTCAGTGAATTTGTAAATCAACAGAAGTTACCCAATATGAAGAAGAGAGGAAAGAACCATTGGGAAAAAAATAAATAGAACTTCAGAGACCTGGGACAATGTCAAAAAGTCTAGCATACATGTAATTTGATTTCCAGAAGAGTCAGAGTGGCTAATCAGTACATGAAAGGATGGTCAGCATCATTAGTTATCAGAGAAATGAAAATTAACACTACAATAATGTGCCATTACACATCTACCAGAATGAAGAAAATTAAAGGCTTAAATACCAAGTGTTGGCAAGACTGAAAAGAAACTAGAGGTCTTAGGTGTAAATACCCAGTAGTGCAATTACAGGGTCATAGCGTAGCTCTATCTCAATTTTTTGAGGAGATTATGCTGAGTGAAATGAATCAAGCAGAGAAAGTCAATTATCATATGGTTTCACTTACTTGTGGAACATAAGGAATAACATAGAGGACGTTAGGAGAAGGAAAGGAAAAGTGAATTGGGGGAAAACCGGAGGGGGAGATGAACCATGAGAGACTGTGGACTCTGAGAAACAAACAGGATTTTAGAGGGGAGGGGTTGGGGGGGTTGGGGGGGTTGGGTGAGCCTGGGTGGGTATTAAGGAGGGCATGTATGTGTGGTACATAAACAATCTTGGAACACTGAAAAACTAAAATTAAAAAAAAGCCCACAAAAACTAGAGGTCTTGCGCATTGCTGGAAGTGTAAAATAGTACAGTGACAAGAAAAGCCCTTGCAACAAAACAAAACAAAACTAAAAACACCTAAACATACTGTATGATCCAGCCATTCCAATCCTAGGTATTTACCAAGAGGACTAAAAACATAATGACCAAAAGTTGGAAACAGCCCAGGAATTGATCAGTAGAATAAACTGTGATATGTTCATGTAACCAAATATAATTCAGCATTAAAGAGGACAGATTACTGGTACCACCTGGATTAATCTCAGGAGCATTCAGCTGAGTGAAGGAAGGTTTACACAAAAGCTCACGCACTGTATGGTTTTCACTCACATGAAATTCTCGAACAGATAAAACTATCTATGAAGGAAAACGTCTCAGGATAGTGTTTTCCTCTGAATGTTTGAGATTAACTAGGGAGGAGCCTAATGGCCAAATTCTCTCAAAGCTAGCAGGGATGGGCTGGGAAGAGATAGCAGATTTAGCTGGAGAACTTTTTTGTATATACATGTCCATTAGACTGTTGGCCTCCTAGGACTTGGGCAGTCGTTTCTATATTGGAAAAGTTCAGATATATCTAACCCCCCACCCCATTTCAGCCTCTCCTATTGAGAATCACTGTGTTCGGCTATTTTCTTTTGAGCAGATAACTCAGAGGTATTACAGGTTAACCTGCAATAATTACTCACATAAGGGCCAGTGCGCTGGGACACCTGGGTGGCTCAGTCGGTTTAAACATCAGTCTTCAGCTCAGGTCATGATCCTGGGGTTCTGGGATCGAGTCCCATATCCAGCTCCTTGCTCAGCGGAGAGCCTGCTTCTCCCTGTGTCTGCCTCTCCCCCTGCTTGTGCTCTCTCTCTCTCTCTCTCTGACAAATAAACTATATAAAATCTTGAGAAAAAAAAAAAAGGGCCAGTGCATCAATCTTCAGAGCCTTCCTGAGAGCCAGTTTAGAGAGGAATGCAATGACAGTTTGGTGATTTTAGCTCATATTTTTTTTAAATTTTTTTATTTTAATAAACATATAATCTATTTTTATCCCCAGGGTTACAGGTCTGTGAATCGCTAGGTTTACACATTTCACAGTACTCATCATAGCCCATACCCTCCCCAATGTCCATTTCCCCCCACCACCCTCTCCCGTCCCCCCTCCCGCCCGCAACCCTCAGTCTGTTTCTTGAGATTGAGTCTTTTATGGTTTGTCTCCCTCCCAATCCCATCTTTTCATTTTTTCTTTTCCTACCTCTCCCCAACACGCCCCCCGCCTTGCATCTCCACTTCCTCATATCAAAGAGATCATATGATAGTTGTCTTTCTCCGATTGACTTATTTCGCTAAGCATGATACCCTCTAGTTCCATCCACGTCGTCGCAAATGGCAAGATTTCATGTCTTTTGATGGCTGCATAGTATTCCATTGTGTATATATACCACATCTTCTTTATCCATTCATCTGTTGATGGACATCTAGGCTCTTTCCACAGTTTGGCTATTGTGGACATTGCTGCTATAAACATTCGGGTGCACGTGCCCCTTCGGAGCAACACGTTTGTATCTTTAGGATATATACCCAGTAGTGCAATTGCTGGGTCGTAGGGTAGCTCTATTTTCAGTTTTTTGAGGAACCTCCACACTGTTTTCCAGAGTGGTTGCACCAGCTTGCATTCCCACTAGCAGTGTAGGAGGGTTCCCCTCTCTCCTCATCCTCGCCAGCATCTGTCATTTCTTGACTTGTTAATTTTAGCCATTCTGACTGGTGTGAGGTGGTATCTCATTGTGGTTTTGATTTGTATTTCCCTGATACCGAGTGATGTGGAGCATTTTTTTCATGTGTCTGTTGGCCATCTGGATGTCTTTGCAGAAATGTCTGTTCATGTCCTCTGCCCATTTCTTGACTGGATTATTTGTTCTTTGGGTATTGAGTTTGCTAAGCTCTTTATAGATTTTGGATACTAGCCCTTTATCTGCTATGTCGTTTGCAAATATCTTCTCCCATTCTGTCAGTTGTCTTTTGGTTTTGTTCACTGTTTCCTTTGCTGTGCAAAAGCTTTTGATCTTGATGAAATCCCAATAGTTCATTTTTGCCCTTGCTTCTGTTGCCTTTGGCGATGTTCCTAGGAAGAAGTTGCTGAGGTTGAGGTCAAAGAGGTTGCTGCCTGCATTCTCCTCAAGGATTTTGATAGATTCCTTTCTCACATTGAGGTCCTTCATCCATTTGGAGTCTATTTTCGTGTGTGGTGTAAGGAAATGGCCCAATTTCATTTTTCTGCATGTGGCTGTCCAATTTTCCCAGCACCATTTGTTGAAGAGGCTGTCTTTTTTCCATTGGACAATCTTTCCTGCTTTGTCAAAGATTAGTTGACCATAGACTTGCAGGTCTATTTCTGGGCTCTCTATTCTGTTCCATTGATCTATGTGTCTGTTTTTGTGCCAGTACCCTACTGTCTTGATGATGACAGCTTTGTAATAGAGCTTGAAGTCCAGAATTGTGATGTCACCAACTTTGGCTTTCTTTTTCAATGTTCCTTTGGCTATTCGAGGTCTTTTCTGGTTCCATCAAAATTTTAGGATTATTTGTCCCATTTCTTTGAAAAAAATGGGTGGGATTTTGATAGGGATTGCATTAAATGTGTAGATTGCTTTAGGTAGAATAGACATTTTCACAATATTTGTTCTTCCAATCCATGAGAATGGAATATTTTTCCATTTCTTTGTGTCTTCCTCAATTTCTTTCATGAGTACTTTATAGTTTTCTGCGTATAGATTCTTTGCCTCTTTGGTTAGATTTATTCCTAGGTATCTTATGGTTTTGGGTGCGATTGTAAATGGAACTGACTCCTCAATTTCTCTTTCTTCTGTCTTGTTGTTAGTGTAAAGAAATGCGACTGATTTCTGTGCATTGACTTTATATCCTGACACTTTACTGAATTCCTGTATAAGTTCTAGCAGTTTTGGAGTGGAGCCTTTTGGGTTTTCCACATATAGTATATCATCTGCAAAGAGTGATAGTTTGACTTCTTTGCCAATTTGGATGTCTTGAATTTCTTTTTGTTGTCTGATTGCTGAGGCTAGGACCTCTAGTACTATGTTGAACAGCAGTGGTGATAATGGACATCCTTGTTGCGTTCCTGACCTTAGCGGAAAAGCTTTCAGTTTTTCTCCATTGAGAATGATATTTGCAGTGGGTTTTTCATAGATGGCTTTGATAATATTGAGGTATGTGCCCTCTATCCCCACATTTTGAAGAGTTTTAATCAGGAAGGGATGCTGCACTTTGTCAAATGCTTTTTCAGCATCTATTGAGAGTATCATATGGTTCTTACTCTTTCTTTTATTAACGTATTGTATCACATTGAAGGATTTGCGGATGTTGAGCCAACCTTGCAGTCCTGGAATAAATCCCACTTGGTCGTGGTGAATAATCCTTTTAATGTACTGTTGGATCCTATTGGCCAGTATTTTGGTGAGAATTTTCACATCTGTGTTCATCAAGGATATTGGTCTATAATTCTCTTTTTTGGTGGGATCCTTGTCTGGTTTTGGGATCAAGGTGATGCTGGCCTCATAGAATGAGTTTGGAAGTTTTCCTTCCATTTCTATTTTTTGGAACAGTTTCAGGAGAATAGGAATTAATTCTTCTTTAAATGTCTGGTAGAATTCCCCTGGGAAGCCGTCTGGTCCTGGGCTTTTGTTTGTTTGGAGATTTTTGATGACTGTTTCAATCTCCTTACTGGTTATGGGTCTGTTCAGGTTATCAATTTCTTCCTGGTTCAATTGTGGTAGTTTATATGTCTCTAAGAATGTATCCATTTCTTCCAGATTGTCAAATTTGTTGGTGTAGAGTTGCTCGTAGTATGTTCTTATAATTGTTTGTATTTCTTTGGTGTTGGTTGTGATCTCTCCTCTTTCATTCATGATTTTATTTATTTGCATCCTTTCTCTTTTCTTTTTGATAAGTCTGGCCAGGGGCTTATCAATCTTATTAATTCTTTCAAAGAACCAGCTCCTAGTTTTGTTTATTTGTTCTATTGGTTTTTTTTAGTTTCTATTTCATTGATTTCTGCTCTGATCTTTATGATTTCTCTTCTCCTGCTGGGTTTAGGCTTTCTTCGTTGTTCTCTCTCCAGCTCCTTTAGGTGTAGGGTTAGGTTGTGTATTTGAGACCTTTCTTGTTTCTTGAAAAAGGCTTGTACCGCTATATATTTTCCTCTCAGGACTGCCTTTGTTGTGTCCCACAGATTTTGAACCGTTGTGTTTTCATTATCATTTGTTTCCATGAATTTTTTCAATTCTCCTTTAATTTTTGGTTGACCCATTCATTTTTTAGAAGGGTGCTGTTCAGTCTCCATGTATTTGCGTTCTTTCCAAATTTCCTCTTATGATTGAGTTCTAGCTTCAGAGCATTGTGGTCTGAAAATATGCAGGGAATGATCTCAATCTTTTGGTACCGATTGAGACCTGATTTATGACCCAGGATGTGGTCTATTCTGGAGAATGTTCCATGTGTATATTCTGTTGCTTTGGGATGGAATGTTCTGAATATATCTGTGATGTCCATCTGGTCCAGTGTGTCATTTAAGGCCTTTATTTCCTTATTGATCTTTTGTTTAGATGATCTGTCCATTTCAGTGAGGGGAGTGTTAAAGTCCCCTGCTATTATTGTATTACTGTCGATGTATTTCTTTGATTTTGTTATTAATTGGTTTATATAGTTGGCTGCTCCCATGTTAGGGGCATAGATATTTAAGATTGTTAGGTCTTCTTGTTGGACAGACCCTTTGAGTAGGATATAGTGTCCTTCCTCATCTCTTATTATAGTCTTTGGCTTAAAATCTAATTGATCTGATATAAGGATTGCCACCCCAGCTTTCTTCTGATGTCCATTAGCATGGTACATTGTTTTCCACCCCCTCACTTTAAATCTGGAGGTGTCTTCGGGTCTAAAATGAGTTTCTTGTAGGCAGCATATTGATGGGTTTTGTTTTTTTATCCATTCTGATACCCTGTGTCTTTTGATTGGGGCATTGAGCCCATTAACATTCAGGGTAACTATTGAGAGATATGAATTTAGTGCCATTGTATTGCCTGTAAGGTGACTGTTACTGTATATTGTCTCTGTTTCTTTCTGATCTACTCCTTTTAGGGTCTCTCTTTGCTTAGAGGACCCCTTTCAATATTTCCTGTAGAACTGGTTTGGTGTTTGCAAATTCTTTCAGCTTTTGTATTTCCTGGAAGCTCTTTATCTCTCCTTCTATTTTCAATCATAGCCTAGCCGGATATAGTATTCTTGGCTGCATGTTTTTCTCGATAGTGCTCTGAATATATCATGCCAGTTCTTTCTGGCCTGCCAGGTCTCTGTGGATAGGTCCGCTGCCAACCTAATGTTTTTACCCTTGTATGTTACAGACTTCTTTTCCTGGGCTGCTTTCAGGATTTTCTCTTTGTCGCTAAGACTTGTAAATTTTACTATCAGGTGACGAGGTGTGGACCTATTTTTATTGATTTTGAGGGGCGTTCTTAGCATCTCCTGGATTTTGATGTTTGTTCCCTTTGCCATATTAGGGAAATTCTCTCCAATAATTGTCTCCAATATACCTTCTGCTCCCCTCTCTCTTTCTTCTTCTTCTGGAATTCCAATTATTCTATGTCTTCTTATGCTGTCGCTTATGCTGTCGCTTATCTCTCGAATTCTCTCCTCGTGGTCCAGTATTTGTTTGTCTCTCTTTTGCTCAGCTTCTTTATTCTCTGTCATTTGGTCTTCTATGTCACTAATTCTTTCTTCTGCCTCATTTATCCTAGCAGTGAGAGCTTCCATTTTTGATTGCACCTCATTAATAGCTTTTTTGATTTCAACTTGGTTAGATTTTAGTTCTTTTATTTCTCCAGAAAGGGCTTCTATCTCTCCGGAGAGGGTTTCTCTAATATCTTCTATGCCTTTTTCGAGCCCGGCTAGAACCTTGAGAATCGTCATTCTGAACTCTAGATCTGTCATGTTACCAATGTCCGTATTGATTAAGTCTCCAGCCTTCGGTACAGCCTCTTGTTCTTTTTTTTGAGGTGAGTTTTTCCGCCTTGTCATTTTGTCCAGATAAGATTTGCTTTCTCCTGCTGTGGAATTCCGCTGTTCTTGGTGAGTGAAGTTGGTTTTGAATGGGTTTCTTGTTGATCTTCTGGGGGAGGGGCCTGTTGTAGTGATTCTCAAGTGTCTTTGCCGCAGGAGGAATTGCACCGCCCTTGCCAGGGGCCGGGCTAAGTAATCTGCTCGGGTTTGCTTTCGGGAGCTTTTGTTCCCTGAGCGCTTTCCATAGAGTTCCTGAGGACGGGAATGAAGATGGCGGCCTCCCAATCTCTCGGCCCGGAGGAGCCAAGAGCTTGGGGTTCCGCTCCTCAGTGCGCTCTCAGAGCAAAGCGCCCAACTGCCCCGCCTCCCTGGCCTGCGGTCGCGCCTTGAGGAAAGCAGTCAATTGCTGGAGCTGGAGAAAAGCGCCAGGTTGCTTCTGTCTCCGTGGCCTCCGGCCGCGCTCCGAGCCCACCCAGCCTGCGACCGGCACAAGGTAACCCTGGGCTTAGAGCTCACTCCTCGGCTTTGTTGTTGTAGCCGGCTTCCCCACTCTAAAACCTGCGAGCTCTGCAGCACTCAGACACCCCCAGTCCTTCTGTGACCCCGTGGGACCTGGGGTTATGCTGACCCCGCCTGGGTTTCCCCCCGGTTTAGCCTCTGGAGCGATGTCTCCCAGTGGAGCCGACTTTTAAAAGTCCCGATTTTGTGCTCCCATTGCTCCACCGCTTCCCGGGAGCCGGCCCCTCCCCCTGGGGTCTATCTTCCCGTCGCTTTGGATTCACTTCTCCGCAGGTCCTACCTTTCAGAATGTGATCGATTCTCTGTTTCTAGAATTATTGCTCTTCTTCTCTTCGATTTCCCGTTGGATTTGTAGGTGTTCACAATGGTTAGATAAGCTGTCTAGCTGATCTCCTGCTACCCGATGTCGTCTCAGCCTGCTACTTCTCCGCCATCTTGACTCCTCCTCCCCCAACATGATTTTAGCTCATATTTTAACATGACATTTTCTGGTGTACAATTCTATGTGTATTTTATAAATAACCACAGCTTTTATAGTTGACATAAGTCATAGATTAATTAAAACACCTATTACTTTGAATAAAATTTGGGCATGAAGATTAGTTTTACAGTGATGTAATCCTTCTACAGCATTCAACTAAAAGTTCTACCTAGGGGTGTCTGAGTGTCTCAGTCATTAAGTGTCTGCCTTCCGCTCAGGTCATGATCCCGGGGTCCTGGGATCGAGCCTCACATTGGGCTCCCTGCACAGCGGGAAGCCTGCTTCTCCCTCTCTCACCCCACCCCTGCTCACTCATGTTGTCTCTCTCTGTCAAATAAAATCTTTTAAAAAAAGGAAACTTCTACCTTATTCTTTATTTTTTTTTAAAGATTTTATTTATTTATTTGATAGAGATCACAAGTAGGCAGAGAGACAAGAGAGAGAGGAGGAAGCAGGCTCCCCATGGAGCAGAGAGCCCGATGTGGGGCTCGATCCCAAGATCCTGGGATCATGACCTGGGCGGAAGGCAGAGGCTTTAACCCACTGAGCCACCCAGGCATCCCCTATTCTTTATTTTTTGATACTCTCTTTGTAGATCTGTTTCTATATATACTACAGTATAAATAATAGAGACAAACTGCCATGTATATGCTTTTAGTTACAAACTATTTTTTATGCTTCTAAGGGACTGAAAAATGAAACGAAACAGCTGCTTTCCAAACAGAAAAAGTTTCACTGTATTGGTTATAGAGTTTCTAATTAACTCTTATTTAAAACACCTGCCATGTCTCTTACCATTGTTTTATGTTTTATGCATTCATGGAGAAGAAAGGTTGTCTCTTTGAATAGTCTCCTGAGCAGCACACATATGGTGGGTACACCAGTTCAAAGGTAGAGAATGTATGCTGTGGGCTTCCTCATTCATTCAGGAGCTCTGAAGACAATTGATCTGTATGTAAAGTCTCACTTTTTCAAGCTTGCAAGAAGTTTAAGCTTTAGGTTACCTTTTTTTATTCTTAAAAGTTTTATGCAGCTGTAACTTATCTGCCATAGAGTGTTGTCTATAAGGTAAAAAGTGTACACAGTTCAGTGTTTTTGTTTTGTTTTGTTTTGTTTTGTTTTGTTTTGTTTTTACTATGTTGACAGTTGTGCAGTCATCAACACAATCACCTTTAGAATATTGTACCTTAGAAAGAAACCTTGGTCCCATTAACAGCAACTCTCCATTGTCCTTCTAACCTCCCTTCCCAGCCACAGACAAGCAGTATTCTGCTTTCTATCTTCATGACTTTTTCTTTTCATTTTTTTCTTTTCTCTTTTCTTTTCTTTTCTTTTTTTTTCTTTTCTTTTTTCTTTTCTTCCTCCCTTTCTTAATCTCTCTCTCCTTTACTCCCTTCCTTTCTTCCTTTTAAAGATTTTATTTATCTGAGAGAGAGAGAAAAAGCATGAGCAGGGGGAGGGGCAGAGGGAAAGGGAGAGGGACAAGCAGACTCCCTGCTGAGCAGGAAGCCCAGTGCCAGACTCCGTGCCAGGCCCCTGAGATCATGACCTGAACAGAAGTCAGGTTCTTAACTGACTGAGCCACCCAGATGCCCCTCCATGACTTTTCTATCCCTATGATTTGCCTATTCCAAAACTTTCATATAACTGGAACCATATGGTGGATATGGGTTTTTGTGACTGGCTGCTTTTACTTATTAGCATAATATTTTCAAGGTTCATATAGGTTGTAGCATGTACCAGTACTTTCTTTTGATGATTTCTTTTGATGATTAGGTAATATTTCATTCTATTTTCTTTTTTTTTCTTTTGATGATTGGGTAATATTTCTTTGATGACTGGGTAATATTTCATTGTATAAACATACCACAGTTTCTTTATCTGCTTCTCATTTGGTGGACATTCATGTCATTTCTACTTTTTACGTAATAAGACCATTCACATAAAAATTTTTATATGTTTTAATTTCTCTTGGGTATGTATTTAGAAGGGGAATTGCTAGATCAAATGACTACCCATTGTTTAATCTTTTTTTTCCTGATTTAATTTAATTTTATTTTTTTCAGTGTTCCAAAATTCATTGCTTATGCACCACACCCAGTGCTTCATGCAATACATGCCCTCCATAAAACCCACCACCAGGCTCACCCAACCTCCCACCCTCCTCCCCTCCAAAACCCTCAGTTTGTTTCTCAGAACCCATAGTCTCTCATGGTTTGTCTCCCCCTCCGATTTCCCCCAACTCACTTCTCCTCTCCATCTCCCAATGTCCTCCGTGCTATCCTTATGCTCCACAAGTAAGTGAAACCATATGATAATGATAATTGACTTTCTCTGCTTTACTTATTTCACTCAGCATAATCTCTTCCAGTCCCATCCATTATGATACAAAAGTTGGGTATTCATCCTTTCTGATGGAGGCATAATACTCCATTGTATATATGGATCGTATCTTCTTTATCCATTCATCTGTTGAACGGCATCTTGGTTCTTTCCATAGTTCGGTGACTGTGGCCATTGGTGCTATGAACATTGGGGTACAGATGGCCCTTCTTTTCACTACATCTGTATCTTTGGGGTTAACACCCAGTAGTGCAATTGCAGGGTCATAGGGAAGCTCTATTTCTAATTTCTTAAGGAATCTCCACACTGTTTTCAAAGTGACTGCACCAACTTGCATTCCCCCCAACAGTATAAGAGGGTTCCCCTTTCTCCACATCCTCTCCAACACTTCTTGCTTACTGTCTTGTTAATTTTGGCCATTCTAACTGGTGTAAGGTGGAATTCCATTGTGGTTTGGATTTGAATCTCCCTGATGGCTAACGATAATGAATATTTTTTCATGTGTCTGCTAGCCATTTGTATGTCTTCTTTGGAGAAGTCTCTGTTCATGTATTCTGCCCATTTTTTGACAAGATTATCTGTTTTTGGATGTTGAGTTTGAGGAGTTCTTTTTAGGTCTTGGATATCAGCCCTTTGTCTGTAGTGTCATTTGTGAATATCCTCTCCCATTCCATGGGTTGCCTTATTGTTTTGTTGACTGTTTGCTTTGCTGTGCAGAACTTTTCATCTTGATGAAGTCCCAAATGTTCATTTTTGCTTTTGTTTTCCTTTGCCTTTGGGGATATGTCTTGAAAGAAGTTGCTGTGGCCGGAGTCAGGTTACTGCCTATGTTCTCCTCTAGGATTTTGGTAGATTCCTGCCTCACGTCGAGGTCTTTTATCCATTTCACGTTTATCTTTGTATATGGTGTAAGAGAATGGTCAAGTTTCATTCTTCTACACATAGCTGTCCAATTTTCCCAGCACCATTTATTGAAGAGACTGTCTTTTTTCCATTGGGTATTTTTTCCTGCTTTGTTGAAGATTATTTGGCCATAGAGTTGAGGGTCCATATCTGGGCTCTGTACTCTGTTCCACTGGTCTATGTGTCTCTTTTTGTGCCAGTACCATGCTGTCTTGGTGATCACAGCTTTGTAGTAAAGCTTGAAATCAGACAACGTGATGCCCCCAGTTTTGTTTTTCTTTTTCAACATTTCCTTAGCAATTTGGAGTCTCTTCTGGTTCCATACAAATTTTAGGATTGTTTGTTCCAGGTCTTTGAAAAATTCCAGTGGAATTTTGATTGGGATGGCATTGAAATTATAGATTGCTCTAGGCAGTATAGACAGTTTAAGAATGTTTATTCTTCCAATCCATGAGCATGGAATGCTCTTCCATCTTTTTGTGTCTTCAATTTCTTTTATGAGTGTTTTGTAGTTCCTCAAGTACAGATCCTTGAACTCTTTTGATTGGGCTTATTCCCAGGTATCTTATGTTCTTGGTGCTATAGTAAATTAGATCAATTCTCTAATTTCCGTTTCTGTATTTTCATTGTTAGTGCATAAGAAAACAACTGATTTCTGTACATTGATTTTATTTCCTGCCACATTACTGAATTGCTGTATAAGTTCTAGTCATTTGGGGGTGGAGTCTTTTGGTTTTCCATATAACATATCATGTCATCTGCGAAGAGAGTTTGACTTCTTCTTTGCCAATTTGAATACCTTTTATTTCTTTTCGTTGTCTGATTGCTGTTGCTAGGACTTCTAGTACTATGTTGAACAACAGTGGTGAGAGTGGGCATCCTTGAGTTCCTGATCTCAGAGGGAAGGCTGTCAGCTTTTCCCCATTGAGGATGATATTCGCTGTGGGTTTTTCATAGGTAGATTTTATGAAGTTGAAGAATGTTCCCTCTATCCCTATATATTTGAAGGGTTTTAATCAGGAACGGATGCTGGATTTTGTCAAATGCTTTTTCTGCATCAGTTGAGAGGACCATGTGGTTCTTCTCTTATCTCTTACTGATTTGTTCTGTCACATTGCTTGATTTGCGAATGTTGAACCACCCCTGCATCCCATGGATAAATCCCACCTGGTCTTGGTGTTTAACCTTTTTGATGTCCTGTTGGCTCCTATTAGCTAGGATCTTGTTGAGAATCTTGGCATCCATATTCATTAAGGATATGGGTCTGAAATTCTTCTTTTTGATGGGGTGCTTGTCTGGTTTGGGAATTCAGGGTAATGCTGACTTCATAAAAAGAGTCTGGAAGTTTTCCTTTCTGCTTCAGTTTTTTGAAACAGCTTCAGGAGAATAGATATTATTTCTTCTTTGAATGTTTGGTAGAATTCCCCAGAGAATCCATCAGGTCCTGGGCTCTCGTTTTTTGGGAGATTTTTGATCACTGCTTCAATCTCATTACTAGATATTGGTCTGTTCAGGTTGTCATTTTGTTCCTGATTGAGTTTTGGAAGTTCATAGGTTTCCAGGAATGCATCCATTTCATTTAGGCTGCTGAACTTCTTGGCAAATAGCTATTGATAATAATTTCTGATTGTTTCTATTTCCTTGGTGTTAATCGTGATCTCTCCCTTTTCATTCATAATTTTAATTAATTTGGGTCTTCTGTCTTTTCTTTTGGATTAGTTTGGCCAGTGGTTTATCAGTCTTACTGATTCTTTTAAAAAACCAGCTTCTAGTTTCGGTGATGTGTTCTATTATATCTCTAGTTTCTATCTAATTGATCTCTGCTCTAATCTTATTTTCTTTCTCGTGCACTGGGTTGGCCTAATTTGTTGTTGATTTTCCAGATCTTTAAGGTGTAAGAAGAGCTGGTGTGTTCTGGATTTTTCCATTTTTTTTGAGGGAGGCTTTGATGGCTATGTATTTCCCCCTTAGGACGGCCTTTGCCGTATCCCATAGATTTTGGACTGAAGTGTCTTCATTCTCATTGGTTTCCATGAATTGTTTAAGTTCTTCTTTGATTTCCTGGATGATCCAAACATTCTTAAGCAAGGTGGTCTTTAGCTTCCAGGTGTTTGAATTCCTTCCAAACTTTTTCTTGTGGTTGAGTTCCAGTTTCAAAGCATTGTGGTCTGAGAATAGGCCGGAAATAATATCAATCTTTTGTATCGGTTGAGTCCTGATTTGTGACCCAGTATGTGGTTTATTCTGGAGAAAGTTCCATGTGCACTCGAGAAGAATGAGTATTCTGTTGTTTTAGGGTGGAATGTTCTGTATGTATCTATGAGGTCCATCTGGTCCAATGTGTCTTTCAGTGCTCTTGTTTCTTTATTGATTTTCTGATTGGATCATCTATTACTGATAGTAACAGGATCCTCTGCTATTAAATGTGTTCATATCAATATGACTCTTTATCTTGACAGTTGTCTTATGTAGTTCGCTGCTCCCGCATTGGGGGCATAAATATTTACAATTGTTAGATCTTCTTAGTGGATAGACCCTTTAAGAATGATGTAGTGTCCTTCTGTATCTCTGACTACAGTCTTTAGTTTAAAATCTAATTTATCTGATATAAAAATTACTACCCCAGCTTTCTTTTGAGGCCCATTGGCATGAAAGATGCTTCTCCATCCCTTTACTTTCAGTCTTGATGTATCTTTAGGTTCCAAATGGGTCTTGTGTAGACAGCGTATAGATGGGTCCTGTCGTTTTATCCAATCTGCAACCCTGTGTCATTTTTATGGGAGCATTTAGGCCATTCACGTTGAGAGTGATTATTGAAAGATACATTTTTACTGACATCATGTTGCCTGTGAAGTCCTTGTTTCTATAGATTGTCTCCATAAATTTCTGTTCTATGTTACTCTTGGGTTCTTTCTTCTTTTATAGAACCCCCCTTGATATTTCTTGTAGTGCTGGCTTGGTGGTCACATACTCTTTTGAACCTTGCCGGTCTTGGAAGCTCTTTATCTCACTATCCATTTTGAGTATCTGCCTTGCATGGTTTCTGTAGACAGGTGTGATGTTATTCTGTTGGATCTTCCTCTGTACGTAAGGAATCTCTTCCCTCTAGCTGCCCTCAGGAGCTCTTGTCTAAAATTATGATTCATCAGTCTCACAGTCAAGTGCCTTGAGGTTTTCTAGATTCATTGATCTTGGGGTGATCTTTCTGTGAAACTCTAGGACACAAATGCTGGTTCCATTCCCCAATTTGGGAAAATTTTTATCAAGAATTTGTTCAACTCTATCTTCTAGTCTTCTTTCTTTCTCCACCCCCTCAGGGATCCCAATAATTCTGATGTTGGAATGTTTCGTGGCATCATTTATTTCCCTAATTCTGTTTTCATGGTTTCGCCTCCTACTGATCCTTTTTCTCTATCAGTTTGTCCTCTAGATCACTAATTCTGTCTTCTGCCTTTGTTACCCTAGCTGTTAGAGTAGTTAGATTAGATTGGATCTCCTTGGTAGCATTTTTAACTTCTTCCTGGGTGGTTTTCACTTCTTCCCTGAGAGTTTCTATGTTGTCACTAATGGTTTTCTCCAACCTAGCCATTGCCTGGATAATTCTTACCCTGAATTCCCTTTCCGACATACTGTTGATGTCCATATCCAATAGTTCTGAGAGAGAGGGCACAGTCTCTGAATTTTTCCTCTGTTGGGTGTTCCTCCTCCTAGTCACTTTGGTGAGAGGTGGTTGAGGGGATGTGTAGCTGAATATATCAACTGCGATCCAGGCAAGGTGCACCCTGGAACACTTCTGAGCTGTCGGAAGTCACCACAGCATCACCTGCCTATTTGGGTTTCTGTGAGCAGTAGTCGCATGGTCCTTGGTTACTGATTAGCTGCAACAAAGTGACTACTAAAAGGAATACCTGTTCAGCCCAGCCTGCCTTCAAAGAATCTGCCCAGCACAACTTTTGCCTGATCTCTTCCTTGGGTTTGGTGAGCAAGTTCTTAATGGGGTGTTGTATCACCCTCATCGAAAGTGCCCAACTCACATTTACATGCTTAATGTTTTGATGAAGTGCCAGACTGATTTTAAACTGACTGTTCCATTTTACTTTCCTAATAGCAATGTATAAAGATTCCAGTTTCTCCACATCCTCACCAAATACTTGTTACTATCTGTCTTACTGATACTAGCCATTTTAGTGTGTGTGAAGTGGTATCTCATTCTTTGGGTTGTTTTTTACTTTTATGAAGCTATAGGTCACAACACATACAAAGTTTTTAATTTTGATGAAGTCTAATTTATCAATTTTTTTCTTTTGTTGCTTTTAAGTTTTTTTTTTAATTCCAGTATAGTAACATGCAGTGTTACATTGATTTCAGATGTACAATGCAGTGATTCAACACTTCCATACAATACCCCACTGCTCATGATGACAAGTGCACTCTTTAATCCCCATCACCTATTTAAACTTCCCTCACCTCCTCCCCTCTGGTAACCAACAGTCTGTTCTCTCTACATAAGAGTCTATTTCTTGTTTTTTTTCTTCTCTCTTTTATTTTCTTTGCTCCTTTGTTTTGTTTCTTAAATTCCACATATGATTGAAATGCTATGGTATTTGTCTTTCTCTGACTTATTTCACTTTGTGTAATACTCTCTAGCTCTATCTATATCATTGCAGATGGCAAGATATCATTCATTTTTATGGCTGAATAATACTCCAGTGTGTGTGTGTGTGTGTGTGTGTCTCACGTCTTTTTTATCTGTCATCAATTGATGGACATTTTGGCTACTTCTATAATTTGGCTATTTTAAATAATGCCGCAAAAACATAGGGGTGCACTCATCCCTTTATTAGTATCTTTGTATTCATTGGGTAAATACCTAATAGTGCGATTGCTGGATCATAAGGTAGTTCTATTTTTAACTTTTTGAAGAACCTCCACACTGCTTTCCGTATTCTTGTCATCATTGCAAGAGGGTTCGTTTTCTGTATCTGTTGTTTCTTGTGTTGTTGATTTTAGCTATTCTGGTGTGAGATGATATCTCGTTGTGAGGTTTTTATTTCTACTTCCCTGATGATGAGTGATGTTAAGTATATTTTCATGTGCCTATTGCCCATATCTATGTCTTCTTTGGAAAAATGTTCATGTCTTTTGCCCATTTTTTAATTAGATTATTTGGTATTTGGCTGTTGTGTAAGTTCTTGTTGAGTTGTATAAGTTGTATAACGTAATAATAATAAAAGGTCCACTTTTTATTCTTTTGCATGTTTCTGTCCAGTTTTCTCAACACGATTTGTTGAAGAGACTTTTTCTCATTGGATGTTCTTTTCTGCTTTGTTGAACATTAACTGACCATATAGATGTGGGTTTTTTCCTGGGTATTCTATTCTGTTCTATGATCTATATTATCTGTTTTTATGCCAGTATCATACTGTTTTGACCACTATAGCTTTGTAATATAACTTGAAGTCCTGAATTGTGATGCCTCCAGCTTTTCTTCTTTTTAAGGCTTGCTTTGACTATTTTAGGTATTTTTTTATTCCATACAAATCTTAGGATTGTTTGTTCTAGCTCTGTGAAAAATACTATTGGTATACTATTGGATAGGGATTGCATTAAATGTGAAGATTGCTTTGGATAGTATAAATGTTTTAACAATTTTTGTTCTTCCAATCCATGAGCATTTCTTTGTGTCATCTTCAGTTTCTTATGTCATTGTTTTATAGTTTTAGGAGTATAGGTCTTTCATCTCTTTGGTTAAGTTTATTCTTAGGTATCTTGTTATTTTGGGTGCAGTTGTAAATGGTATGCTACTTCATTATCAGTATATAGAAATGCAACAGATTTATGTACCTTGATTTTGTACCCTGCCACTTTACTGAATTTGTGAGTTCTAGCAGTTTTGTGGTGAAATTTTTCAGGTTTTCTAAATATAGTATCATATCATCTGCAAATGGTGAAATTTTTATTTCTTCCTTACGGATTTAAATTACTTTTATTTCTTTTTGTTGTCTGATTGCTCTGGCTAGGACTTCCAGTAATATGTTGAATGAAAGTTGTGAGAGTCAACATCCTTGTCTTGTTCCTGACCTTAGAGGAAAAGTTCTCAATTTTTTCCCCCTTGATGGTGATGATAGCTGTGGGTTTTTCATATATGGCCTTTATTATGTTGAGATATGTTCCTTGTAAACCTACTTTGTTGAGGGTTTTTATCATGAATGGAAATTGCACTTTGTCACTTGCTTTTTCTATATGTCTATATGTTCTTTTTCTATATGGTTCTTATCCTTTCTCTTATTGATGTTATGTATCATGTTAATTGATTTGCAAATACTGAACCACCCTGGCAACCCAGGAATAAATTTCACTTGATCATCTTGAATGACTCTTTTAAGGTATTGTTGGATTCTGTTTGCCAGTATTTTCTTGTGGATTTTTATGTGTGTTCATTGGAGATATTGGCCTGTAGTTCTCCTTAGTCATATCTTTATCTTATGTTGGTTTAAAGGTAATGCTGGCCTCATAAATG